>NC_090440.1:797868293-798180793 GCF_031143425.1 Pleurodeles waltl | reverse complement strand
GTAACAGAACCTAGTGTGGCACCACAAGTTACCCCATTCTGGGTTCCCCTAGGTGTGTAGTTTTCAGAAACGTCCAGGTTTGGTAGGGTTTCCTAGGTGCCAGATGAGCTAGAGGCCAAAATCCACAGCTAGGCACTTTGCAAAAAACAGGTCATTTTTCTTTGGGAAAATGTGATGTCTCCATGTTGTGTTTTGGGGCATTTCCTGTCGCGGGCCCCAGACCTACCAACACAAGTGAGGTACCATTTTTATCGGGAGACTTGGTGGAATGCTGGGTGGAAGGAAATTTGTGGCTCCTCTCAGATTCCAGAATTTTCTTTCACCAAAATGTGAGGAAAAAGTGTTTTTTTGCCAAATTTGGAGATTTGCAAAGGATTCTGGGTGACAGGACCTGGTGATAGTGCCACAGGTTACCCCATCCTGGGGTCCCTTATGTGTCTGTTTTTCAATAATGCACAGGTTCGGTAGGTTTTCCTGGATGCCGGCTGAGCTAAAGGCCAAAATCCACAGCCAGGCCTTTTCCAAAAAACACATCAGTTGTCAATGTAAAAATGTGATGTGTCAATGTTGCGTTTTTGGGCGTTTCCTGTCGCGGGGACTATCCCAACCCACACAAGTGAGGTACCATTTTTGTCAGGAGACTAGGGGGAAGGGTGGTTGGAAGGAAATGTATGTCTCCTCTCAGATTCCAGAACTTTCTATCTTCAAAATGTGAGGAAAACGTGTTTTGTTTGCCAAATTGTGAGGATTGTAAAGGATTCAGGGTAACAGAACCTGGTGAAAGCCCCACAAGTCATCCCCTTCTGAATTCCCCTAGTTGTCTAGTTTTCACAAATGTATAGGTTTGCTAGGTTTCCCAAGGTGCCGGCTGAGCAAGAGGCCAAAATCCACAGCTAGGCACTTTCCAAAAAACATGTCATATTTCAATGTAAAAATGTGATGTGTCCATGTTGCATTTCCTGTCGCAGGCACTAGGCCTACCCACACAGGTGAGGTACCATTTTTATCAGCAGATTTGGGGGAACATAGAATAGCAGAACAAGTGTTATTGCCCCTTGTCTTTCTCTACATTTTTTCCTTCCAAATGTAAGACAGTGTGTAAAAAAGACGTCTATTTGAGAAATGCCCTGTAATTCACATGCTAGTATGGGGACCCCGGAATTCAGAGATGTGCAAATAACCACTGCTTCTCAATACCTTATCTTGTGCCCATTTTGGAAATACAAATGTTTCCTTGATACCTATTTTTCATTCTTTATATTTCACCAAATGAATTGCTGTATACGCGGTAGACAATGAAAACCCATTGCAAGGTTCAGCTCCTTTATTGGCTCTGGGTACCTAGGGTTCCTGATGAACCTACAAGCCCTATATATCCCCGCAGCCAGAAGAGTCCAGCAGACCTAACGGTATAGTGATTTAAAAATATGCCATAGCTGGAAGAAGGTATAGAAGAAAACGTGGACCAAATTGGCTCTTTTTTTCACCTCAATTTCAATATTTGTTTATTTTGAACGTTGAAGGATCTACACAAATCAACCCTTGCTGAATTCAGAGTTTTGTTTACTTTTCAGAAATATTTAGTTGTCCCGGATCCAGCGTTGGTTTGAAAAATGTGGTTTTCTGATGCAAATCTGCCTGTTCCTGAAAGCTGGGAAGATGGTGATTTTAGCAATGCAAACCCTATGCCACAGGCTTTCTTCTGCAGCCTTGTTCCCCTTTTTTTCTTTTTTTTAAACAAACATTTCGCTGTATTTTGGCTAATTTCTTTGTCTCCTCCAGGGGAACCCACAAACTCTGGGTACCTCTAAAGTCCCTAGGATGTTGGAAAAAAAGACGCAAATTTGGCGTGGGTAGCTCATGTGGACAAAAAGTTATGCAGGCCAAAGTGCGAACTGCCCCAAATAGCCAAAAAAGGCCTGGCACCTGAGGGGGGAAAGGCCTGGCAGTGAAGGGGTTAAAAGGCACTAAGGGCTTGATTTAGATCTCAGTGGAGGGGTTACTCTATCGCAAGTGTGATGGATATCCTGTCTGCCAAAATCCAAATACTATAGAAAACAATGGTATTTAGATTTCACTGTTGTGACCGAGTAACCCCTCCGCTGAGGGAAACGTCCTGCAACACGACTCTGGAACAATGTAGTCTACCAAGCATGCATAACCACACTTGCTGGAACAATGACTGCCTTTTTTCTGCCTTAACCATGCATGTGCTGAACTATGCATATGTGTGATTTTGGCAGAGAAAAAGGCAGAGTGGATCGGGAGAGGACGCAGTCAGGTAAGTGGGGTTGGGGGTAGTTTTTAGGGACGGGGTGGGGGGTGGAGTAAGGGCTTGGGGAGAGTTTGTTGTTTAGGATTCAGGGGTGGGGGATCGGGGTAGTTTGTGTTTTAGAGGCAGGGTTGGGGGAACAGGGTAGTTTGGTCAGGTAAGTGGGGTTGGGGCAGGGTTGGGGGTAGTTTTTTGGTATGGGGCTTGATTAAGGGCTTGCGGCAGGTGTTAGGCGGTCTGGTAGTTTGGTTTTTAGGAGTGGGGGTAGAGGGGTCGGGGTAATTTGGTCAGGTAAGTGGGGTTGGGGCAGGGTTGGGGTAGTTTTTAGGGGTGGAGGGTGGATTAAGGGCTTGGAGCAGGGGTGGGGGTCGGGGCAGTTTGGTTTTTATGGGTGTGGTGGGGTGTCTGTTGTTTTAGGGCAGGTGGGGGGTTGTCGGGTAGTTTTGTTTTTAGGGACAGGGTGGTGGGGTCGGGGTAGTTTTGTTTTTAGTGGTGGGGTGGGGTCGTTTTTTTTAGGGTCGGGCGGTGGGTCGGAGTCGTTTTGTTTTTAAGGGCGGGGCGGGGTAGTTTTGTTTTTAGGGGCGGTGTGGGGGTGTTGGGTTAGTTTTGTTTTTAGGGGCAGGTGGTGGGTCAGGGTAGTTTTGTATTTAGGGGTAGGGTGGGGGGATCGGGGTAGTTTTATTTTTTGGGGTGGGGTGGTGGGCTCAGAGGTTTTTAGGGTGGGTGAAGGGGTCGGGGAAGGTTTAGGGCTAAGGATGGGTGGGAGGTGTTGGGGTACTTTTGTTTTTATGGGCAGGGTAGGGGGTAGTTTTAGTATTGGGGGTACTTTTGGGCCTTAGGGCGGGTGGGGTGGGTGGCATGCTAGAACCATGCATGCCATTCCCACACATACTTCTACTAGTCATGCTTTTCCAATGAAAAATCGTTGTAAAGGCACGCATGGTAAAGGCATTCGTGGTAACAATACAGTTGTAGTTCCAACCGCGTTGTTCAGGTATGCGTGGTTCTTGCATTAGTTGTTTCCATCATACAATCCTTCGCTGAGATCTAAATCAGGCTCTAAGTATGTATATGTACATCTAACACACGGTTTTAAAAATTGCCCTGGGATTATGCCAGTTCGCAACATGGAACTCCTACAAGAGGACCATTACGTGATATCTTATATTGATGACATTTTTTAAAGATGATAATTTAGAAGACCATCTTATTAGAGTTGATGCTAAAACAGCGAAAATCCTAGCAACAGTGGTTAATACTCTTCAGGAAACACAACAAGACTGTGGTATTTTTACAAACCTTATAATTCCTGATACAACCAGTAACCCTAACAGGAACCCATCAGGTTTTCCAGGGTACTTATGATTAGACAGTGGGGTGTAGAGACACATAAGCAAGTGGAGTTCTAAAAAACATTCAGTAATCCAGTGGGGCTTTTTATTGGCTATTGACGGCTGGAGTGTACAATTTTAAAATGCTGATTTTACCATGCTTGGTATTGCTAGGTATATGGTTCCCTGGTCCCTAAGTAAGATAATACATGGTTTTCATTATTTTAAGATGAAACTTTCCAGTATGCGTTCTACGTTGTGATTTGAATGTAAGAATCTTAAATCCTGTTAATCAATTTTTTAGTGCTGGCCTACAGGTTCCATGCATTGTAAGTGAAATTAAAGCTGATTTGGATTATTATCTAAAAGCAAAATATGAGGTCTATGATTTGTAAATAAACTCTTTATAATTGAGATAATAGAAAAATGAATTTTTAGATTTTAGAAACTGTGTCTGAAGTTGGCAGAGGTATGCACCCTGCCCACGTAGGGACCAAAATCCTCGCCAGGCTAAGTCACAACATAACCTAAATTATCCTGTGCTCACCCTTATTTAGCTTGGCACAGAACAGGCAGGCTTAACTTAGAGGGCAATGTGTAAAGTATTTGTGCAATAACTCATACAGTAACACAGTGTGATGTGAAAACTGTGCTTAGAAGTCACTAATGGTCAATGAGTTACTTGTGGTTGCGAGGGACTGGTACAAATTCAAAATTCTAGGCCAATATCGATGGAAGGTAGGCCAGCTACAAAACCCATGCAGGGTTTGCAGAAACAGTACCTTAGGAGAAGCGATGAGGTGATGCTGAGCGCTCAATGCTTCAATACTTTCCATGCAGTCGGGTCACTGAGTCATCGGTGGGCCTCGTTGAGGTAAATATGGTGTGCCCCGTCGTCAGAGATGCAAAGCGCCAATTTTTCTGTCACATTCGGGTTGAAGCATTGATTTTTCTGCCACACTTGATGTGATGCATCTATTTTTCTGCCACACTTAGGGCAATGTATCAATTTTGGCAGAATTCAGATACAGAACCCACTTCTGAGGCCCAGAGCATGGAGGGGACACCTCAGGCAAGTGTGAGACTGACAGAGAGCAGAGTCAATCAGCACCAGAAGAGTTGTTGGCAGTCTTTGATGTCCCAGAGACTGCAGGAGAACAGGGGGCAAGCCAGCAAGTCCTTGGAGATCATTCTGGAAGGAAGGTAGATTCCTTCCAGTAGAGTCAGAAAGCAGCAGGCAGCAGGGCAACAAGCAGAAGAGCAGTCCTTGCAGAAAAGCAGTCCATTTGCATCCTTTGTGTAGCACAGCAGTTCTTCTGACAGGTTCAGTTCCAGGTCCAGAAGTGTCTGATTTGATGGCTCAGAGACCCAGTAATTATACCCAAATGTGACCTTGAAGCATGAGAGACTTCAAAGAGTGGTTTTGAAGTGCACCAGTTCCCTTTTCAGCCCAGTCCTGTCTGTCAGGAGATCTGTGGGAGGTTATCAGTTCTTTGTGTGGGGTCAGGCCACTACCCATTGAAGTGTAAGTGAGAGCCCCCCCACCCTTCCTGCCCAGGGAGACCCATCAGCTTGCAGATGAACGCATTTGCAGTTGAATGTCCTGCATTTATGGCTGTCTGGATGGAATGCACAAGGGGAGATGTCACCCAGGTCAGAGCAATAAGAGCAGAGAAATGCCTACTTTCTAAAAGTGGCATTTCTAGAATAGTAATGCTAAACCCGACTTTACCAGTAAAAGGATTTATCATTACCATTCCAAAGATATGAAAAATGATGTAGCTACTCCTTTCTGACAAGGAATTATAGCATAAAGGTATTTTAAGGAATTCCCAATGCAGGACTATTAGAGGAGTAGCCATCACAATAGTGAATAATGACTTTGGGAGTTTTTCACTACCAGGACGTGGAAAACATGCAGGTACATGACCTGCCTTTTAAATACACTGCCCCCTGCCCTGTGGGTCACATAGAGCCTACCATAGGGGTGACATATGTAATAAGAGGGGAGTTTAAGGCTTGGAAAAGGGTTTTAAATGCCAAGTCGAGGTGGTAGTAAAACTGCACACACAGGCCTTGCAATGGCAGGCTTGAGACATGGATAAGGGGCTACTTTATGTGGGTGGCACAATCAGTGCTGCAGGCCCACTAGAAGCATTTAATTTGCAGGACGTGCGCACATATAGTGCACTTTACTAGGGACTTATAGGTATATTAAATATGGCAATTGGGTAAGAGCCAGTGGTACCATGTTTAGGGAAGAGAGCACAAGCACTTTGCCATTGGTCAGCAGTGGTAAAGTGAGCAGAGTCCTAAATCCAGCAAAAATGAGATCAGAAAAATGGATGGAGGCAGACATAAAATTGGGGGAAGACCACCCTAAGGCTGTCATATCTAACATTAGACATAATTAACCATGAGAGGAAAAAAGACTGAAGTCCACTACATTTCGGTATTCACAAACTCGAGTGTAAATCACTATTGAAAAATAAACAGTGCTAAATTCAGCACTACACAGGGCCAACCAGAGATACTGCAATACCCTCTAACTGTTGACCACTCTCTATCAATTATTAACATTTTACAATGTCTAATTTTCTTTTTTAATTGCATCCATCCCACGCACCCCCAACTTAGTCCCCACTAGGATTCAAACCTGCCTCTCCTGCTCTCCCTTAAAAGATGAAAGTGTGCCTGGCTTTGACTTTCCTAGAAGATAGTCTGATGAATGTTCCCTTCCTCAGCAAAACCAAAAAGTCTAAAACTCTAAAACCCTACTACCTATCCCACTAGTTTCATGACACTCAACTACCACAGCGTATGCATGAGTTAGACAAACCTATTTATTGACTGCTCTAATCGAAACAAATTATGGAGAAAGTTTAGGGGTTCCCAAGTTCATATTTCTTCCTGACATGATTTGATCATAATTTTAGTTTGAAATGTCTTGAGCTTCGAACCCGTCATCGAATGTTTGGAATTCTTTCCAAAATGATAAGGTGTGTTTTTTGAATGATCACAGCTTGCACCACAGCATATTTTAATTTGGGTGTCAATGTATTTTTCACCGTCCTTCTTTGGGCAGTCTCACAGGTTCATGATTTTGGAAACGTGAGAGGTGACAGAAACTTCAACAATAGTCCTCCAATTCTTCACAAAAAAGAAACTAGAAACAGGGTAGATTGTGGGAACCACCACTGTAATGTAATCTCCACAGGGGGACATGTGGAATAGGCTACAGGGAAAGAGAGAGAAACAGAGAAGACTTGCTTGTCTCTCACTGTCCTATTCCTTTGTCTATGAACTACGGATATTCAATGCTCATTTAGGGGCATAATATAGGAGCCTCTAGCACCACCTTGTAAATATGGTCCCTTCCCAAGCAGCACTTTGGGTAGAAGAGGTGTGCAATAGGTGTTGCTGTGGGTGTGCCACAGCAACACCTATTGCATTTTGTCGCTGCACCAGATTTATGAGTTTTCTCAAACCCGAGGCAGCTCCAAAATCTAACACCACCCCAGGGGTGGCATTAGCATGGTGCAACCACAGTCATCAATATAGTTATAAACTTAAATCATGAGCCTCTCATTGTCAATGTAGTCTAGACTTTTGCTTGGCTGTTGTACCTCTTTTGGCTTTAGTCTAGAAGTGTGCTGTTTATGTTTTGAGTCAGTCTTTATCTGCTTTTTTTGCAATGGATGAAATTATAAGGAAAACAGAAGATTTAGTCCAACTGTGCTGTTTTTTCTCTGTTTTTCAAAACATAAACTAGTGAGCACAATGACCCACCATTGTGCTGCTAGTGTGTTAATCCAAGTGCAAATTATTCTTCCTGAGTTTTCAATCACAGCCTACCTAATTAAACACTTATCTGCATTCATAGATCAAATGTCATTTGATGATACCGTTTTCCAGAAGTGACTTTGCAGAAGTTAACAAATGTTATCTTTTGAAGTCATTTCGAATAAACATACTCTGGTGAAACAATGTTTGCAAATACACAATTTATGTTAATTACTTCTTCTGTGAGCCGTGTAGCAAAGGAATTTACTAAAAAAGGACCTTTAAAGTCCTATATATACACATTACACAGTGATGATCTTTATTCCAAAAGGGAACAATAGCAAATAGGTGGCAGAACTTTCGCTTTTTCAATTAATTGACCTGGGGAGAGAACGTATTCACAAGACTTGGGGCCAGAAGATTTTTAGAGTTTGGAACAAAAGCGGTATCTATTTTGGATAGGCCCATGCAAAAATGTGGAACGTGTTAAAAATGTTGCTTCACTGAAAAATAAGGTGGCTTTAGACCAGTTTACAGAGAGTATATGATTGGTGTGTATCGGCCTTCCAGTTTGAAACAATCAGATCAGATACTTTCTTTAGTTAATCCACCTTTTCTTTCTGGTTATTCCCATTTCTTTCACCTTTTGCTGGGTCCTATTTTATTGCTGGATTTTTTCGACTCTGACCCTAAAAATCATGAAAAAATGAGAAAACCCCTGCTTGGCGTATTTAACTTTACGATAAGCCCATAGAATGGTGCACAAATACACGCATGGCATGAAACTGTGGACTCGTAGATTTATTGTGCCATATACTAGTGTGACAAAAGAAAAACATGGCTTCAGGCCTATGCTGTAAAGCCTGGCTGCTGCCTTGTAAAATCTGCAATGCGACCTGTTCAAATAACCTTTTTGGACAGGTAAAAATTCTCTTTTAAGTATCAGTAAGTCACCCTCATGTACGCCTTGTAGCCCACAAGGTAGGGAGCATGTTATTTAAAAGTGGGACATGTAGAAAATTGAGAACACCATGTCCCTAAAGTAGCACGCCAATATGTCCTATGTTGAAAACCAGAGTGCAGATTAATTAATGTGAGAAAGGGACCAGTTAGAAAAATAATTAAACAACAATTTTCTAATAGGTATTAAAAATCCAATTCAATGGTGAAATTGGATTTATAATAACTGTTGAGGAAAAGCAGCTTTTAAAACATCACCTTTCCCTGTCTGAAGTTCACAAGGATAATTTGCATTAGCTCTCCAGCTCTCTCAGCCTTTGCTCAACCTTGAAAATGTATGAATGAGATGTATGAATCAGCTGGGAAATGCCTTCCTGAATGGGTAAAGATTACTCCTCGACTTTCGAAAGAACATCCATGGTGGGGGCTGTGGGCAACCTGTGACACCACATTGTCAGATCCTGCTTGACAAGTCTACTGAGCGACATGTAATACTTGGGGCACACTTGAACACGAGAAAACAGGATGCCAAGACAATTCTTGTGAAATCACTTGTTTTTTACTGATAGATCTCACTTTTGTCGTACCAGACTTCTGTCTCTGGGTCTGTTGTGGGTAGAGTGGATGCCTGAAACTGTATTTTAGTGTTAGATGTGGAAGGACACTGGTGATTTTCCTATGCAACTCCCACACACGCACCCATCCTTCAGAACACAACTTGAGTGGGGCCGAAGACTTTTGCCCATCTTGGATTTGCTTTTTCTTATCTAATTGACCACTAGCTAGTGGCAGGCATAAATGTGGGATCACCAGGAACCCTCTGTGGATGATGGGAAGAGAGCTGTACCTGAGGTCTGTGATCTGAGAGATGCCCTGAAAGACGAAGAGTTGAAACGCGTAGTTCTAATAATAAAGGATACTGCCAAGTGCTACCTCCTGGGAGTGCAGCATTATTCTTTGGTGTGATATATATATATATATATATATATATATATATATATATATATATATATATATATAGACACACATTTATACATATATATCGAATTCACTGAAAAAAACAAAGGTTAGGTTACAGGGATGTTTTAGTTAGGCTGAGGTTTTACCCATATAAAACCATAGATATTCAGTAGTAATAGTTATACTTATGGTTGTACTTATGTTAGGTAACTATAACTCGTTGCCTGAAGATACTTTCCAGCATGAGTTATAGTTTCTTCAGCTAAGTACAACTATAAGTATAACTGCTAAATTTCTATGGTTTTGCATGGCTAAAACATCAAACTAACTATAACATTCCTGTAACCTTTTTTTCAGTGAATTTCTGTTTTTTTAATGTGCATGTTAATATTGATTTCCCCCTGGATTCCAGGAAGATCCGAGGAGTATTTGAGGATTCACAGATCAACCCCCCCAAAAAAGGGCAATTTTTTGCCCATGTGAGGTCCCACAGGACACGCCTCTATGTGTCCTATGGGGTCAGGATACCTGTATCCTGACCCCTTATATGTTTTTGCACAGTTTATTCTCACCCTCCCCTCCCCCCAACCAAAGCAAGAAGCTTTTCTGTCAGGTTGTGGCCAGCCAATCAGGGCCTTGCTATTCCTCCAGTTCGGAGGAGGACTGGTGAAGGATTCAAGAAGGATCCAAGGAGGAACTGCACCTCTAGATATTTAAATTTCTTTTTCCTTTAACCCTTTCACTGACAGGCCTTCCCCACCTCCACCCCCCAGTGCTAAGCCTGTTTTTTTGGCTATTTTCAGCAGGTGACACTTAGGCCCCCATAACTTTTTGTCCACTTAAGGTATCCATGCTAAATTTGCGTCCCTTTTTTCAGGATTCTGAGGATTCAAAAGGTACCTAGGGTTTCTAGATTCCCTTGGAGGGGGCAGAGAAATAAACCAAAATACAGCAAAATTTTGTTTTTTGGGGGGAAAATGGGAAAAAAGTGCTGCATAAGGAAGCGTCTTTTTTCCCTGCAAATGGCATCAATGAAGGGTTTGCCGGGCTACACTCTCCATCTTCCAAGCTTTTAGGAACTGGCAGACTTGAATCAGAAAACCAAATTTTTCAACACAGTTTTGCTATTTTAGTGGGACATAGCCCATTTTTCTTACTTTTTGTGCTTTCAACCTCTTTCCAGTTAGTGGTAGAAATTGGTATGAAACCAATGGTGGATCCCGGAAAGCTATACATTTCTCTAAAGTAGATACAATTCTGAATTCAGTAAGGGATCATTTGTGTAGATTCTTCACATTTTTCAAAGAAAGTAACATTGAAATAAAAAAATGTCGAAATTGAGTTGAAAAAAACAGCCACTTGTGTCTACTTTTTCATCTGTAACTTTATCTATGTCAGATTTCCAAAAGCAATATATTGTTACATTTGTTAGACTCTTCTGGTTGAGGGGATATAAAGGGCTTCTAGGTTCACGAAGAACCTGTGATACCCAGAGCCAAAACTGAGCTGCACCTTGCAAAGGTTTTTCATTGTATATCAAGTATACAGTTACATTTGGTAAAATATAAAGAGTGAACTGTAGGTTTCAAGGAAACCAATGTATTTATGATTTGGGCACAAGATATGGAGTTTAGAAGCAGTGGTTATTTGCACATCTATGAATTTACGGTTACCCATGCTAGCATGTGAATTAGAGGGCATTTACCAAAACAACTTCTATCTTACACAATGTCTTACATTTGGAAGGCAAAAATGCAGAGAAAGACAATTGGTAATAGGATTTGTTTCCACTTATGCTGTGTTCCCATACGTCCCCCAATACAAATGGTACCTCACTTGTGTGGGTAGGCCTAGTGCCTGCGACAGGAAACAGCCCAAAACGCATGATGGATACATGGATAGCTGTGGTTTTTGGGCCCCTACTTCAGCTGGCAACTATGGAAACTTACCAAACCTGTACATTTTTTTAAACTAAATGCCCAGGGGAATCCAGGATGGGGTGACTCGTGTGGCTCCCATCAGATTCTGTTATCCAGAATCTCGTGCAAACCTCAAAATGTTTCTAAAAAACACACATTTACCTTACACTTCTGTGATGGAAAGTTCTGGAATCTGAGGGGAGCCACAAATTTCCTACCACCCAGAGTTCCTGCAGGTCTCCCAATAAAAATGCTACCTCACATGTGGGTGGGCCAAGTCCCCGTGAGAGGGAAGGGCCTAAAACATACTGTGGACACATCAAAATTATCTATCCCAAAACTGACTATTTTTGCAAGGTGGGACACCGGTGCTTTTGGTCCCAGGCTTCGCGGCTATCTAGGGAAACCTACCAAACCCCATCATTTCTGAACACTAGACAACTGGGGAGTACAGGGAGGTGTGGCTTGCATAGATCCCCCAGTGTTTTCTTACCGAGAATCAGCTACAAACCTCAAATTTAGGTAGAAAATCACATAATCCTCACATTTCTGTGTGGGATCACTGCACCATCACAAATTTCTTACCACCCAGCATTGCCCTTGGTCTTTCGATAAAAATTATACTTCACTTGTATAGTTAGGCCAAGTTCTTGCAACAGGGAGGGGCCAACAATGTGTAGAAATTGTGGAGGAATGAAAGTGGGTACAAAAGGGCAGTTTTTTCATATGTTTTAGGTTGACTCTGTTTTGGGCACCTACACAAGTGTGTGCACTGCTGGGTGTTAGGAATTTTGTAGATTCCTGTGGATTCCGGACGTTTCCATCACAGAAATGTAGGGAAAATGTGTGACCAGGCAAAGTTGGAGGTTTGCAGGACATTGTGGGTAAGAAAATGGTGTGGGGTGCATGTGAAGCACACCACCCTGGACCCTCCCCAGATGTTTATTTCTCAGAAGTGCCTGGGTCTGGTAGGTTTTTCCAGGTGGCAGCGTACCCAAGTCCTAAACATGCAGCCACTCACCATTGCAAGTGGGGCGATATTGGGAGCTAGCTAAGCTCTCTTGGCCTGTATGTAAAATCAAAACCCAAAAGAGTCAAGTGTGCTCTTGTTTGCCATTGGGTTGAGATGCTTTAGTCTATGGTTGTCCCCTTCAGTTGGGGTTGGGCATAACCATGCCCATGGTAGTGGCCAGCTCACAGACCCTCTATTGTTAAAAAAAATGCTTCCTTGGAGTCTAGTGGGCTTTCTGCCTGACCTGGAAGACAGATCGGGGGTAATAATTTGCAACTGTCACCGGGGGAAGAGGGGCAGAAAGACTGTGCCCATTAATTTTGGGGGGTGGGGGGTTTGCCATGCCCATTCTGGGCAGACCGTACCTCTATACTACCAAAACAAATCCCTTGTGCGTTGTGGGCTTTCTGCCCCCCTCGTGTGGGCAGAAAGACTGTGCTGTTTTTTGGGGGGAAGGGTGGGAGCATTTCAATGCCCATTCCGGGCAGCTCCCACCCCTAGATAAATAAAAAAAAATCCCAGATGCTTAGTAAACTTTATGCCCCTCTGTGGATGAAGATTGGGGACTATGGCCCCATCTGCCCCCCGGGGGAAGAATGACTGTGCTGAAGTTTTGAGGGGAAGGGGTATTGCAATGCCCATTCTGGGCAGTCTCCACCTGTAGATGAAGTTAAAAAAAACCTGGTGCGGCAGAAAGACTGTGCCACTTTTTGGGTGGTGTACGGCATTATAATGTTCATTCTGGGCAGCCCCTACTCTTAGATGTATATAAAAAAATTAATCCATGGTTCCTACTGGGCTTTCTGTCACTCTGGGGGGGGGCAGATTTGGGGCTAATACCCTCAGGGAGCAGATCGGGGCTACCTCCCCTATCTGCCCTCTGGGGGGGAGAGAGACTAAATATGCCCAATTTAATCAAATTAATCAGGGGGGAGCAATATTCCTTGCTCAAGGGTCTGCTCTCCCCTCCCTGGTGTCTAGAGGGTAGATCCCTGCTTGGGGATTGCCCTCTTGCGGTAATCCCCAAGCAGGTATCCACTAGAGAGGTATACCGTTGGAAAGGGGAAATTCACCTTTCCAATGATACCTCCCCCATCTGCCTTGGTACTTGGGTGCTGAGACAGCCCCCTGAGCACCGAGGCAGTGAAAGTGAAACGAGGCGATCGGCTCATTTCACTTTCAGTTTCAATAAAATTACGTCAGTGCACTGCGCACACTGATCACCATTTCACTGGAAAAAAAGAAACAGCCTCAGAAGATGGCTGTTCCTTTCAGAAGGGAATGCCTCTGGTGCCTACACCAGAGGGATTTCCAGTGCTATGTGTGCGGCTGGCAGGGAGCCGTCTGACACACATGAGCACTGTAGCATTGGACAGCTCCCAGCCGTCCGACGCATGGAACCAGTTAATAACTCTGAAAATACTAAATGGATTTACACCAAATAACAAAAAGCATGATCCCCGGACCAAAAGTTACTTTTCTGTGAAATTTGGTGTAATTCCATCCAGCGATTCGGGCTGTAGCCGTGTTCAGAATCCCTATGGGAATTAATATGGAAAACACACTTTTTTAACCCCACTTGATGGATCACCCCAGAACTTTCAATGTACAACAATACCCTTGGGCACACTTTTTTGGAAACTTTCATAAAGATTCATCAAATGGTGCCAGTCAAAAAATGATTTTTCAATGGAAACTAGGCCCTAACTATAACTACCTACTGGCAACCACTGGTAGGTAGGTAATGCAAAAGTTGAAATAATCAAACTATTTTAATATTGTTTCCTATGGGGTGCTATATAGTAAGTCCTTGTCTCTTAATTTTCAAAGGTAGTGTGTTGCATTACTTGTGTTATACTTACACTTACTCCAGGGGTGGGCTGGAGAACATTTACTATTGTTTTGTAATCTTTAGGACAGTAGTAACTTTAGAAGTGTCGTTTGTGAATAGGAATGGTCTTACTCTTTTATGGATGGATACTTCTAATAGCTTTGCCCTCACTAAACTACCCCTTACCCTACCCAAAATCCCCCATCATTCCCTAAACCCCGCTCTTAAGCTAGTAGTAGGTTTTCCCTATTTCCTCTCTGTCCATTGCACATTTACTACTGAGTAGAAAACTTGCATCCTCGGAAAATATAGATGAGGTGGAAGTGGAGAATTTCCACCTGTAGGTTTATGAATGGCATTCTGTAGTAAGCATGTAGTACTACTGTAGTGCTACTTTACATTCTACAAAATGAAGTTAGTAAATCAGATCCTATGTATCTAGACTGGCATGCGAGAGAATCGGTTATGTATGGATTATGAATTATATATTATCCGAAATACTAAAGGGCCTACGGGTCTTGTACTTTCATGAAGTTATCCTCTGCCATAATATCAGGATGTCAACAGTCCATATAAATATGACTATTCAATTTTATGCACCTTTCTTTTAACTGTTGTATTACAAAATGTACAGTCATATGTGATGGTTGATGCACATGGTGTTGTTCTTCCTATTTGGACAGTAGTCAAATAAGCTTTTAAGATGATCCAGATTTTTGCAAATATAACTTTTTATTGAAATAAAACTAATTTTATGTTTTTGACATATTTGTCATTTTGGATGGCTTCAAGAAAATAATTATGTAATCTTACAGCCTTGAAACTTAAGGTATATTAATGTAACATGTTGGCTGATTCAATGTATGTGATGCTTTTATTCACAGGAAATGCTCAAATAAGGTCTAACTCATGAAGTACAGGTTCAGAATAGACATTACAGTGACTGAGAATTTGATTAGATATGTTGGTTGCTAGATATTTGAATTGAACAACAGCAATTGAGAGCCTTTTCCATTCTGGAACTATTTAGTTAGGTTTTTATGTTTATGACCGCCTGTTGGGTGCATTGGCACACATAGTGGTATACCAGGGAAATGTGATGTTCTATCTATTGCTGCCTATCGATATATTGGTTTGATAGTGAGGGTGGCATGTGCTTGTGATTGTATGTTCAACACTATGTTGACATTTCTACTAGCACCTATTTATTATTAATGGCTGATAAGTTTCACTGACAAGACAAGCAAAGCCATTTTTTCTAAACTACTTACTTGGGTCCATGCACAGAATTCAACCCAGCGCCTTTTAGATAAGGAAGGCATCCAAAAAGTGGGTTGATTGTTTGAATGCTCCATCTCAATTCAATCTGTTTAATATACTGTAAATCAGGAGTTTTGTATTTTTGTGAACTATTTTTGTTGAAAATGTAATTTACATAGGCAGTGTCATATATCAATAGATGCATTATAATAAATTATATAATTAGTTTGTACAATACCAATCCAGTTAGCAATAGAATAGAAATTGCTGGGAAACATTTTGGATTGGATTAAGATATAAACTTTCAGCACTATATTAAAGACATTAGAAGAGCACAATCATATAGAGAGGAACACTGGGAGGGGGGTTGGTGGTGCTTATTTTACTTATAAATTAGAAATTTGAAATAAAGATTAACTTGAATGTTTGTATTAAAAATTTTGAAAGATTTCTGTACTTCACGTTTCCTAGCATTTTCAGATACAAAAGAATATAGTGAGAATCAACACTTAACAAAGAGTTGAAACTCTCAAATTCTAATAATTGAGAACTTTATAATGTTCTTGAATTGCAGACCTAACACAATTTTGACCAACTGGTACAGAGAGTTTTAAAAAGTATTTAGTTTTCTTGCTGATACTTTTCCAGAATGTCTATTAATTTTAGGGCTCAGGAATAAGCAAACCTATGGACTTTTGACAGTCCCAGCATGTTCTCATTGGATAAGGTTTGCAATAAATAAAAGCACTGGTGTCCATGAAGATCTATATGGAAAGCATTATACAGATTGGTGATGTTCATTGTTCTAGATACTTGAAGAGAGTTTATCCGCCAGATCCTTTAAATGTTAGGGTCACTATAGTGGAAAGATTCATCATTTAAGTTTTTTCAGCATGCAATAAGAATGCTGATACTTCATCTTCCCATACTAACTGCTAGAGCAAGTGAAGGGTACAGAACAGGGTTACATTTTTTCAAGGATTGTTTTTATGATTAAATAATAAGATTAAATATTTATTGTGATTACAGATTATTAGACCTGACATCCTTAGTATGGTATTTCCCCAAACACTTTTTGACTTCTCTCGCTCATGTTTTTACTTAATGAGTTTTTGTTGGCCTTAGGACTCTGCTAACCAGTGCTAAAGTGCTTGTGCTTTCTCCTTCAAACATTGTATAATTGGCCTACACTCAATTGACACATTTATTTCAGTTGTAAGTCCCCACAAAATGGTACTACATGTACTCAGAGCCTGTAAATGAAATGCTACTAGTGGGCCTGCAGCACTTACTGTGCCACTCACTCAAGTAGCCTTTTAAAGCTTTTCTCAGACTTGCCACTGGAATGTGCAGTCTAGTTTGAAACTCTCATTTCAACCTGGCAGAGCAAAACAACTTTTTGCCAGGCCTAAACCTTCCTTTTCACTACATATTTGTCACCCCTAAAGTAGGACATAAAGACTTATATGGTATGGTGCATTTTATTTAAAAATTAGAGCATGTGGGTTCAGGTTTTCTATTTCCTAGCAGTGAAAACATCTAACGTCATTTTTCACTAATGTAAGGCCTATCTCTTCAATTGACTAACACTGGGTTGCCTTACAACATTTAATTAGTGATAACTTTGAATTGGGAGAAGATAGAAATATACTGTTTACATTCTAATGATTTGTGATATAACATTCTCTTTAATGGTGAAGTAACATTTTTAGTCTCAATTCTGAAAATGCCAATTTCAGAAAATAGGCATTTTCTTGTTGATAACATTTGTGCCCTTTGTCAGTGTCCTGGGTCACATGACTGTGAATGGCTCTGCTGTTGAGGTTTGTGTATTCCTTCCAGGCAGTGAGACAAAGGGAGCTTATGTGTAGAAGGACTGCCCTGTTGCTTGAGGCCTACCCTCCTGTATGAGAAGGATGACAGGACCTGCTCCCTTCAGCCCAGGCTAACCTGAGTAACTTCAAAGGTCAGTTGGTTAACCTCCTGTTTGAGCTACAAAAACAGAACAAGCTCTAGAGGCCTCCCTGCATCTGCCCAGCTGACCTGCTGCAGATGGACCTACCTGAACCTGTAACTGGACCTGCCTGAGCCCTGCTGGCCTCTGCTGCAATGATTTCCGAGAAGTGCCTCTAGGTCCTGGACCCCTGGTGGGCTTCAGTTTGGGCTCCCTTCAGGAAGAAAAGATGAAACCTTGAAGTTTGATCTCTTTGTGACTGCGAATTGGACCCTTCACGCTGAGACTGTGCCACCCACAATGACCGACAACACGAAGTTCAAGTGAGGACATACTCTTCGTGCTACAGCAACTGCCAGCTACAACCACAATGCAAAATCTGCTCTGCGCAACAGCAACGAAAGCCAGCAGTGACCGCCAACATGACACTCCAGCAATGACCGTCAGTGACGCCTGACCAGCTCTTCACAATACAGCATCAACAGCCCATGTTGCCCACCTGCTCTTTAAGCTACAGCAACAACCATCTGCAACACTCTATCTGCTCCTCAAGGCTTCCTCCAATGCAAACGGAACTCTTCACACAAGATTTGAGAAGGTAACCCTTTCAGCAGGACTAACTCGGTCCTTGTATCTGACCCATGCCCCATCGCATTTGGCCTGAACATGTGGCTTTCCCCGGTTTAACATGACCAAATCACTGCGAGTGGCACTTTGTACTTTTAGGAGCTATATCTAGTTATATATTTAAAACTAAGGGCCTGATTACAACTTTGGAGGAGGGTGTTAATCCGTCCCAAATATGACGGATATCCTGCCCACCGTATTACGAGTTCCATAGGATATAATGGACTCGTAATACGGCGGGTGGTATATCCGTCACATTTGGGACGGATTAACACCCTCCTCCAAAGTTGTAATCAGGCCCTAAATATCTCCAGTTCTATTGATTAGATTTTTGTCATGTGGGATTCATTTCATTTAATAAAATGTACTCATTCTTTCAAACTTAGCTTGGATTTTTTCTTGGGTTGTGTTTTCTCTTTATCATTGTTTGTGTGCTGCATAAAAATGTCCTACATTGCCTCTAAGTTAAGCCTGACTGCTTTGGGCCAAGCTACCTGAGGGTTAATCACAGGTTAATTTAGAGACGTTTGTGATTAATCCTGATAAGAACTATGGTTGTTGCCTGAGTGGGGCTTCCACCCCTTCAACCAATAACCCAATTTTTTACATTGATCAAACTAAATTCACTATTCATTTGGTTTGTCTTTTAATATAGTTATTGAATGCTGCCATGCTGTATACAATTAATTTAAAGACATTGAGATTAAAGCAAATTGGGAACCATTGTCCATTAGTATTTCCTCAGGTATACCATCTCTGGTGAATAAAGAGTCCAGGAACTTCTTGATGGTACTGCTATCAGCAATAGGCACAAACTTGAATTTTTACTAATGTGATTAGTAGTCAACAACTACAATACCATATTTGGTGGCCTCTTTCATCATCCCAAGTGGAACAATAATGTCCAAACCTAACTTGGACCACGCCAATATCGGCAATGCAATACTTTCAATGGGTCTGGGCATGGTAACTTAGGACTTGTCATTCACAGCAGGAGGTAAACACTGACTGACATGTTGTTCTATGATTTTATCTATCCCTGGCCTTCGCTTCATTTTCCTCATACCAATATGGCCCTCATGAGACAATTTGGTCACACAGCCTCTGAGATGCATTTAATAGCACAAACCTCCTCACCAAACCATCATCAATGAACAATTCACTTGCTATCTGATGTTAAGCGTCTGCTCAGTCACCTTGGTTCTTCAACAAATATCATTCTCTTGCATGAACCTCAAAATGGCCTTCAAAACCCCATCTTCCTCCATTGCTTGCAATCACACTGATCCAGAAATGTCACCATTGATGGCACTCAAAATGACAGTAACTACCACCTCATCATCTAATGCCCCTGTAACACAATCATAACGGTCCAGCAATTGCAACCTGGAGAAACAATCTGCCTTGGTGTTTCTTATATGCAGAATGTCTTCTATCTGGTAACAAAATTCTTGCAATCTGTATTGACACTTTGTTGCTCTGGCCATCGCCTTCCTAGCACATATTGTCAGAAATAAATCTACTAACAGGTTACGATCCATGCACACTTGAAATTCAGTTCCCCACAAAACAGTAAAAAATGAGTTAAGCTCCATCAATATTCTGCCAAAAACCTTGCGCTCAATCAAAGAGTATATCACTTCTGCTGCCTTACGGCTATGCAAAGCAAAAGCAACCACTTCTGCTCTACCCTCCCTGTATTGGTAGAGAACTGCACCCAAACTATGTTAGCTGGCAGCAGTGATCACAATCCTGGGGTCTCTGGTATCAAATGGTTTCATCGTAATGGCATTAGAAATTTAATTTGTGATATGAGCAAACACCTTGTTACATTTATCACCCCACATAAATGTGAAATTTTTCTTCAATAACTTATGAAGAGAATGAGACGTCTCCGCACAGTTAGCAATGAAGCAAGAATAGAACTTCAATAAACTTAAGAAAGACCTAAGCTGTTCCTTGTTGCAAGAAGGTGGAGCATCATTTATGGCGCACACCAAAATGCTTTAGGGTTAATTCCCATTGACTGAAAGAGGTTGCCCAAATACTCAACATTATCTACTATAAAACAAACATTTCGTCAGTCTTAACATGGTGCCCTTCTCTTCTACTTATGCCGGTCTCCTGCTTTGCTCCTCTAAATCACCAGCATATATGAAAAAATTGTCCTGGAAACAACCCTGGGAGTTTCACTGAATATGGTTTCCATCAATATTTGGAAAACAACAGAGGCCCATGCTAGACCAAAAGACATTAGTTTGTAATGGAAGGCCCTCTCTGTCATGAAGAAAGATGTCAAATGACAAGACTATTCAAGCAAAACTATCTGATGGTCGACATACAATCTCATTAAATCATTTGCTTTTGTGAGTCAGAACTGCTGCAGATATCCACTCTGACCTTTATATTGGTACAATCATTTGTTACTTACACAAATTCTCAAGTCCTTTCCTCAGTTTGTCACAGACCCATGGGCACCTACACACCTTGTGCACAATGGGTTGAGCATCAGATTTAAGTTAAATACATTGAGAAAAACGTTTAAACTTTCCTAAGTGTTGACTAAAAGCTTTGGGAAACCTAATTTCTGCATTGTCTGCACATTTTGTTGGTAGCTGTGTAGAATGGAGATTTTCCCCCCAAATGATTGCTATTTGCACAACGATAAAATGTAATGCTTTTGCTAGCATTTAGCTTCCTTCTTGTCAGAACCTAGTAAAGAAACCATTTTCAGAAAGGAATGCGATTTTCAAGATAATGACACTTGTTATATATAACTAGCTGTACATTCAATATTTGCATCCAATTCTGTTGTTTTATCTAATATTAACTTAGGAATGGTTAAAAGTGTCTACTGAATTTTGTAGTTGTTAGTATGCTCAATCATCTGACCTCTGATCATTTCTTCCTCAAAATCCTTGCATCGCAAAATGCAGTTAATATGCATGTTCTGTAGTCTCTACAGGTAACTGATGCCTCCTGTAAAATTGGTGCCATTTCATAAAGACACTTTTCCTTGTTTTAAAACTTGTATAGAACATTTTAATGGCAGATGCGTAGTCATCTACAGTGTCACCTTCATCCAAAATTGTTTCCCTGGGTAGATGTTTCAACACCTTTCTTCCTTGAGGACCGAAACAATGTATGCATGTTTTTGTTTTGAGTGAAAGTGGCCCCATCTATGGCATCAAATAGGTTTTGAAACTTTCTTTACAGTCTTCCAACTCTATGTCAGGAAGGCATGGACTGGGTAAACACAATAAGGAGGAACTACATTTTGTTGCATCATAAGAGTACCAGTACTGTAAATTAGTTGTATAGTTTGAATAAACAACAAAGATGAAGTTTGTTCTGTGCATACTTTTATGTAAAGGTGTGCATATCATTAGGAGGTATGCACAAGGGTTATACAAGTAAACTGGTGTGCACATCATATGAGTATTGGTACAGTGGAAGAAACAATGTAGAGAAAGGAAAAACTCTTTTTGAAAATCTCATGTTGAGAAAACACTTGGTGGAAATGGTGTATAACCAGAGAAAAAGATTCTGTTATAATAAAACAAACGTGTGCGTGTTCACTTAGAATTGCACATGTCAGAGTTCAATGGAATGGCAATAAAATATGTTACACCATGCTCTCTCTTGAATAAAAACTGTATATCACTGTGGCATATGCACTTTTATGCCAAGGTGTGAAAAGGATTCTAATGGTTAAAGTGTTAGTCAATCTGAAATGCACATATCCACTGTGGAAGCACACATCATCAATAATAAGCTGAAATGGTGAACAGCAATGAAAAAATACTAATAACTGAAGGATCCAAGAGAAACAAATATATATTTGTAACTTGAATGCCGAGTGAACACCCAGTAGGAACGGTGTACTGCCAGTTAAAAGATTTATAAACAACACTGCGAGAATCTTCACAACTGTCAAGAAGAAATTCAGAGTAACTTAAATATGGCGATAGATAGGTGTTTGGACAAAACATTGAGTTTTAAATACTGAGATACAGAAATATGAGAAAAGATATTGTGATACAAAGATATTGTAATGCAGAAATATAATTGACAAAAATATTGTTTTTTTAGGTAATTTTGTTTTCAAGAATATGTGTTGTTAATATCGTTCTCAATAAGAACGTTGTAAAAAAGTATCATAGTTTGATTATCTTTATGTGTTTTAGTTCCTATATTATTTTACATTAAATATTGATTCCATAACTGTTGACAATATTTGTATATATGGTTTGTTACTTTAAGTGATTTATAATTTTTAATTTAATTGAAAATAGTAATTTATATTGTCATAGTAGGTTGTGAGGTTTGTAAAGGTACAGGGTGGAAAGTTAATTAAGTTGTAATTAATTTGCAATGAATTATTCATTTATTTATTAATAATTGTTTAACTGATTATGACTTAGTAAGTTGTATAATAATTATTTTTTAAGTTATATATTTGGTCCAGCTTGCTGGGTTTGTAGGGGTACAGAATGGGTAGTTAATTAAGTAGTAGTTAATTAAGTAGTAGTTAATTATTAATTTAATAATTATTATTTAATTGTTTATTATATAAATTGTGCAATTATATTTTTAAGTTACACATTAGGTGCGGGCTTTGGGGTTTGTATCCGAACAGGGTATATAATTAACTATTAGTTGGTTAATTATGAATGATTAATTAATTGTTTTTTAATTATGTATATTGTATAATAATTATATTTGTAAGAGATATATTAGGTGCAGGTTGTTGGACTTGCAGGGGCATAGGGTGGGAAGTTAATTAAGAGACAATTAATTAACAATGTTCTATTCATGTATTATTAATTATTCAATTGATTATTAATCTTGCAAATTGGGTAAAAAATAGCTTTTTTCAGTTATACATTAGATGTGGGGCTGTTATGTTTCCAAGGGTATAGGGTTGAAAGTTGAGTAATAATTAATTAACAATTAATTATTAATTTATTATTAATTAGTTGGTCAATAAATATTTTCATTGTTTTATACTTATTTATAGTATTTTTATTTTAAGCGTGGGCGGCTAGGTTTGTGAGAAGTGTGGGAACCTAATTAAATAGTAAATTAATAACATTGTAATTCATAATTAATCATAAAAAAAATTAATAATCATGTACATTCTTTAATTTCTTTTTATTTGTATATAAAACATTTTCCTATTAAGAGTTTTATATTTCTGGTCAACTAAAAAGTTAATTAAAATATGTTATGTGCTTGAGGTGAAGTACTTTCCCTACTGCTGCACAGACTGGAGTGGGAATAGTAAATCTAACCCCTTCCGAAGTCCAACATTTTTTCCTACTGTTGCACAGACTGGTGTGGGAATAGTAGATGTATCCCCTCTGAAGTACAACGCTTTCCATACTGTTGCACAAACTGGGGTGGGAATAGTAAATATTATACCTCTTGAGTCCACTACTTTCCTACTGTTGCACAGACTGGAGTGGGAATAGCAAATTTAACTCCTCCGAAGTCCAGCGCTTTCCCTAATGTTGCATAGACTGGAATGGGAATAGTAAACTTAACCCCTCCAAAGTCCAATGCTCTCCCTACCCTTGCACAGACTGGAGTGGAAATAGAAATGTTAACACCTCAGAAATCCAACATGTTCCCTACTGTTACACAGACTAGAGTGGGAATAGTAAATCTAACCACTCTAAAGTCCAACACTATCCCTACTGTCCTAACATGTGTCTTAAAGTGTACTCTAGTCCATTTTGCTATCATTTTGAAAACTGGATTCATCTTTCCACTTTGCCACTGAGCAGATATCTTTCATGAAAAAAGAGAAACCTGTTACGCATTATGGACTACATGATTTTATGCCAAATACCTTTTCCTCACAGTGACTTAGCTGGGATGTCATGGGCCCTAATGCAAACAAGGAAGGCAGAAGGCCAATCACACCATGGACTCTGATGTCACTGTATCCGCTGCAATAATGCTGGTTGTGTCCTGGCTTATAGGTCTCCAACATCTTTATTCGCCCCATCCTTCCTTCTCACTTCCCTCTCTCAATCCATTTCTCTACTGATCTACTTTGTCTGTTTTACTCTCTCCTACTCATCCCTTTCTTCTGTCTCTTTTTCGCTCACATGTTCCTCATTAGTCCTATTCTCATTCCCAATCCTCCCTGCCAGGCTTATTTCTGGCCTCTCTATCTTCCTCTTCTCTTGCCTAATTTGCTTGTCCTTATTTTTACTCACTCATTATTATCCACCTGACAAGATATCTGATGCCACCTCATTACATGCAAAGGTTAGCAATACATGTATTTTGTACTTGGCTCCCTCTATAGGGTCACCAGCAAAATGTTTGCCTTCACTTCTCATGTTTTGCTGAATTCATTTTTATTGGCTCTAGAAATCTGCACACTTTACCACTGCTAACCAGTACTAAAGTGCTTAGGCTCACTCCTCTAAACATTTTTTTGGGTATATGTTTTTATTGGCATTTTGCACTACAGTATTAATAACACTTTATTACAACATACTTCAATATATTGCATCTTGAGTATTACTAGCGTAAATTACAAAAGGAGAAAGGAAACCCTTGTCCATTCCCCTCGCCCCGCAACAACCAGGGTCATGTAGCACATTCTCTCACATTAAGTGTTGGTAGTGGAACAGTAGCGATCCCGTCCACTGCAGGCATCTCCTGCAGCTCACGACTAACATTTTCCATAGAATCATCACAATCCCCCCCCTCAGCTACCATCAACTGCATACCAACCACAGCTTCTGGGTCAAGTAAATCATTCAATAGGGTGGCCCAGGTTAGCAGATCGTCCCCCAATTTTGTCTCTCTGTATGTGTGGTGCATATGGCATTCTTCAGCATTCGTCCATTCAATCATATCTCATTTACACTAGCTCAGCATGGGAGCCCCGGGGGAAAGCCACCGGATGGCCAACTCTATTCGTCAAAAGTAATCCCAACAGAGTGAACTTTCTGGCAATTTTTGGGGATTTGCTCTATGGAATCCGACCTACCAGGCAGTATCCATTTTCCATGGGTATAGTCTCCCCAGCTGCCCCCCCCTACCAGTATTTCCTCCCAATATGCCATTGTCACTGGACATAGTCACAGCATGTGTATGAAATCAGCCTCTCTTCAGCCACATTGCGGGCAGTTTGGTGGTCTTGTGGGGTACATGCTGTGTAGGGTTTTAAAAAACCTTTGTTACAAGCATTTGCACTTTCCGTGTAGAAGGCAAAGGATGTATCCGAAGAAACATACACTAGATTAGAAAGTGGCAGTGAATGGAATCATTTTTCTTTGGAAAAAAGGTCACCCACAGTTTTGCACCCCCTTGCTTACCATCTAACCACTGCCATTGACCGGGCTATCTGGTGAATGGGCCTAAGAATCCATAAGGGCACAAAGGTAGCGAAGGGCGTACAGCGTGATACTCTTCTGACAGCTCGTGCCATGCCTCACAAACCCACCGAATCGCGGCAGGGAGCTCCCCTGGTGTTCCAGTGCCCAGCATAGGCAACTCTGGCAAGGAGGTACTCCCATAAGACCCATCCAGCAAGACTTTTTCCCAATTGTCCGAGCAATCAAGCCAACGCACTGAATGTTGTGGCTGTGTGGCTAGATAGTACAGCTTCAGGTCAGGTAACTCTAATCCCCCCTTCTCACATACCCGTTTGAGTGTGGCAAGTCCCACCGGTTTGCTTCCAGAGGCCCACAGAATCTTGACGATCACTCTGTCAAGTTCCAAAAATTATTTTCTAGGGATGTCGTACAATGACCCCTGAAATATATATGAGCAGCGAGAGACCGCTATCATTTTTACTAATGCCACCTTACCCATCGGTGAAAGATGCAAAGAGTTCCAGAACTTTATAGATGTTTTCAAGTTATTTATAACCCTACCTAAATTGGAGTCCCTGAAGCGGGGAGCATCATGGGCAAGCCTTATACCCCAAGTAGTTAATATTAACCACCACCCATGAAATAGCAATTGTTGGAAGGGAGACCAAAGGGCTACCCTTCAGTCCTCCCATCGAAAACAACTTTGATTTGGCCTTACTAACTTTAAGGCCTGATTGGTCACCGAATTTGGACAGAAGTGCCAACAGTATTGGAACAAAATACTCAGGGTGTCGCAGAAAGAGTAAGGGATCATCAGCGTATAATGAAACCACGTGTCCGGTCTCCGACTTGTACACCCCATCCTCGCCGGACCCTATGCAATCGATAAGCCAATGGCTCCATGGCCAAGGTGAAAAGCAGGGTGGACAAGGGGCACCACTTTTGTGTTCCAGGATGCAGGCAATATTGCCTGGATACCATACTGCCTATTCTCACCCGAGTGTGGGATGCATATACAATAGCCACCCCCAACTTATGAAGTTCTTGCCCAGACCCATTCTATGCATGACTTACTTCCATGATAAAGAATCAAAGGCCTACTCTATGTCTAAGAAGGCCAAAGTGCTTGGTTCTCCCTCATCCCTTAGGGCATGCCACACCATCGCCAGGTTCCTCAAATTACAAGTAGTGTTCCTGCGTGGGATGAACCCACATTGGACTTCATGTATGAGATCAGGTAAGTGATGTAGGAGCTCGTTCACTATGACCTTGCTCAATATTTTGAAGTCAACATTTACCATAGAGAGTGGATGATATGATGGGATCTCTTCTGGATCTCTATCCAGCTTCGGGAGCAGGACTCTTAGAGCCTCCCTCATTGATTTCGGAAACATGCCAATGTTGAAGGCCTCGGTATATACCTCTAGGAGCTTGTCGGCCAGGAAATCTGCACTACACTGGTAATATTTAATGGGAAGGCCATTGCTGCCTTGGGGCTTAGCAGTTTTAGCGCCCGTATGGCTGCCGCAATCTCCACTTTGGATAGAGGAGCTCCTACGTCCCCTGTCCACTCAGGAATCCCAAGAAATTGAAGGTTATTCCATCTGGAACGACCCTCTTAGTCCTCCACTCGGTCATCCAGTGTGTTTACCAGGGACTGTAAATCAATGACCGTTGTTTTCTGAGAGAACATCTCCTGTTGGAGCTCCGAAACCAGCCCCCCGCCTCAGTGACTCTCTACGACACCTTTCTCAGGTCTGCACACAAAGGACCCACCACGATCGCCACAGAGTCAATTTTGGCCAATGTTTGATCCCTAGACCCCTTGATGTCAGTCATAAGGTCCAACAGGGTTGATGAAGTGCCAGCTGCCATCGAAGCCTGCTTCTGTTGTTCCCCCTTGGTGCCTTCCGGTGGTACTGGCATGGTGTAATTGTCCATTTTATTAGTTTGAACCGCCTTGGCCAGTTCATCCCTGGTCATCACCCGCACGTGTCCTGGCCCCAACCAGGACTCTCAGATCGGGCCCCTGCGCCTTGATCCCTGCCTCAAGGTCCTGCAGAGATCAACACCTCAAACAAGGAACGACAATTCCTTCCAGTCAATACTTCATAGGGTCCATCATGACCCACTTTGCATGTCCTGGTATCAGTTCCCACTCACACCATCAGCGGCCTCCTAGAATTTCTCTGTATCAGCTAGGGGCCTCTTCGACGTCTCCTCCACGGCCACACAACCCTGCGCAGCAAAGCACAGGCCGGTTGTTCTCCAGCCCAGTGCTGTCCCTGATCCGCACCTACCTCAGGGCCCAAGCACTCAATGGGCCCACAGGACACTGCAAGGTTCATCACAGCACTCCAACCAGGGAGGCCCCCAGGTATGCACGGGCGGTCTTCAGCTCACGCCAGACAGGGCCTAGCGCATGCCACCACCAGATAATTACATCCTTAGGCTGCCCCAGAGCTGATGTGCAGCTGCTGTCTTGACTGTGTCCCCTGCTCAATGCCCGATAGTCCAAGCGACCTCCTCAAATAACCTGCAGCAGGCAGCTCATCTCCATCCCATTCGTGCTGCCGTGACGTCCACAGTAAAGGTCCTGTACAGGCCGCACCAGTGCTCTGCTCACAGTCAAAGAGTCTCGGACTCAGACCAGGCTCTGTAAACAATACAAAAAACAGCTCTGAAAGCCCTGTGCGACTGGGATTCAGGATCGATGTTTCCGGGGGAGCAAGTACAAGTCCCCCTCGCCAGGCACCCCACCACAGCACTGCCCCTGTCAGGCCCAGGTCTGCTCCATGCATTCAGGGTCCACAATTCATAGGAACCAGCTTTCCAAACCATATGCCGGCTATACTCCAGCGGTCAGTGGTGCTAGGATACCACACTGGGGGGCATTTGAGGGTCCGTAACAGGCAGGATGAGTAAGGATAATGTTTTTGCCGGCAGGAGCTCCGTCAGATGCGACTAGTCGGCCATCTTGCTCTGCTGGAAGTATTCTTCATTCTTGTAAACATGGCAAGATTGGCTTACACATAATTGGCATATTTAATGTATTTGTAAGTCCCTAGTAACAGGGTATATCATATACCCAGAGTTGGTAACTTAAATGCTACTACTGGATCTGCGGCTCCTAGGGGCTGATTAAGAGTATGACAGGTCGGAAAAACCCGCCAGTGATGACCAGCAGCGAAAGATATTCACTACAGGCTACACCACCGACAGCCCGCAATGACTGCCAATGCAAAGCCCCAGCAAAGACTGTCTGCAACATGATTGTTGAGCTACTGCCACTATCATCTGCGACACCCCACCTTTTCTTCGTGCTACAGCGACAGCCATCTGCAATCTTTGAGCTGTGGTGCCACTGCATCGAAAGCAACCCTGACAGCGATGCCTCTATTTTCTCACTGTACATTAGTTAATATTCAGTTGCCGAGCCTCACTCAATGCCTATGTCAATTTGACTTCTATTGGTGTTTGGCAGAAAAAAACACTTTGGACCCATTACACTGTGACAGAAAAGCTGCCCCGACCTTCCATCAAACTTCTGTTATCTGACTCTTACTGCATGATTTAGAGGCAAAAATAAAGGCAGAAGTAAATGTTATCCTATTAGTGGTAGAATCCATGACCTTGCTTGTAAGCCTCCTGGGGCCCTCCTGGTGAAAGATGGCCTAGTGCACGAACTTCCAGATCTTCACTACTGCAGCCAGGTTAAGATTTCGGTAGAGGACTGGAAGTGGGGTCAACAGTTCAGAGCTTGTGGTAGCCAGAGGCTTGGGTGGCCCTTGAATTCTCCCACAGCTAGCTATAAAACTCCTGTGGACTGGCTGATGACCTGGAAAGGGAACACTGGTCCTTGTTATGCCTGTACTGAGGGGACATGAGTATGCATTGGGTTGAACTACTCCATGGTGCCAAAGTCAAAAGTTGGAGCAGTAATTGTACTAGAAAAATTTGCAAACAGCATAGTAGTGGCTCTTAGTCTAAAACCCTGGGACAAACTCCCAATTTGGGCGGCATTTGCCTGCGTACTAAAGCACATGTGCTAAATACCCTTGTGCAAACTGCTTCTCTGTGCTTTTTACTTCCCAAGATCTTGGGCTGGATATACAAAGACTTTTTGTGGTTTCAAATGGTCTGGTTCACATATTAGGGCCGTTTGTGACTGCAAAAAGGCCTTTTCTTAGGTACAAAAATAAACCGTGTTTCAGTAACACATTTCTGAATCACAATTTAGATTTACAATTAAATACCAATTCCATATTGGGAAGGAGCATGTTTGGGGCATCCTTTCCAAATACCAAATCGGAATGATATTTATTAATGTTTTGCAACAGAATTCCAGTCACAAAAAATTCAGCTTTTATCATCTTCTCAAAGGAGGTGGTAAGCCATTTGCAAACGGGAAAGGGTCCCAATGGAACCCTTTCCTGTTTCTGAATGTTAACAAAAACAGTTTTGATGAGTGGGAACTGGCCCTATCCTATGGACCACTCCCTACTCTTAAAAAAATGAATCTTACATTTTCATTTTTTTCAAACGCATCCCATTTTGCTATTAGGAAAAAGGGATGCAAAAAATCCTTCAATTAGCAGTTAAAAGCAGTCACAGACATGGTGATCTACTGACCTCAGCAGGCCACCATTCCTAAGATGGCTGAGATTTATAGTGGGTCCCAATTTGCGGCCTACCTCGTTATTATTTATGAGGTATTTCAAATTGCGCCCCACTAGGAATTGGTAAGTTGTGAACCAGCCTATTAGAGCAAATTGCGACCAGTATTTTGTTACCAGATAGCTAGAAATCCTTTTCTGTGTACCCTGGAAAATGCACAGGTCGTCTGATTAGTGCAACCTGGAATGAATTCATTATTGCTGATCGGAATTTTGATCCACTTGCCAACAACATACTGGCCAGGTGTGGTGAAGTTATCAGAGGCTGTATGGAATCTCATGACATTGTTAGTGTGTTTATGATGTCATGAAGTTCCATATACGATCGTGACAGTAATTTTGCTCTCTGTGCCCCGTAGTATTTGGACGCTAACATACGTGCTTATATACATCGTACGTCATTTCATGTGACAACGAGGATCAAACTAGGAACAAGAGGCATTGTGCGAAGAAGCTCTGGTACTAGCGCTGTGGTTCATGTCTGCCTGACAGTCAACAAACTTCTTGGGTACATGGGTGCTTGACGCTCCACGAGTTTCCCGTTGCGGCTTATTCTGGTGAGCGCTTGATTCTTTCTCAGCTTTGCGCTTTTGATCTTCAGCCTCCATTCAGGCTACGGAGCTGTTTTTTTTGTAGGGGCACAGAGATTTTATTTGACAGTTCATGCGCGTGCAGATTTGAGTGCTGTTTCATTGCTCGCACTCCGCTCACTCTGCCTTACCGTTTTATTTTACGCGCGCTGTTCTTTCTTAACGGTTCATGGTACTGAATTGATTTCAAGACTGAGAATGGCTTTCTCTTCACTTCAGCGACATAGAAAAGGGACTTTCATCTGCTAGCAGTTCGGCTATCTTGGATTTGGAAGTTTTGAGTTAAACAGACATAGTTTCTTTAGCTTGTGTCAAAAAAACAAAAACTTTACAGCAGCAGCTTTAATATTGTTTTTTTTCTTCTTCTTTTCTTCTTCATAAAAGAAGCATTGACACAAGTAATTTAATAAAATACAGAATGTAACAACTCCAGCGCCTTTTCCACAAGAACCTGGGGAGCACATTCTTAAATGGAAATTGTGGCTATGTTCTTTCAAGGCGTATCTAGGAGCCATTGATGGTCATAAGTTTAGACCTGAAAGAAAAAAGTTTAATGTACTACTATTTGTGCGTTGAGGGACAAAATATCTTTGACCATTTGCCAACTTATGAGATGGGCCAAGAAGAAGAATTAGATGAATTTGAAATGGAAATTGCGCAACGGGACAAGTATTTTATCAAGACTAAGAATATTGTAGTTCACAGATATAAATTCTTCACCAGGTCACAAAGTCCCAGAGAGAGTATTGACACCTTTATTACAGCACTGAAAGTTCTAGCGGCTAAGTGTGAATTTGAGAATTTCACATCTCAACTTATCAGAGATCAACTAGTGGCTAGGTGTCACTCTAAAAGAATCCAACAAAAATTGCTAACGTGTAAGGATCCTTCCTTAGACAAAGCTATTGACATAGCGAAAAGCATTGAATGTTCCTTTGAAGATGCTAAACAGCTAGAAGTATCCTTGTCTAATACCGCTATTTCTGAAGCAATAACCAGCGTGCACAGTAGTGACAATAAGAAACATTTGCGTTCTGAAAAAAACCAAGAAACATTGAGAAATTCTAATTTTTTAAAGAACAACCAGAAGATTAGTTGTTATCGGTACGGTTCATCGGCTCATGTTTCTTCGTTTAAGAATTGTCCAGCGGTAAATCAAACGTGCAGAAACTGTAGTAAAATAGGAAATATTTCAAGAGTTTGCAGGAGTGCTCAGAAAAATAATGTTCTGTGTGTGCTCAGCGATGATGTTGACAGTCCTGCAGACCATGATAACAGTGAATATGTGTTAGTGGTCAAAGAAACAACAACATCAACGATTAAAGTAGTGGGAGATCTGGACATTGATGTGATGATTGATGGTGTGATAGTAAAACTTTTGGTAGATACAGGAGCCCGTATCACTATTGTGTCACGAGAGAGGTTTTGTGAATTTTAGTCTTTTAAAACTCTTCTTCCTCCCGGTGTCTCTACTGTTGCTTTTGAAGGGAGCAAAATTGATTTAATTGGTTATTTTTGGGCGTTGGGTATTATGGATGAAACTATTCAGGGAAAAAGTTCATGTGGCAAAAAGGAGTATCAATGTTTGGGCTTAGTTCATCAAGCTGAATTTAATTTGATTATTAAACCTGGAAAGGACCAACCAGTTTCCACTGAGAGGAGTAATGCAAATTCATTTGTATCTTCTTTATGCACGTGGCCTCAGAAATTAAAAAAAATATTTCAGGAGCAATTAGGAAAGATAACTAATTTTTCACACACGATAAAGTTGAAGCAAAATGCATTTCCTGTGAAATATAAATTAAGAAATGTACCTTTGAGTATAAGAACAGATTTATCAATGCTGTTGAAGGATAGGTGTGAACAGGGCATAATCGAGAAAGTAGAGTCGACTTTATGGCTGTCTCCTATTGTTTTAGCTAAGAAGAGATCAGGAGATCTTAGAATGTGTGTGGATTTCAGAAGCCTAAATGAGGCCGTCTGGGTTGATAATTTTACTTTACCAAGGATTGATGACTTGGTCACAAAAGTTGGTTCGTCCAGTTGGTTTACTAAACTAGATTTGAAATCTGCCTACCATCAAGTAGAAATGGATGTTGATTCCAGACATTTAACGGTGTTTGTCACTCCTCATGGAACTTATCAGTTTTGCAGGTTACCTTTTGGCATAGCGTCAGCGGCTGCAGCTTTTCAGAGACTCGTGTCGGACATTTTTATTGACAATCCCAATGTAGTAGTGTTTCAGGATGACATTTTGATATTTTCGGATGATGAGGGAGTACATGATAAGGCTGTGGAAGATGTGCTTAGTACATTAGAAAAGAGAGGTGTCACTTTAAGTAAAGATAAATGTATTTTCAAGTCTAGGGAAATTGAATATTTAGGTCATGTTTTATCAGAGCAGGGCATTAAACCGAGGCCGGGATTGGTAAAAAGCATTTTGGAAGCTCCTGCTCTGAAAACTAGAGAACAACTATTGTCCTTTCTTGGTTTATGTGAATTTTATGCCAAATGTTTAAAAGATTTTGCAAAAAACACTGAATGTTTCAGATTGATGTTAAAAAAAAGCCACATTTTTTTGGTCAGATGAATGTAATAGGATGTTTAATTTAATTAAGCAAGAAATTGTTGATGCTCCAGCCTTACAGCCCTTTTCCGAGGAGAAGAGCACTATTGTGACTGTGAATGCTTGTGAGTATGGTTTGGGTGCGGTGTTGTCACAAAAGTTGGATGAAGGAAATGAGAGCACTGTTGGGTTTGCCTCAAGAACTTTGTGGTAACTTGAACGTAAATACTCAGTGTTTGAGAAATAACTTTTAGCTTGTGTGTGGAGTGTAGAAAAGTTCAAACAATATATATGGGGTAGACATTTTGTTTTGAGAACAGATCATCGTCCACTAGTAGATATATTGTCTAGTGGAAAAATGAAATGGTCTACGTCTCGCATTGATTTTTAGAATTCAATTTTTCTGCTGAGTACATTCCGGGTGGGAAAAAATGTAGAGCGGATTGTTTGCCTAGATTGCCCATTGATGAAGAAGAACAAGAATAGGAAACAGAGATTGAGGAATGTTTTGTGGCATGTGTTACAGAAAGTGATGTGATTGTGGATGAGGAGAAATGGATTGATTTAGTGAAGAAAGACAAATTGTTGTGTGATGTGATATTTTTGCTTAAGTCTGGTTGGCCGAAAGAGAGGAATTTATCACCAGAGTTACAGTTGTTTTGGAAAGTATCTGGTGAGTTATCTATTGAAGGAGATAAGTTAGTTAGGTGTAACAGGCTTGTTCCTCCTGAGTGTCTTCGGAAAGATTTGGTTGTTAGAGCTCACTCTGGACATCTGGGTGCCACCATTACCAAAAGGAAGCTAAGATCTGATATTTGGTGGCCCAGAATGGACAAAAAAATTGAGGAGTATGTCAGGAGTTGTACAAGATGCAGTAGTAGCGACAAGGTGTTATGTACTGAGGGTGTCACGGACTTGTTTGTTCCTGCTCTAGCTAGGGCTTGGCAAAAAATTGGTCTTGATTTTCTTGGTCCATATCATATTTTACCACCTAACATGACATATTTTGTGGTAATTATAGATCATTTGTCGAGATGAGTGGAGGTAGAACCAATAAGATTTCCGACTACTCAGAGTGTAATTCAATGTTTAAAAAAATGTTTTATCCGTGAAGGATTACCGGAATAGATATCAACGGATAATGGTGTCCAATTTGTTTCAACAGATATGCTTCAGTTTTTGGTCAAATGTGGCATTAAACATAATAGGACACCTCTTTATCATCCACAAAGTAATGGAATGGTGGAACGATTCAATGGGGCATTAGTGGATTGTATTCAAGCCACGTATAGGAATAATTTGCCTGTGGACCGTGCCATTAATGAACTAGTTTGGTCTTATCACACCACTCCACATGAGGCTACTGGCAAAAGTCCATTTGAACTCATGAGAGGCAGGATAGCATCCACCAAGTTACGTCCTTTTAGGATAGATAACTTGTTTTATGAAGGGTGTAATGTGAAAGAGATCTGGCAAGAGGCAGAAAGCAATTCCAATTTTGCAAGCAGAAGGAAGTCAAGTGGAATTTGCAACAAAAGTGGAAGGTTAAAGGTGGGTGATTAGGTGAGAGTGAAGAACCCTGTATTGGTGAGGAAAGGGTTGTCCAAGTACAAGGATTCACAGTAAATTTGTGATTTACATAAGAATGCTATCAAATTTTCAGATGGAAGTCGGTGGAGTACTTCTCGCATAGCTTTGGATCAGAGTGTACAGGTACAGCCAGGTTACTCTCGGCCTATCAAGAATTTTGGCAGAGAATCTGATGAAAATGAGAAGTACAAACATGATAGGAGCACAAGAGTGCATGCTAAACCAAAAAAAAATCAAGATTATATGATGTATTAGTGGTACTGGTGCTTGTAATATTATGCTTATATTTTATTTCTTTATAGTATTTCACATTTAGATTCTTTGTGTTATTACTGTATGAACAGTTTGTTAACTTTGGGTAGTATACAATGTTAATTTTGTTGTTTCATGTTTAATTCAATGTTGCTTTATGTTGCTCTTTTTCTTGTTTTTGAGGAAGGAAGAATTGTGGTGAAGTTATCGGAGGCTGTATGGAATCGCATGACATCGTGAGTGTGTTTATGATGTCATGAAGTTCCATATACGTTTGTGACAGTGATTTTGTTCTCTGTGCCCGTAGTATTTGGACGCTAACATACGTGCTTAATAAAACCTATATACAGAGAAAATATATTGTACGATGATTTGTCATTTCACCAGGCTTTAAACCTATGATATGGGTGGGCAATTTGCTCATGGGAAAGTAGCACTTGTGCAAATAGCTCATGGGCTAATAGTGCCTGACTAGTAAGCTTGAACCTGTAATGGAATTAGCACTATTAGGTCTAAAATGGATCGTGTATTAGGATGAGGAAGGCAAGAGTTGAGAAAAAGATTTAAGAGAGACATCTCACCTTTATTAAGGGCCTAGAGTAAATGCCCTTTATTCGGATGGATGGCTAGTTCTTTCATTGCCAAAGGAAAGTAGTTTGGCCACAGTGTAGATTTACGTCCCAATCTCTCTCCGTACACTAACATGTCTCGAAATCCAATGCACTTCTACTTTTGGGGAAGGAATGGTGTGGGAGACTAGATCTGTTAGGTAGGTTTAAAGCATGCTTTCCAGTCTGAAAACACTGAAACGAGCTTAATCAGAGTGGTAGAGATTTTATTTCACAATAACAGAACTGTTTAGATAGTACCTAGAGGGCCTAATTTATAAAGATAAATATGGTTCTAAAATTTAGGACCCATCTTGCCTTGTTTACCTCTGCCGGGAATCCACAAATGAATTATGGATTAGCATAAATGCACTCATCTGTGTACTTTTCTCTGCTATGAGTGTGGAGAAATCGTTATTTGGTACTCCCAGCTCAAGAAATGGGAAGTGGTCTTTCCAACTCGTGATTGCCTTGGAAGTTTGGAAATGCCTTTCTCACCCCTTTCCAACTTGGAAATGGTCATAGAATTACTTCAGCAAAGGGCTGGGCTAAGTCCCCTTCCAGGATGTAAAGGGGAACGGATCACCTCCACATTCGGTGAGGATTAGAGGAAGGGCTTTCGCCACCTGGAAAAAGCACTTTTCCATATGGAGAAATAAAGAAAAAGTGTGTGTTTGTTCAGGGGCTCCATTTCCCTTATGCGGACAACGTCACTTTGGAGAACTCTGTACAGTGGGGTTGTGAGCTCTTGCGAAAAGTTACATAACATTCCCAGAAGAATGCCAAGAAACCTGGCCTGCCGCAGCTTTCCACGCGTACTTAAGGGAATGGGTGAATTCAATTACTAAATCTTCCCTAACGGATATATGTAAATGTCTGAGTACTCCAAAGATATGAATGTGTTCGTGTCACCGTCTCTCACAACCATTCGTGGTCAGTAATAACAAAGTGAGACATAACGCTTTTCTGAAACAGCCACGGTTACTTGCATTGAAAATAGTTATAGAAAGCAACATTCTCTTTGTCACAGTTCACTGACTGCACTACAATGAACACCCAATAAAGGGCACATAAATCACACCTAGCTTTCAAGGAAAGCGGCGATGCTTCAAAATGCAACTGCTTGAGAAGGACGGGCCGTAGGGACCTTTTCACTTGGGATTTATATTGGAACGTCACCTGACATGCTACATGACGCGGAATAAAAAGACCAGTGTGCATTGTGTTTACAAAACGCTGCAGACTCTGCTGAGATCATCTTTACCGTGAAAACATATGCGTGAAGTTTAAAGCTTCCTTTCCTAAAAGGAACAGGCACATTCGACAACATGCTCCTTCGCACAAAACTTCACAGTAATTATTTTGCTCCGGTCACAGCAACCGTGAAGTGAAAATATGCAAATCCAGCACCGCCGCACTAACTTGTAGAAACTGTTCGAAGGACATCGACACCTCTGCTCGTAGTTTAACATGGACACATAAAGATCGTGGTTCATAAAAAACAGGAACGTTACATTTGCAGAGTTTACATGGAGCTGACAGGAAGGGCTAATGATGAGAAAGCGGGCTTACCTTTTACTAGTCGCTACCTCAAGCGCTACTCATGGATCTTAGTTTTCAGCCGCTTCGGAGTCACATGCTTCCTGAAATTCGACATTGCTGAGTGGAACCTCCTGCAAGAGCACTCCCAGTACAAAGCATAAGCGCTAGCTCGTCGTCGGTTTTGTCGTGGAAGACGAGTGCAGCGGAGACTATGCGTGACTACACGAAACTGTTTCTCTGCCTGGCAGGTGCGTCCCTTTTCCCCTCAGAAAACGTACCCGCTCATTCCTTAAGGTCAGGAACCCGCACCTTCGCTCTGTTGTGGCCTGGGACACTTTTCCGAACAGGTGTTCGCCACGCTTCTCGGATAGGAACCGACTGCAACAGTATTTCGTGCACTGAATGCTGGAATACAAATAAATCCTTCTAACCTAGAGCACGAGGCATCACCTGGAAAGAGCTGTTCGTCTGCGCCAGCCAACAGTGTTTTTTTTCAGGCAGCACAATTAAATGTATCATAACAATGCTGCTGGCAGAAAAATGAGAGCCTGTCGTTCCCTGGGGGGGCAGTGTTTATACGAACGACTGCGTGATGCAATCACTGTATCTAAATAGCAATTCGACAGGACTCAAACAACAGCGCGTGAACACCTGGGAATCAAGCTAGGGTTAACGAGCCCTGGCTGCACACCTGGGAATCGCCTAACAGAGGCTGCGCATCCGGGAATCTCAAGGGCACAGGTTTGTATCACCCTCTTCCAGAACTCAGTCTCTCCTCACACAGAGAAGTGAATAGCCTCTGTAGAGTTATCCTTCAACTGAAGGCTCCTTAAGTGTTTTAAGGAGCACCTCTGATATCTTTAGACACTTCTTTGGGCGCATCATCCCTCAACATACCACAAGACTCCGAATACAGACCGCCCATCTTACTTGTCACGTAATTGCATTTTAGGGCAAGCGGTTTGAGTCTGTAATTCATTGTAAGCTTTTTGACTGTTAGGCCTGGTGTGTCCAGGATGGGTCAAAGGTGAGGAAGTTACAAAAATTGGGAATGAGTATCAGACGAGGAAAAATTCAACATCATCATTCATACTTTTTCTTATGTAAAACATTTCAATAAAACATATATGTTGTATAAAAATGATTGTTGAATGGACCCTAGGTATCTGTTTCTATGTTCCCCAGAGCCAGTCATATGCATACTTGTGCTCAGAAATTTCGGCCACAATTATCTAAAGTAACAATACAGGTAACTGTAGGACTAAGCGCGCTGGCCAATTATGGTGGAACATTTCCTGGTATTCTTGTTGCCTTGCAAGAATGCCCTCAAATGTAGACGCAGTTGTCATGGAAGGATATGTCTTTCAGATGAAGTGGAAGCTTTCAGTAGAGATGTGTTGGACCTGGCTTTTTGACAGGGTCATCCCCAAACTTTTTGCCTCCTTCCTCCTATTTTTTCTGACCTGTTGTTGTTGGCTTTTGAACTCTGGGCACTTTACCATTGCTAACCAGTGCTAAAGTGCATATGCTCTCTGTGTAAATTGTACTGTTGATTGGTTTATCAATGATTGGCTATTTGATTTACCTGTAAACCCCTAGTAGAGTGCACTATATGTGCCTAGGGCCTGTAGATTAAATGCTACTAGTGGGCCTGCAGCACTGGTTGTGCCACCCACTTAAGTAGCCCCTTAACCTTGTCCCAGGCCTGCCATTGCAAGGCCTGTGTGTGCAGGTTCACTGCCACTTCGACTTGGCATTTAAAAGTACTTGCCAAGCCTAAAACTCCCCTTTTTCTACATATAAGTCGCCCCTAATGTGAGCCCTAGGTAACCCCTAGAGCAGGGTGCTGTGTGGGTAAAAGGCAGGACATGTACCTGTGTAGTTTATATGTCCTGGTAGTGTAAAACTCCTAAATTCGTTTTTACACTACTGTGAGGCCTGCTCCCTTCATAGGCTAACATTGGGGCTGCCCAAATACATTGTTGAAGTGGCAGCTGCTGATCTGAAAGGAGCAGGAAGGTCTTATTTAGTATGGCCAGAATGGTAATACAAAATTCTGCTGACTGGTGAAGTCGGATTTAATATTACTATTCTAGAAATGCCACTTTTAGAAAGTGAGCATTGCTTTGCACTTAAATCTTTCTGTGCCTTACAATCCACGTCTGGCTAGGTTTAGTTGACAGCCCCTTGTGCATTCACTCAGACACACCCCAAACACAGGGTACTCAGCCTCACTTGCATACATCTGCATTTTGTATGGGTCTTCCTGGGCTGGGAGGGTGGAGGGCCTGCCCTCACACAAAGGACTGCCACACCCCCCTACTGGGACCCTGGCAGACGGGATTGAACTGAAAGGGGACCTGGTGCACTTCTTAGCCACTCTATGAAGTCACCCCCACTTCAAAGGCACAATTAAGTATAAAACAGGGCCTCTGCCCTACCACCTCAGACACTTGCTGGAGAAGAAACCTGAACCAGAACCTGCATCCTGCCAAGAACTGCCTGGCTGCCCAAAGGACTCACCTGACTGCTTTCTACAGAGGACTGCTGCCTTGCTGTTGCACTGCTGCCTTGCTGAACTCTTGCCTTGCTGCAGAAGTGCTCTCCAAGGGCTTGGATACAGCTTGCCTCCTGTTCCCTGAAGTCTCAGGACCAAAAAGACTTCTCTTTTTCAAGTGGACTCCGTGTGCGCCGAAAATTTAGACGCACAGCTTGTTCCGCGGTGAAAAATTCCCCACACGCCGATCCAGAAAGACGCCGCTCGACGCGACGCCTGCGGTGCGACCGGAACTTTGACGCACTGCCTCGCATGGAGGAAATCGACGCGACGCTTGCCGTAAGAAAGAAAATTCCACGCACAGCCTCCGGGAACGATGCGCAGCCGGATAACAAGCCGAGGAATCCACGCGCAGACCCTGGGACATCTGGTAATCCCGCGATCCATAGAAGGAGACGGTCCGCGTGCCGGAAAACGACACACGTCTTCCCAGAGTGAAAAATAACGACGCACGTCTGTGTGTGAAGGGGCGAAACCGACGCACACACCATTTTCCTCCCGTAGAACGACGCACGTCTCCCCGTGTGAAAAATAACGACGCAAGTCCGTGTGTGAAGGGGCGTAACCGACGCATACACCATTTTTCCACGCATCTCCTCTTCTGCGGCCCTCTGCAGAGATTTTCCACTCCAAACCAGGTACTTTGTGCTTGAAAGAGACTTTGGCGGTCATTCTGACCGCGCCGCCCGCCATGCGGTTACCGCCGAATGACCGCTCCGCGGTCAGGAGACCACAGCGGCCATTCTGGCTTTCCCGCTGGGCCGGCGGGCGACTGCCAAAAGGCCGCCCGCCGGCCCAGAAGGAAAGCCCCTGCAACGAGGATGCCGGCTCCGAATGGAGCCGGCGGAGTTGCAGGGGTGCGACGGGTGCAGTGGCACCCGTCGCGATTTTCACTGTCTGCCAAGCAGACAGTGAAAATCTGTATGGGGCCCTGTTAGGGGGCCCCTGCGCTGCCCATGCTGGTGGCATGGGCAGTGCAGGGGCCCCCAGGGGCCCCACGACACCCGTTCCCACCATCCTGGTTCTGGCGGTGAAAACCGCCAGAAACAGGCTGGCGGGAAGGGGGTCGGAATCCCCATGGCGGCGCTGCTTGCAGCGCCGCCATGGAGGATTCCCTGGGCCAGGGGAAAACCGTCGGGAAACCGCCGGTTCCCCTTTTCTGACCGCGGCTTTACCGCTGCGGTCAGAATAGCCCTGGAAGCACAGCCAGCCTGGGGTTGGAATGAGGGCCTTTGTTTGCTTTTTAAAGACTTAAGACACTTTATATCACTTTTTAGTGATATCTTTACAAATTCATATTGCATCTTTGATCGTTTTGACCTGCAAATACCCAGATAAATATTATATATTTTTCTAAACACTGTGTGGTGTATTTTTGTGGTGCTATATTGCGTTTTTGTATGATTTATTGCACAAACGCTTTACACATTGCCCTCTAAGTTAAGCCTGACTGCTCGTGCCAAGCTACCAGAGGGTGGGCACCGGATAATTTGGATTGTGTGTGACTTACCCTGACTAGAGTGAGGGTTCTTGCTTGGACAGAGGGTAACCTGACTGCCAACCAAAAACCTCATTTCTAAGAAGATGTTTATGTTAATACTGAGATGATCAGCAAGCCCTATTCTAAACAGTTTTACCATAGCAAGCAGGAATGGGAACATCTTTTGAAATGTTGTCACTTAGTTTGTGCTTGTGACGTTCAAAGGAAAATAAGGCAGACACATTTGCAACAAAGAAAATGTTTCCACAGTCTCAAAGGGGTGGAAATGACCTTAAAACCTCAGAAATTAAGCAAGGGATCCTTTTCTAGATCAGCTTTTTTTGCATCTTTTCTGGTTCCGTAAAACATTTTGGGGTTCTGTCCCTTACAATAATCTCTTCTGCTCTTGTTGCATCAAAGGTGGTCCTGTTATAACAGAGGCAAGTCATGGCTGCCCAGGTTTCAAATAGGGTGATTAGCTAATTCACCCTGCACCATCTGGTACCAACCCTGAATTATTTGGTCAGTTCTACTGGGGAGACTGAAGATATTGCTAGAGGATGGTGGATTTCATGAATGGGTACGTCTGTTGCTTGGGTACACGAGTCATGTCTCAACCTTTTCCCTAATATTGAAAAGTTCCCTGTTTGAAAGAAGGAACGATTATTGTCACCACACACTTCTGTAAATTCACTGATACAGCCTAAAATTGAATTTCTGCAAGTCTTTCATGATAAATCTACTTTCTCAGAACTAGATTTGTTTCTTTTGCTTTAATGAAACATCTAGAATTTGTTGTGGGCCCTGGGTAGTGATACAGACAAAAAGGCAGTAGATAGCCTCAGTGTTAGAATCTTGCCTAAGTTTATTCAATTCTGGTGTGAAATAAATCATCTATGTGACTAGGAAACAAACCATGGATGTCCCAACGTATGCCTTACTTTTATTATTTTGCTAATTGTGAGCAAAGCAGTTAAGAACTCTGTAACTCAAAAAGTATACACAAGCATTAACACTTGCTCTTGAACCCAACTTAAGCTGCACATTGACATGCTGCTGGGAGGTCTTTGTGATGAGCACACCACCAAATACAGGTAAAACTTGAGAGAGCAATGGTTTAATTAGAAACTAGGTTTGTTTTTCTCTCTCTTCATAATTGAAAATTGGTAAAATCAGTGCTGCAATATAAAAACAGAAGAGGGTTCTATTATCCATTAAATGAAAGTTATTTAGGTACAGCAGAAAAAAATGCTGAGATATAGCACCCACAAATCCTGGTAAGTGTCTCAACTGAGATTTCTAAAATAGACATGTGGTGTCTTTGGACCCAAACTTTATGAGATGAAAGAAGAATGGATGGAGAATAACAAAAGTTGGGATTTAACCCCTTCGCTGCCAGGCCTTTTCCTCTTCAGGTGCAAAGCCTTTTTTTTTGGCTATTTAGAGCACTTTGGTTTGGTCCACATAAGCTACGAATGCCAAATTTGCGTCCTTTTTACAAACATCCTAGGGATTCTAGAGGTACCCAGAGTTTGTGGGTTCCCATAGAAGAGACCAAGAAATTAGCCAAAATACAGCAAGAATTTCGTTTTTTTAAACAAAATGCGAAAAAAGGGCTGTAGAGGAAAGCTTGTGTTTTTTTCACCCTGAAAACAGCATCAACAAAGGGTTTGAGGGGCTAATATTACCATCTTCCTAGCTTTCAGGAACAGGCAGACCTGAATCAGAAAGCCACATTTTTTAACACAATTTTGGCATGTTACTGGGACATACCCCATTTTTACTATTTTTTATGGTTTTAGCCTCCATCCACTTAGTGACAGAAATGAGTGTGAAACCAATGCTATATCCCAGACAGCTGAACATTACTGAAAAGTAGATACAATTATGAATTCAGCAATGGGTCATATGTGTAGATCCTTCAAGGTTTTCCTACAGAAAGTAACAGCTAAAATAAAATATATTGAAATTGAGGTAAAAAAGACACAATTTTTCTCCACGTTTTGCTCTGTAACTTTTTCCTGCCATGTCAGATTTTCAAGAGCAATATACTGTTACGTCTTCTGGACTCTTCTGATTGCAGGGCTATATAGGACTTGTAAGTTCATCAAGAACTCTAGGTACCCAGAGCTGCACCTTGCAATGGGTTTTCATTGTATACCGGGTATACAGCAATTAATTTGCTGAAATATAAAGAGTGAAAAATAGGTATCACGGAAACCTTTGTATTTCCAAAATGGGCACAAGATAAGGTGTTGAGAAGCAGTGGTTATTTGCACATCTCTGAATTCCGTGGTCCCCATACAAGCATGTGAATTACAGGGCATTTCTCAAATAGATGTCTTTTTTAAACACTGTCTTACATTTGGAAGGAAAAAAAGAGAAAGACAAGGTCCAATAAATAACACATTGTTTTGCTAGTCTGTGTTCCCCCAAGTCTCCCAATAACAATGGTACCTCACTTGTGTGGGTAGGCCTAATGCCCGCGACAGGAAACGCAACATTGACACATAACATTTTTATATTGAAATCTGATGTGGAGAGTGCCTAGCTGTGGATTATGGCCTCTAGCTCAGCCGGCAGCTAGGCAAACCTACCAAATCTGTGTATTTTTCAAAACTAGACACCTAGGGGAATCCAGTATGGGGTGACTTGCTTGTGGGGCTCTCACCAGGTTCTGTTACCCAGAATCCTTTGCAAACCTCAAAATTTGGCAAAAAAACACTTTTCCCTCACATTTCGGTGACAGAAAGTTCTGGAATCTGAGAGGAGGCACAAATTTACTTCCACCTAGCACTCCCCCAAGTCTCCTGATAAAAATGGTACCTCACTTGTGTGGGTAGGTCTAGTGCCCGCAACAGGAAATGCCTCAAAACACAACGTGAACACATACCATTTTCCCAAAGAAAATTGACCTTTTTTTTGCAAAGTGCGTAGCTGTGGATTTTGGCCTCCAGCTCATCCGATTCCTAGGAAAACCTAGCAAACCTGGACATTTCTGAAAACTAGACACCTAAGGGAACCCAGGATGGGGTAACTTGTGGTGCTCTTACCGGGTTCTGTTACCCAGAATCATTAAAAAACCTCAAAATTTGGCAAAAAAAAAAAAAAACACTTTTTCGTCAAATTTTGGTGCTGCAAAGTTCTGGAATCTGAGGGGAGCCGCAAACTTCCATCTACCCACCGTTCCCCCAGGTCTCCTGATAAAAATGGTACTTCACTTGTGTAGGTAGGCTTAGTGCCCACAACAGGAAATGCCCCAAAACACTATGTGAACATATCAAAATTATCAAATACAAATCTACTTGTTTTTGCTGGGGGGCACCTGTGTTTTTGGTCCTGGGCTCAGCAACCATCTAGGGAAATCTACCAAACCCAAACATTTCTGAAAACTAGATACCCGAGGGAGTCCAGGGAGGTGTGACTTGTGTGGATCCCCCATTGTTTTCTTACCCAGAATCCTCAGCAAATCTGAAATGTAGCTAAACAAATCACATTTTCCCACATTTCTGTGTAGGATCACAGCACCGGGAAACAAATTTCCTTCTACCCAACGTTCCCCTCAGTCTCCTGGTAAAAATGATACCTCACTTGTGTAGGTGGGCCAAGTGCCTGTGACAGGGAAGAGCCAAAAACATGTAAAAAATGAGGGGGAACCAAAGTGGGCCCAAAAGGGCAATCTGGAAAAAAACGTTTTTAGGCTGACAAGTGGGGCAGAAGTTTTATCAGTAAGATGCGACAATGTTGGGTGCAGTGGCGGCCGGCAGCTTTAGGAGGGAGAGGGGCGGGTGGGAAGCACACACACACTCATTCTTTCACACACATACATGCACACACGCACATCCATTAACAATACTCATACCATTCAAACATGCACGCACGCACGCACCAAACATTCATTTTAAAACATCACACACACTCATTCTTTCACACACGCACCCACGCACATCCATTAACACTCATAACATTCAAACATACACGCATGCACCAAACATTCATTTTAAAAGATCACACATACTCATTCTTTCACACACACACATGCACGCACGCATATCCATTAACAACACTTATAACATTCAAACATGCACGCACGCACGCACCAAACATTCAATTTAAAACATCACACACACCCACACACAAACACACACACTCTTACCTTCAGCCTCAAGGTTCCAGGAGGGTTGGGACTGCTGCCTTCCCCATGAGGGAAGGCAGCAGTTCTAGCCTCGTCACAGAGTGGGATGGGGTCAGTGAGACTGCTGACCCCACCCCACTCTGTGATGAAGTGTCACTGATTGACACTTGCCCTGGGCACTTCAGGGCTTAAACCTGAAGCGCCCAGGTCGAAGTCAATGGGTGACGCTTTCCTCGTCACCCAGGGGAGGGGCTCGAGGCACCTTTGCTGAGCCGATGAGGTCACTCCCATAGGAGCTGTGACCTCCTCAGCCCAGCAAAGTTCAGCTCAGGCAGCCAGGAGTCTGCGCAAATCGCGCTTGTCTCAGCTGAAAATGAAGAGTGTCTGTCAGGCTGATCTTTATTCAAAGTCCAAAAAGTGCAGTCCTCACTGTGAGAAAGTAGCCTCTTTCTAGCCTTCTTACCCCCACTTTTGGCCTGTTTGTGAGTATATGTCAGGGTGTTTTCACTGTCTCACTGGGATCTTGCTAGCCAGGGTCCAGTACTCATAGTGTAAACCCTATGTTGTCAGTATGTTTGTTATGTGTCACTGGGACCCTGCTAGCCAGGACCCCTGTGCTCATAAGTTTGTGGCCTATATGTGTTCCCTGTGTGATGCCTGTCTCACTGAGGCTCTGCTAACCAGAACCTCAGTGGATATGCTCTCTCTACTTTCCAAATTTGTCACTAACAGGCTAGTGACTAAATTTACCAATTCACATTGGCATACTGGTACACCCATATAATTCCCTAGTATATGGTACTGAGGTAACCAGGGTATTGGAGTTACAGGAGATCCCTATGGGTTGCAGCATTTCTTTTGCCACCCATAGGGAGATCTGACAGGTCTTACACAGGCCTGCCAGTGCAGCCTGAGTGAAATAACCTCCACGTTATTTCACAGCCATTTACCACTGCACTTAAGTAACTTATAAGTCACCTATATGTCTAACCTTCACCTGGTGAAGGTTGGGTGCAAAGATACTTAAAGTGTGGGCACCCTGGCACTAGCCAAGGTGCCCCCACATCGTTCAGGGCAAATTCCCCGGACTTTGTGAGTGCGGGGACACCATTACACGTGTGCACTATACATAGGTCCCTACCTATGTATAGCGTCACAATGGTAACTCTGAACATGGCCATGTAACATGTTTAAGATCATGGCATTGTCCCCCCAATGCCATTCTGGCATTGGGGGGACAATTCCATGATCCCCTGGGTCTCTAGCATAGTACCCGGGTACTGCCAAACTGCCTTTCCGGGGTCTCCACTGCAGCTGCTGCCAACCCCTCAGACAGGTTTCTGCCCTCCTGGGGTCCAGTCAGCCCTGGCCCAGGAAGGCAGAACAAAGGACTTCCTCTGAGAGAGGGTGTAACACCCTCTCCCTTTGGAAATAGGTGTGAGGGCTGGGGAGGAGTAGCCTCCCCCAGCCTCTGGAAATGCTTTGATGGGCACAGATGGTGCCCATCTCTGCATAAGCCAGTCTACACTGGTTCAGGGATCCCCCAGCCCTGCTCTGGTGCGAAACTGGACAAAGGAAAGGGGAGTGACCACTCTCCTGACCTGCACCTCCCAGGGGAGGTGCCCAGAGCTCCTCCAGTGTGTCCCAGACCTCTGCCATCTTGGAAACAGAGGTGTTGGGGGCACACTGGACTGCTCTGAGTGGGCAGTGCCAGCAGGTGACCTCAGAGGCTCCTTCTGATAGGCTCTTACCTCTCTTGGTAGCCAATCCTCCTAACCTGGTAGCCAAACCTCCTTTTCTGGCTATTTAGGGTCTCTGCTTTGGGGAATTCTTCAGATAACCAAATGCAAGAGCTCACCAGAGTTCCTCTGCATCTCCCTCTTCACCTTCTACCAAAGGATCGACTGCTGACTGCTCAGGATGCCTGCAAAACCGCAACAAAGTAGCCAGACGACTACTAGCAACCTTGTATCGCCTCATCCTGCCGGCTTTCTAGACTGTTTTCAGGTGGTGTTTGCTCTGGGGGTAGCCTACCTCCTCCCTGCACCAGGAGCTCTGAAGAAATCTCCTGTGGGTCGACGGAATCCTCCCCCTGCAACCGCAGGCACCAAAAGACTGCATCACTGGTCCTCTGGGTCCCCTCTAAGCCCAACGAGTGTGGTCCCTTGAACTCAGCAACTCTGTCCAAGTGACTCCCACAGTCCAGTGACTCTTCAGTCCAAGTTTGGTGGAGGTAAGTCCTTGCCTCCCCACGCTAGACTGCATTGCTGAGACTGCGTTATTTGCAGCTGCTTCGGCTCCTGTGCACTCTTCCAGGATTTCCTTCGCGCACAGCGAAGCCTGGGTCCCCGACACTCAACCTGCAGTGCACAACCTTCTGAGTTGTCCTCCGGCGTCGTGGAACTCCCTTTTGTGAGTTCGCATGGACTCTGGTTCACTTTCCTTCCAAGTGCCTGTTCAGGTACTTTTGCGGGTGCTGCCTGCTTCTGTGAGGGCTCCCTGAGTTGCTGGGTGCCCCCTCTGTCTCCTCCTCCAAATGGCAACATCCTGGTCCCTCCTGGGCCACAGCAGCACCCAAAAACCTCTACCGCGACCCTTGCAGCTAGCAAGGCTTGCTGCGTGGGAACACCTCTGAAAGCTTCATCGCGACGTGTGACATTCATCCTCCAAAGGAGAAGTTCCTAGTCCTCTTCTTTCTTGCAGAACTCCATGCGTCTTCCATCCGGTGGCAGCTTCCTTGCACCCTCAGCTGACATTTCCTGGGCTCCTGCCCACTCTCGACACTGTTGCGACTATTGGACTTGGTCCCCTTGTCTTACAGGTACTTATGTCCGGAAATCCACTGTTGTTGCATTGCTGTGTTTGTTCTTCCTGCAGAATCCCCCTATCACGACTTCTGTGCTCTCTGGGGGTAGTAGGTGCACTTTACACCTACCTTTCAGGGTCTTGGGGTTGGCTATTTTTCTAACCCTCACTGTTTTCTTACAGTCCCAGCGACCCTCTACAAGCTCACATAGGTTTGGGATCCATTCGTGGTTCGCATTCCACTTTTGGAGTATATGGTTTGTGTTGCCCCTATACCTATATGCTCCTATTGCAATCTATTGTAATTCTACACTGTTTGCATTACTTTTCTTGCTATTACTTACATAATTGTGTGTACATACATCTTGTGTATAGAACTTATCCTCATACTGAGTGTACTCACTGAGATACTTTTGGCATATTGTCATAAAAATAAAGTACCTTTATTTTTAGTAATTCTGTGTATTGTGTTTTCTTATGATATTGTGCATATGACACCAGTGGTATAGTAGAAGCTTTACATGTCTCCTAGTTCAGCCTAAGCTGCTTTGCCATAGCTACCTTCTATCAGCCTAAGCTGCTAGAAACACCTCTTCTACACTAATAAGGGATAACTGGACCTGGCACTTGGTGTAAGTACCTCTGGTACCCACTACAAGCCAGGCCAGCCTCCTACATTGGTGGCAGCGGTGGGATAAGTACTTGAAACTACTTACCACTTTGTCATTTTGTAATTTTCATAAGAGAATAATATACAAAACAGTTCAGTGTATGTACACCTAACCAAAAAGTTTTGCTTTTCTCCTCTTAAACTTTTTACAAAGTGCTGAAAAGTATTCTAAACTTCTAAAAGTTAGAAAAAGTTTTTTTCTCTGTTCTCTAAAAAGTTCTGAAACTTTTTCTTCCTTCTCACTATTTCTAAACCTTTTACTATCATGTCGGTAGAAGACTCTACTCTTAAAATGGTCAATACTACTTATGACAATTTAAATTACAAGAGCCTAAGGAGTCTCTGCTTAGAAAGAGGTTTAGTGATAGGAAAGAACCCTACCAAAGAATTTCTATTTAACATGCTTATTGTGAATGATGAGTCCCAAGCAGGCACATCAAATGAGAGGTTATAGAAGGTTCCCAATCTGACTCAGGGGATCTCCTTGAGGGAGGTAGGGAGAGTTCTGATCAGGATTTGCCCTCTAACAAGACACCCAGTAATGTTGGTAGTAATGGAGGTTCCCATCACAGTAGGGAAGTCTTTATTCCTAGAGGCCAAGTTGCTAGGGTTCAGTCAGTTCGGGACAGATCCCCCTCTGTTGTATCCAATTTATCTTCTGTGTCCAAGCATTCACCATTCCAAGTGGGATGATTTTGAGAGTTAGACAATCTCTCATGGCCCAAATGTAAAACCAAAACCCAAAATAATCAAATGTCCTCTTGCTTGCTGTGGGATAAGATGTTTTAGTGTGCGGGGGGAGAGATGAAAGACTGGTACCCACTTCAGTTGGGTCGCTGCATAACCATGCCCATACTGGTTGGTAGCCACCACCCCACTATTTTTTAATTTTTTAAAATTCCCTGGCATCTAGTAGGCTTTCTGCCCCCCTGCCCCCCCCGGCGAGTGGATCAAGAGTAATTGCCCCATCTGCCCACCAGTGTGCAGAACAACTTTGTCCCCATTTATTTAGGGTGGGAGAATGGCCATACCCCCACCCTCTTTTTTGGAAAAAAAATAATCTTCCCTGGTCTCTGGTGGGCTTTCCGCCCCCTTGGGGGCAGATGGGCCTTACAAAAATAGGCCGATCTACCCCCAAGTGGGACAGAAATGGCCAACAGTAATGTGCCCTCTTGGGGAGCGACCCTTGCCCAACACACACACACACACAACAATCCCTGGTGCCTAAGTGTTTTCTGCCCCCCCCCCTTGGGGCAAAAATGGGCTAAAATAAAATAAATTTTCCACCCCAGGGGAATGACCCTTGCATAATTGGTGCAAAAAAAAAAATCCCCGGTACCTAGTGGTTTTTTTCCCCCCTTGGGGTCAGACCGGCCTAATAAAAATAGGCAGAGCTGCCCCCAAGGGGGGCAGAAATGGCATAAAATCAATTTGTCCCCTTGTGTGAAATTGTCGCAAAAAAAAAAAATCTCTGATGTCTAGCGGTTTCTGCCCCCTTTGGTGGGAGATCGGCCTAATAAAAATAGGCTGATCAGCCCCCATAGGAGGCAGAAATGTCCTAAAATAAAATTCCCCCCTTGGTGAGCGACCCTTGCCTAAGGGGTTGCTCTCCATCTGTTGAAAAAAAAAAGAATCCCTAGGGCCTAGTGGTTTCGGCCTAATAAAAATAGGCCGATCTGCCCCCCAGGGGGTAAAAATGGGCTAAAATTAATTTGGCCCCCAGAGGAGCAACCCTTGCCAAAGTGGTCGCTCCTCTTGCGAGAAATTGTTGTAAAAAAATAAAAATCCCTGGTGTCTAGTGGTTTCTGCCCCCCTTGGGGGCAGATCGTCCTATTGTAATTAGGCCGATCTGCCCCCAGGGGGGGCACAAATGGCCTTAAAATAATTTGCCCCCCTAGGGAGCGACCCTTGCCCAAGGGGTTGCTCCCCTTATAATTATAAACAAAAAACAACAAAATCCCTGGTGTCTAGTGGGCATTTTCTGCTGCCCGATCGCTTCACGATCGGGCAGCAGAAATGCTCAGAGGGACATCACAGGAAAGGAAAGGCCTTTCCTTTCCTTTGATGCATCTCCCGCCCCCAGCCTGTGGTCAAGCATTTCTCTTCCGATCTGCGCTAGAAGCCGAGCTTCCAGTGTGGTGGGGGCAGCCTCTGATGAGGTCAGCGCACAATCGCGCGCTGATGTCATCAGACATCACTGGGGGGGGGGGTTGGGTGGGCTCGGGTGGAAGGGATAGTGATTCCCTTTCCATCCTTGCCCCTGGGAGGGAGGGGGGTTGAGGCCCTCCGGGGGAGCACTAGCGCTTCCCCCGGGGGCCTATACTTGGGCGAGGTGGTTATGCCCTTGTAGCCTGAGTGACATGGCAGCGGACGTAACCACCTCATCCAAGGCACTCGAGGCACTCGAGGGGTTAATGGCGTATCAAGAGTCTGAAGGCTCTCCTTGCTTATGCAATGCATGTCATGTAGCCTTTCCATTATCTCCAATACTATGAAGCACACAGATATCCATTGGGGTACATTTGTTACTCCCTCACTAGGATCCACCACCCATACCTCAGTAGTCCCTACTCAGCCACATAATTACCAGCCATTGTTGAATTTACAATTAATTTACGATACCTGCTCGGGAATCAACACAGGTAATGTCATCTACCTTTACTTTACTTAGTGTGCCACTACATAGGTAATTAAAACCATACATGAATAAACATTACATTACTATTTGTCAAATATATAAGTATAAAAACACACTGTCATAAAGAAGGGCAAAAGCAAACAATAAAGTGCTACGTGAACTTAGAATAACAACAATAAAAAGGGCCGAACTATGATTTTAAAATAATTTTTTACGATAGTGACAGATTGGAGGGATGTTTTTACAAAAAAAGAGAGATATCCATGCTAGGTTAAAAATCACTAACAATGACAAAAAGCCCCACAATAACAAATTAATTAAACATACATTGTTAACTGCTTTCCTAAATGATATAGATAGGAGATACTGGAGAACCAACAAAATTGTAGGAGATACGGCAGAACCAACAAAATTGTAAAGTGCATAACGGGCAACTTGTCACTTCATCTTTATTACGGTAGAGGCTACCTTCATCATTTTCCCTCCAAGAGCCCTAAAATGTACAAATCACACTGCCAAGGGCAAATGTGTGATCTGAAAATGTGATCACTGCTTGGCTACAAGAGTGGAGTCCCCGTGTTTTGAAGAGCAGTTCCAAAAAGGGCACTCCTATCTTGTAGTAGTTCTGGGCATCGGCAAACTGTATGGGTAACAGATTCCTTCTAGGTATTGCTGAGTCTGGATGATTCAGATGATGGGCTATAATCCTAAGGAGTGCATCCCAATATTGGCAACCCTCCTTTTCAGAAATGCAACAGTTTATACTTCAAGATTCTGGAGAAAGTATAACTCAGAATTGAGTGGGCCTGTCTTCATGCATTCATTTAAGATTATCCAGGTGTTTGTGCATTTTGACAACAGCTACTTGTCCTCCATCCATGGCTGTTGCCAAATACTTTTGGGTATCATTCTTTTGAAGGTGAAAAAGGTCACTGGGGTCGACAATAAGCTTTCTATCTTCAAATCAGTGAGAGACCAATTAAGGTTGGAATGAGCAGCCGACTTTATTCTTGAATCCATAATTTCCATTCTTAGTTGATGTTCTAATGTGTTCTCCTTGCCTGCTCTTAATTTGAAACATGTTTTTCCCAAATCTTCCTTCAATTTCAATGGATTGGCCTTTTAAACCAAATTCCAACCCTATCTGGGTAGGCAAACTGTACGTCTGGAACCAAAACACTCATCCCTAGATGTTGATGACACGTTGATCCAAGAGCTTGGATGCTCTTCCTAATAAAGCTTCTGACCTATAATCAATGACTAGTAATAATTTATCACGAATAACTTTTATCTTCGGGTCTAAGGTTGAGACCCAAAAAATTTTATGATGCATTAGAAATGTGTGAAGCAGGGCAGAAGCCTTTGCTTTTAGCAGCCTTTTTCTGTGGCAAAAACTTTCCACGATTGTCAAACACAATCGCCCACATATTTATTTTTTGTTACTCTTTTAACATGTACCGTTTATGTTTCAGGCTCTGGGCTTCCTTCATTTTGCTCCTATAACCATGACTTTGGTTTTCTCTATGTGTTAAAGTCAACCCATTACCTTCTGTGTATTTATTAAGCTTGTTTAGGAGTCTATGTAACCGGATCTTTGTGTGTAAAATCAACAAAGCTTAATCTGCATAGAATAGATATGGGATTGACTTTCCAACAAGCCTCGGGGCTTGTGCATTAATGCTCTCCTGTTCCATGCAGAAATACGCAGTGTATATGTTAAACTGTATTGCTGCAAGGACACAGCCCTGCTTCAACACAGCTATTGTATAGATTTGGAGCCAAGTGTCTGTATGGAGCTGTATAATATTTTGTGGAGTACAGACTGAATTCCCCATTGTTCAGGTTTTTGCCATAAATTACCTCTAGGTTTATTTATGGCAAAAAACAGGTTTAAAATCTACAAAGCAGAGGTAGAGCATGGATTTTGTGGAAATTGCTGTGTTCATAAGAGTGGCTAACATTCAAAGGTTGATTGTGGTTCCAATCCCAAACCAGTTTAAATGGGGGGACTATATGCTGCTTGTTTGCCAGTTTCTCCAGATCCCTCGGGAGCAGCCCAGCAAGCATTTAGCCTTGTTATCTAAAAGCAAAATCAGGCAGTAATTTGCTGGATTTGAAGGATTTTCCTCTTTATATAGAAAAAGTGAAAAATTGCCCACTGCTGTGAATCTGGAATTTGTTGAGTTACTACACAGTAGTTAAATAGTGAGGATAGTACATATGCCCAAAATTCGGTATTACACTTGAGGAAAGACTGCTGAGGCACCATCATTATATTGCCTTCCTGATGACCTAAAGTGTTCTCTTTTTGTTATGAATGGGTTCTTCTCCCATATGTGCAGTTTGGTGAACCATATTGTTTTCATGTACGCTGCCATGGACCTTGGGCGTTGTCACCCTCTTTGTGGTTGGTGGTCAAGAAAGTCACATATTCATACTCTGAGATGTACACGCTGTTTAATGAGTTGCTTCATTTTTTTCCGGATTGTTTACTGTACCCCAGAAAGCCTTCAAGTTCCTGGCTTTACTGGTGTGCAGAAGTCAGACCCAAAAGTTTTAAAATTCTTCACAACTTACTGCCTAAATCTGCCCTTAATACTTTTTCCTTAAGGTTTTCATCGCAAGCACACATGGTTGTGTTCTCTGGTGAATAATTTATTACCCCCTGTTCTTCTAGTCCTCATCCGATTCATCACTAATTGGAGATAACTATCTCCACGACAGAAAAAAAGAACATGAGGAATGCTGGGATATCCACTCCCCAGCCTCTCCCTCTGGTAGAACATAAGCTGTACTTACCCAGCATTCTGCCTGTTCTTTTTTTTGTCTTCCGATAGGACGAGAACGTAGGGATGTTGTCCCTGCCGGGCTTGGACGACTGCTGTTCTTGGGCAATTACCTGCAGTCTGCTGGGCTTACTGTGGTAGCGCCGCTGTTTGCCTCTTAGTGGCTGCTGGGCAGGCCCTTGTTTGTCAGTGATGGTCCTCTGTGGCTCACTGTTAGGATTGCAGGTTTCCGGTGGCTGCATGGTCACCAAACCTCCCTTTGGGTGCTGAGGGTTTTGTTCCAGTGGTGTCTACTGTTGTCTCCTTTGCGGTAGTGGCGGTCAGCTTTGCCAGGCTGGCGGCTATGAGCCTTGCGGTGGAAGCAAGAAGCCGGGCGCTTGCCTGACTTCCTCCTTGAGACGCGGTTGTAGTTGAGCATGCGCGGGAGATGTGCTTCTCGGCTCGGCTGCTGGTGTGTTCCTGGGGTGAGTACCACTTGGTGGTTTCTTTGCTTTCTGTGGGCCGTGCTGCTGTTTGGGGAGGCAATCATGGCCTGCTGCCAGGTGCCTGGTGTTGGCACATTGCTCCTTGTGACTGCCCTCTCCAGGACACAGCGGTTCCGGGCTCAGTCCCTCGAGCTGGAAGGCAGCCTCGGCCCGGCCATCTCCCTCCTGTGGAGCTGGCTGGCATCCACTGTGCCTTTATGCCCACCCTGTCCTCCCCTGTACACCCCCCGTGCTGGAGCTTCACGACAGCAGCTCCCCTACCCCCACGGGATGCGGCAGTTGGTTCCGTCCAGCAGGTGCAGCACTTCCACACTACATGTATGTACTCCTATGACATGCATGGTATGGCTGTTGTGGTGCCTCACTGTACCTTGTTTTTGCAGGACTGCGTGGCACGCAAGGATTTGTGCCATCCCGCTTGGGTGTGTCAGTCCGTGTGCCTGGCAGGTGGGGCAGGAGTCTCTCTGGACTGCCTCTTCTGTCTCTTTGACGTGTCTGGTTCTGTTGCCACTCCTCTCCGTTTTGGTCCAGGTTGTTGGTTCTTTAGGGTGCCTTCAGCTGGGCCTTCCGGTTGGCACCTCCTGCAATCTGCTCTCAGCAGGTTTAGGAGGTCAGGTCTTGGGGATTCAGGCTGGGGACTCTGTCTGTGCATGCCTTAGGCTTTTAGCCTCCCACAGCTTTTTTTGGGCCTTTGCCCCACTGTCTCAGCTTTTTTTGTAATATTTTGGGGGCAATGGTTTTGTTCACAGAGGGTTTGTAAGGGGCTTGTGTAGCTGTTGTGGTGCCCAGCTTTTTTTGTTTCTATTCCACCCTTCTTCACGTCCCACCGGAGTGGTTGTGTGGTGCTGTCAGGTATATTGCTGTCTGCGTAGCAAGGTCAAGGCGTTTCTGTATGTGTCCCCCCCTTTCCCTCCTATTTGTTCTGGTGCTGTGTCTGCTTCGTGATTCCTGTTGACAGATGATGTTGTGTTAGGATTTTCCTTTCCTTGTCTTTTTGACAGTGCCCTAGGGTTGGTCCATTTTCAGGCTTTTGCACAAAGGGCTTTGGATTATGTTCCATGTATGTCTGTGTCCGTTACCATCTTGTCGGACCTTTGCAGGCCGCCGCCTTTTATTTAATCCTGTATGTAGCGCTGCCTCTGGTTTCCAGTCACCAGTGTTCTTTTATTCCCATTAGGGCCTTGGATCTGCTGTTTGTTTTCTGTCCTGGTATGTTCCAGTTTTGGTCCCTTGAGGTGGGGGTTCTGGTTAGCCGGTGTCTGCTCTTGGTTCCTGTTCCTCGCACTATGTGCTGCCTTTTCTTTTCTGTGAGCTGCCTTGTCGTCTTGGTTACAGCCTCTTAGGCCGAGACATGGAGTTCTCCTACAGTGGTGGCTGTAGTCCTTTCTCTCTGTAGTTCCATCTCTTTCTTGTGCCCGTCCATTCTCCTGGTTGGATGTACACTGTGGGACAGCCAGGCTTCCACTTGGTGTTTCTTTTCTGGTCCGTTCTGTCATGGCCAGTCTGGTGGGCATGCTTCGGGGTCTTCTTGGGAGGTGACGGACCCTTTTTCTTTGGTGTCTCTTCTCGCTGTCAGCTTTCCAGGTGGCACTTGCTACAGGGTCTGTGTCTGTGTCCTGTTCACGTGGGTGGAATGCGGCCACCAGAATGCCTCCCCCTGGTTCCTCCCCATTTGTTGGGGCCTGTTCGGATTGGTGGGGGCTGTATGGCCATCTGCATAGTGTTCATCTTTTCAATGGACTTCGGCTGTTTGGTTGTTGCCTGCTTTGGTATGATTTGGGGTGTTCAGTTTTGTTCTTCTGGCATCACAGACATTCTGTGCTTGTTTGTGGGCTGTGTCCCTTTCGGACTGGGACTCTTACCTGTGTTTCTTCCTCAGCTGCTGTGGAGTTCTTCCTTGTAGTGCTATTTGGCAGGGTGCATGTTCTTGGGTTTCCCTATATAGTTCTCTGGCCTCCACCACATATATTCTCAGGGTGGTGGTGCCCCTGGTAGTGCTCCTTCTTCTCTGGAGGGTCTTTTGTTTCCTTCTTTGGTCGCTTTGCTCCTTACTGACCTGTCTCAGTGGTCCTTTGGTAGCCCTTCGGTTTGTGTGGGGCACCTCAGCCTGGCTCCTGTTGCTCCCTGTTTCTGGATGTGTCGTTGGTTGGAGTCAGCTGTTGCATCGCTTTATGTCCTGAGTTGGTGCCTCTGTTTTGGAGGCTGGCTCTGGGGTTTCGTGGCTAGTGTTCTGCTCCCAACACAGCTTTTTTTGCCTGTTGGGATGCTTCTTCCATGCCCTTTCTGGGTTCTTCTGTTGACGCCACGTTTGGCTTTTTTTCTTCTTGTTCCTGGTGTGTCCAGTACCTTTGCTAGTATTGTTCGGCCTGTTTGTTTTTTTTTGTTGCAGGGGTTTCCTTGCTTCCGGCCCTTCCCTGGCTCTTCCCTGTTTGTTGTCTTGGGTGGTCGCCTTCGGGATTGTAGTTCCTGTTGGCTGGGCCTTCTCTTGGTTACCATTGATGCCACTGGTAATGCCTTCGGGCGGGAGGTGTCCCGCTTAGTTGGGTTGCCTCTGGTAGTGCGCTCTGCCTACCGGATTACGGTGATTTTTGGTCTTTCAGAGGCTGTTCATTTCCTGGTCTCTCTCCCCTGTTGTTTTCCTATTTTTTTTGAGGGAGGGTTGTTGTGTGTCTCTTTCTTGGCAGTGCAGTTGCAAGGACTTGGCTGGTGGTTGCCCGCTGTCAGGGGTTTCCTCCTTCTGAGTACTGCTTTCTTGGCAGCCGGGCCTCAGATGCTGTGTGATTGCTGTGGTCTTCCCTTCTTCGCTCTACATGCTTCCTGTCTCCAGGGTCTGCTTCCCCTCTTGTGCCTGTTATTCGTGGGGCTTCAGGCGGTTTAGGGGCCCTGACGGTCCCCTGGCCATGGTGTCTGTTGCACTTCTTTCCCCCGGTGGCATTGTTGCCCTATTTCAGCCTTCCTTCCGTAACGAACTCTGGGTGGTATTTGCTTGTTTGTGGTTTGCTTCAGAGGTTGTGGATTTACATTCCCAAGGAATTGACTGTGGATTGTCATTAGTTGCTTCCCTTTCCTTCCACTTTGGTCCTGCAGCAGCTCTCTGTCTGATCGTTGACTGGCATGGGCTGCTATGAAATGGTCTTCCACGGTTTCTGGCTGTGACTGTGCGGTGTTTTGATCTGCATGCCTTTGGGTCGGCTCCTGTGTGTCTCTGGAGGCAGCTACTGTTCCACTCTTCTCTTTTTCAATGGTCTCTTGGTTGGCCCTCACTTCCTGTCATGGGGCTCAGGTCCCCGTTTTGTCTTTTTTGGCCTATGGAGTGATTTGCTTGTGTTGGCTCTTCCTTTTTCCTGTGGTTCCTTTTCGGTTCCATTGATTGTGCAGCTTCATTTTCCTGTCTTGGGTTCTCAGGGTATGGATGTCTCAGGTTGACCTCTTCCTTCCAGGCTTTGCCTTGGTCTTTGTGGTTGTTGTTGGATCATGCCCATGGGGGGTTTGTTGGTGGGCGTCTATTTTGGGTCCATCTCCTGCGCTGCCTGTTTCACTGGCTTTTGTGGTGTCTGGTCGTCCTTCTCTGAGGGGTATCTTGAGCTGGTCTCCACGGATGGTTGTGTTTTCTGGGATCAGTCTTTGTCTGCTCCCCTTCTTGTGCTCTGCTGCGCTGCTGGCGGTGGTTCCTCTGCTCCTTGGGTCTGGCCCAGTCGCTTCCTTTCTGGGTGGGCTCCACTTCTGTTTTGGCCTGGGACTTCGGTTTGGGTCTGCTGCTCTCTCTTGGTTGGGATTCCTGTGATGTTTTGTTTGGTATCCCTCCTTGGGGTGTTTTGTTGGTTCTGTCAGGTTTTCAGAAGGCCGGTTTTGCCTGCTTGGGTATTCTCCAATTAGTGATGAATGGGACGAGGACTAGCGGGACCTGGGGGTTATGTTCTATTACTTATCGGTAATCTTTATTACTCCTGATCCTGTTGTCCTCGTCCAATTCATCACGCCCCTCCCACCCTCCCGTGCTGCCAGCCTTCTGTTGGGGGCTTGATAGTGCAGGCAGAATGCTGGGTAAGTACCCGGGGGGGGGTGGGGGCCTGGGGAGTGGATATCCCACTATTCCTCACGTTCCTTTTTCTGTCATGGAGATAGTTATCTCCAATTAGTGATGAATGGGACGAGGACAACAGGACCAGGAGTAATGAAGAGTAATGAAGAGTACAGATAAGTAATAGAAAAAGAGTCGTAGCTGCCAATTAACCTCCTTTTGCATTGATCTTAATTCTTTTGTAAACCAGCTAGGTCGGTTATTCTTGGTGGCCAGGTCATAAACCCACTTTGATTTTGCCGTAAAGTAATTTATCAGTCTTTTGGTTGCCACCTTCCAGACCTTCCAGACCTTTTTCAGGTAGTCCGAGTTTTCGGCCAGGCTTTCCAGGCACTTTTGGCTGGTTTCCAAATGCCATCTGCAATCCGTCCATTCCACCTCAACTATTTTAGATTACAAGTATTATTTATATTTGCTGAGGCCTTTCATTTTTCGTAGATGCTTCCTTTGTTATCTGACTCCAAGTGCTTTGCATAGTAGTCACTTTCTGGATGGTGGTCTATCTTATTACTCAGCTGGAGGCGCTTCCTCTTTTACTTTCCCATTTATAACATGCAGGCTCGCTTGGCTGCATAGGCTTAAAATGTTTTTGCCTAATAAATCTCTTCCACTATGATCAGTCCCTGGTATGTCAGTAACCAATTTTCCAAGTTAATTGCTAGGGCCAATGGTTTTTCCAGGGTGATTCGATTCTGATGCAGTGCCAGCCCCCCTTTTGTCTTCACTTTCTGGCCCAGGTTATTGAATTTAATGTAGCCAATAAGTGGGATCAGGAACAACGTCCAGGTTTCCTGCAAGGTAAAGATACTAAGATCACATCAGTAGTTAATTATGTCCAACCATAACAGGTAGCCATGATGTCAAATATATGTCCATGTGCTTTGCTCACAGATCATGGCCTCCCTGCACACCAATTACTGGACATGCAGTCCAGGCATCCCTTTGGATGGATGAAACTATCTGCGCTGTATTCACTGAGGGGCCCCTGTCGTTCCTTTTTGTTGATATGTCAGATGAATATCAGCTCTTCTTTCAGTTGGTGGCAAATCGTGGGCATTCAACCAACAATCAGCTGTTCAGTTAAATAGAGAATACATGTGGAGGTGACTGGTGTACATTGTCGTTTTCCTGCCATGGCTGATGAATGGTTAAAAAACACCCCTATTAGCGTTTTCTGATTGCCTAAATGCTATCAAACAATATGGAAGATGCATCTGTGCTATGGAAGTTGTATCTTTGCAATGGATAACCACTGGTTTCCTTAGTTTGTGACAAGGGACCAATGCCCATGTGAAGCTAACCCCAACCTGTTACTCTTTGACTCATAATTCTTGTTCCATAATTCTCTCATGGTTATTGTTCTGCAGATGGTGGAATCTTTTTTAACTATGCTTCTCTTTTAGTAGGCCACGACTCATGTTTTAAATGACTGGAGGCAAGATGTTATCTACTGTTGGGTATAAAGACAGATCCCCACTCTCTGTTCACCATATGTGTTATGTGGGCTCCAAGAATCACCTACCCTGGCGTACAACCAAAGTCTGGTGTTGGCCCACTTCCACCAATAAGGAGCCTCTTCTAGAAGAAAATACCTGGTACTGATACCATAAGTATACCTACCAGCTTTGAATCCAACTCCTTGTCCCATCACCATATAGACATATAGATAGGGCAACAAGGAAAGATAAAGATCCACAAACCTGTTAAACACATTGAGAACTAGATAGCCTGAATGTTCTACAGTAGTTCAACTATAAGTCGAACATTTACAAAATTTCTAGTCCCTTTGAAAAAATTAGATTTCAGAAAGCTGTTAATTAGCAGCCTACGATATGACGTGACTGAGGTCCATGGGGGTGAATGATTTATAATGATAGATTTGGCGGGTGAAGTGTGATTTTGTCATTCACATCTTTGCCGCTTATTTAGGATTGGAAGGAATCCAGGAAGTAGAGCGGAAAGAACGTCCTGATGGTTACAATAGTTTTTCCTCCATCAGGGGTGCAGCTTCAGAGGGGGTATGTGGGGTGATAAATAGTTGGGTACAGGTGATCTCAGTTGAGTATGATGAGGTGTTTGTCAGGTCTCACCAGGAATTTTTACATGTACACAGACAAAAATGCACACACACTCTCCCCTCTCTGTTTTGAAAATCTTTAAAAATGTAGGTTATTTTACAAAAAAATATATTTTCTCTGTTATTTAGTGCTCCTGCCAATCTGCCTTCCTCCCATTCCACTGCCCCTTAGGCCCCTCTCATGCACCCTGCTTGTTGTATAATGTATTTAAACATTATATACCAGCCCGGTTGTCGGAAAATTTGAGGCTCACCCCGGCCCCCAATTTCACTAACCAAGCTATCAGGCATGGCTCCTCCACTATGCCCCCCACCATAGGCAGCAGCTGCAAAGCATTTACAATAAAATGATAATAAACTATGTTTATAATAATTTTATTGTAAAAGGGTCGGGCCACGGGCTATGATTAGCACTGAAGGGGAGTGCACAGGGCTCCCCTCAGTGTGCATGTATGTTTGGCTGGCCGTCTTGGGCCGGCCAAACACACATGCGCACTGTGCTCTTTCCAACCCGGCACTGTGTTGCAGGGTTGGAGACAACAGACAGAGACTCCCACTCTCCGGCCAATCCAAATGCAGCTGGGAGCCGCTTCTGCAAGCTAAGCCTCTGTCCATCAACTCAACCCTGTCTCTACAATGTTCTTTAGCTTGGCTTCCTCTGATCAGAAGTGGGTGGTTGATTGCCTATCTGCAAGGCCCTGAGTTTGTATTTTATCAAACCTGTTAATTTCTACTACATATTTTGACACTCATTTTGGCCTGTTTTTTTTTCTTCTTGTTGCTTTCAAAACTTCTAAAAAGAAATTAGATATAATTAGACATTTTCCTGTCCGATGTAGAATTAATTTGGGGATTTTGGCTACTGGCAATATGCCAATTATAGTTTTTACTAAACTAGTAGATTCAGCTTTCACCAGTACAAAATTCAGTGCAGTATTGGGGCATGGTTGAGCATAATAGTGTTCACAGAGATGCAAAAAGCATTTACAATGTGATAGGCCTCACATTTTCTTGAGTCAGAGCTACTAGCATTGTAAATTCAGAACTGGACTTTTCTTGCCACATAAATTGGTCAACCCTGTCTCATAATTTTGTCTTTTCCTACCATGTTTGGGTGGTCACTAGCAGCTACTGACATTAGAAATCACAAGCCCTTGAGAAGAGACCAGAAGATGATTGCACTACCTCTGTAAACATCTGAACAGAAATTGGAAAATAAGAGTGGAAAAGCATTTTCTTCTTATTTTAAAAGAATAAAAAATCTTGCACGCATTCTTGCCTCGCATTTTAACGAGCAGAGTAGCCTGAGAAGAATTATGGCCCCAGAAAAGGAGATAAGCAATTTCCCAGTGTGCGATGTGGTGAGTGCTGGCAGGGAGGGGCCCTGGAGAGAGAGACTCGAGATGTGATACTATGCGAGGCTAAGCAAGTTTCATATCATAGCTTCTAGGTTTGCTACATTAAATCAGAAAGGGCATATTCTGGCTTTTATCAGCAGTGATCTAAATGACCACGGGGGTCTTTTGTAAAGTAAGCTTATGATAGGAGCCGGAGGTAAACAAGGACAGCACTGGAATAAAGCCAAAACAAATGTCAGCAACAAGGGAGGAGATGGGAGGAACGGAGTGCTGCAAGAAAGCGCAGGCAGCTACCAGTCTAAAACACCCACAGTGAAAGGGGAGCACCAAAGAAACAACACAAATAGTCAGTCAGAGCAACAGATAAAGAAACCAAAGTGGAATAATACAGTAGTTGGTCACTACTCTGAATCAGAAACAGGAGGGAGAAAAAGGCAGAACTGACCACTAGCGAGCAATAATTTTTAAACGACACTGAAACCATCAAATTAAATCACTTTAAGCCATTAGAAGTATACTAAAAGTATACACGAGGTCGAATGCTTGCGCTTGACCTAAAAAAGCATCCCTGAGTTAGGTTTATAATATTTAGCATTTGTTAGTGGCCATTTATGTAGGAAGTAGGAGTCACATCTTCGCTGAGATTTTCGAAAGTACTGGCACTGAATGAATAGGCTGTGTATAGAGCTGAAAGTCAAAGGATAAAGAGAGAATAACAGTGTTTCCTAGAAAGCAGCAAGAAAGTGTAATAATATGAAGCCAAAGCCTCTATGTAGAAAGATCCAGAAATTGGGAGGAAGGAAGAGGTTGTCTCAAAAAGAGGCTACAATGGAAGATGAGGTAAAAAAGAGTATACTACAACTTCAGATCTGGGAATGAACTGCTCAAAAACAAAGGGGGTCATTCCGACCCTGGCGGACGGCGGTGAAGCCGCGGTAAGACCGCCAACAGGCTGGCGGTCTAAAAAATAAGATTTTACCGCCATGGCCAACTGCCGCTTCACCGTTCCGCCCGCCAGGGCGGAGACGACCGCCGGGCTGGAGACATGGGTCTCCAGCCCGGCGGTCGTTACTATACCGCCGGCGGTATCACAACCCGCCTGACCCGGCTTACCGCCATGGATTTCATGCGGTTTGGGACCGCCATGAAATCCATGGCGGTAAGCTCTATCAGTGCCAGGGAATCCCTTCCCTGGCACTGATAGGGGTCACCCCCACCACCCCTGCCACCCCCCAAAGGTGGCAGGACCCCCCTCCCCACCCCGATCCCCAACATTTCTACACACATACACGCACGCAGGCATACACGCACTCATTCACATACACACAACACCCCCGCATTCATGCACGCACTCATTCACATACACACAACACCCCCGCATTCATGCACGCACTAATTCACATACACACAACACCCCCGCATTCATGCACGCACTCACACGCCCCCTCAGCATACACACACGCACACCCCCATGCATGCACACAACACACAACACCCCCCACCCCCCTTCCCTAACGGACGATCACCTTACCTGTTCCGGTGATCCTCCGGGAGGGAACGGGACCCATGGGGGCAGCTCCGCCGACACCGCCACGCCAACAGAACACCGCCACAGCGAATCACAGGACGTGATTCGCAGGGCGGTGTTCTGTCGGCGTGGCGGTGGAGGTGGAGCTACCTCCACTTCCCCGCCTGACGCCAGTATGGCTGTTGGCGGCTCTCCGTCCGTAAAAGGACAGAGCGCTGCCAACGGTCATAATGGCCCGTGTGGAAGACCGCCAGCACTGGCGGTCTTCCGTACGGCGGTCCCTCGGCGGTCTTCGGAAAAGACCGCTGAGGTCGTAATGACCACCTAAGGGGGTTATTACAACTTTGAAGGAGGTGTTAATCTGTCCCAAAAGTGACGGTAAAGTGACTGATATACCACCAGCCGTATTACGAGTCCATTATATCCTATGGAACTCGTAATACAGCTGGTGGTATATCCGTCACTTTACTGTCACTTTTGGGACGGATTAACACCTCCTCCAAAGTTGTAATAACCCCCTAAGTCACAAATCCTGCATTTAATTTGAAGTATTGGAGATGTCAGTTGAATATCGAATGAGGGCCCACAGATTTTATTCGATTGAAAGGAATAGGTGAGAGACAAAGATTAACATTTTTGAAAGATGATACCCAGGAGACAGTTATAAAAGTAATGAAGAAACACTTTGATAAAGTTCCCATGGGAGGAACAGTTAACTTTGAGTTGAAGTATGAAAAAAGTAGAGGACTAAATGATAGTCAGCAAGCCCGCTATGGTGCTGGTATAAAACGTCTACAATTGCAAAATTAGTGTGTTTCCTGGTTGATGCTAAACAGGTGATGTGCTCTACTGCACGGCATTAGAAGTACTGTTTGCAATGATCACGTTGTACAGTGGCTAGACCCACCCTGTCACACCTCCTTGAGTTAAGGATAGCAGCTTCTCCATATCTACCCAGAAAGTAAAGGAAACTTAAGGAAGGCCCACTTTGTGTTGAGTGACTGATCTCTTGGGAACTGGCTATCTGGGACCCTCAGCTATCTCCCTTTGAGAGAGCTCAGTAGCCTCTGTGAGTGCATGCCCCTAGAGAACCCAGGATGGCATTAATTTATGTGCCATATTGCAACTGCGGCGGCAACATTGCAATGCACCAAGTGAAAGATGACTGTATGCCCCTAGAGAACCCAGCATGACATTCATAACAAAACGCAATTATTGAACGTCCACTGTTTAGCTCTATAGCCTATTCATTATACTGGAACATAATTATCCCGGTCTTTCCAATCCTGTAAAGAGAGAAAGGTTTCCCCTGTGGAATTAAAAGGGTGCTTATATGAAAGCTTTCAGGGCTTCAGCTACAGCCCATTTTATAAAAAGAGATAGTGATGCCTAAAGTTCTTGATTTCTTTTAATTAAGGACACCAAAATATTGAATGTCCTTTGGCAGTCAAGACATTTGCTATGCCATTAATTTTGTCATTGGCTCCAAACAATTTACAATCAACCATGTGCCCTACAATGGGTTATGAGGGAGATTGAATTAATTGTGCTTGGGCCTGAAAAAGCCCACCGCCGACCCCCTGGATCTCAAGAATTACTGCCCCATCTCTCTGCTGCCTTTCCCAATTAAGGCCATCAAAAAGACCATCAACACACAGCTCCATAAGCACATCGAGGACAGCAACATCCTGGACATCTCCCAATCAGGTTTCAGGAGCAACCACAGCATGGAGACCATCCTCCTCACCGCCACAGATGACATCTGCTCGCTCCTCGACCATGGCCATACAGCAGTCTTCATCCTACTGGACATATCACTTGACACAGTTTCGCACCACACCCTCTGCTCCAGACTCCATGCAGCTGGCATCCACGGAAAAGCCCTACAACGGATACGCTCCTTCTGTCCGGCAGAACAAAGAGAGTCAGATTCCAGCTCTACCTGTTAGATCCTACGGAGATCAGCTGTGGAGTTCCACAGGGCTTCTCCCTGAGCCCCACACTCTTCAACATCTACACAGCCCCGCTCGAATATATTGTCAGGAACCACGGGCTGAACATCGTCTCCTATGCCGCCGACACCCAGCTGATCATCTTACTGACTGAAAACCCCACAACTGCCAAGAAGAATTTCCAAGACCGGATGGAAGCCGTCACCGCCTGGATGAAGGACAGCTGCCTCAAGTTGAACTCTGACAAGACTGAGATCCTCATCCTGGGACCCTCCACATCAGCCTGGGATGACTTCTGGCAGCCAGCCACCCTTGGGACCCCCCACCTCAACGAACCATGCATGCAACCTTGGTTTCATCCAAGATTCATCGCTTATTGGCTTCCTGTTGAGAAAAGGATCAACTTCAAACTTCTCGCCCATGCATACAAAGCCCTCCACAACCTAGGACCCACCTACCTCAACCATTGCATCACCTTCTACTCCCTCACCAGACCTCTCCTCTCTTTTCAACTGGCACTAGCCAGCATAACCCGCATACGAAAGACCTCGGCTGGAGGAAAATCTTTTACCTCCTTCGCGGCAAAGAGCTGGAACACCTTGCCTCTGCACCTCATGTAGTCACCATTGTTACTTCAACTCAGGAAGGACCTTAAAACCTGGCTCTTTAACTGATGTACAGAGGACAAAGCCCCTCAGCGCCTTAAGGCCCTTAGAGGTGAGTAGTTGCACTCTATAAACCCTGATTTGATTTCATTTGATTTTGGTGGTGGTGTTTAAAGTTGAGGTGGTCTCAAGAAAGAGGAAAAGGATGGATCTTAATAGTAAGCCCAAATATCCTCGGGGGAATAACACTGGGGCTCCAATAGGTCCTGAATTGGTATCTAGGGAGTCTGAAAAGTTGGATGTCCTATCAGATTCTTTATATAACAAACTAGGTGCCCTGAATGATAAATTGGAACAGCTACTCGTTCATTTGACAACATTTGAACAGAAAGTCTCTTTCTGGCTACCACTGCTGCATCCCAAGGAGCTCTCCGTTTCTACCGCTGCACTTCCCTCTCCACCTCAGTCTGTAGACCCACCTGTGACAACATTGATATCCGGTGGGAGGGATCTGGTCAGCCCTAGGTCATATAGTGACATACAAGACTGTATTTTGTTGCAGCCGAGCTCGGGCAGCTCAAAACAGGCAACCTATATATGTCTCAACACGGAGGGCAGGTCACATAACAGAGTCTCTGTGGTCCTGGGTAGGTTGGCTAGCGGTCGGGTCATTAACCTTGTTGCCAGAAACAGGTCACAAACCCCAGAGTCTAACACCTTTGTCACGTCAGGGGGGAGAGAGTTTCCATCTTTGAGGTTGGGGTATATTAAGTTGCCCCGGGAAGTGGCATCTTATGTTTTTGTTCTGGGCAATGTGCCACCATTAAAATTAAAAGCAGGGCTGGTGGAAAGTTATGACCAGTTGAGGAATAAGGTCACACATTGGATGCAACTAAACTCATCATTAGGGAGGGAGGTGGATCAGTAAGGCCCCAAAATCTTTTGAAGGGGATTGTGTGATTGTAAATTTCAATCCACCCTTGGCTGCAGGCAGCGTTCTTACTTCTATTCATTGTCCAATCTATGGTTGCCTCTTGACCTCTATTGTAGCCCTCTCCCTTGGTTTCTTTTATAGACCCACTGGGTGGGTTCTTTATCATATCCTCACAGGTTAGATTTATCTAGGGAAGCAGGGGGGTGAGGTTACAGCTCATGACAGGGTGATTCCCCCGTTAGCCTCACTGGTGCTTGTGAATGAATCGCTGAGCAAACTGAAGGGTCTCGCCCTTGGGGGGAGGGGACTATCTGTAGGCTATATTGTGGATCGAAACTCAATTAGTCAAGAGGCCCTCAACTTAGTCAGATGGAATATTGCTGTGATTGCAGCAACGTTTGATGATCCTGCTTGGTTGGCTTTCATTAGGAGCTTTAGGTTGATGTATTTACAGGAAACCTGGGCTACTACTAACCATTATTTTCTTGAGGGGTCTAAAACATTTTTACCCCTGCTACCAAATCACGGGTGGATAGACTTGAAGGGGAGTTGATTATTTTTGTTTCCTCTAAATCGTCTAGAAGCCACCTCATCTTGGCAGGGAATTTTAACTTCTGTTTTTGTAAGGACCCTAGAGAGAGACAGAACCAGTGTCAATGTAGGCTCCGCCCTGAATGGGATACTGAGTGAGTTTAACTTAGTGTTCTCACTCGATAAGCTTGTTGCTCAGAAAGAAAGCGTTATTCCCCCCACGTTTACAGGGAGAGGGTGTGCATCTTTTATTGATTGTATTTTTGTTTCTGCGCCTCTTTACCCCTGTGTTACCAAGGTGGAAATTCAATTGAGCCCCTTTTGTGATCACAACCCCATGATCTTATCCCTGTGCTGGCTGTTACCCATAGAGGCACGGGGTTGAATGCTACAGGTGCCATAAGAAAGTGTGATAATGGGAGAAGACTTAGGTGAACCCGGGTTGCTCATGATAGTTTTTTCAGGACCCTTTATTCCCAATGTAAAACGGAATTTAGTATCTGTCAGTCTCCCATGTCGAGCCCTGATGAGATCTTAGGGGACTTTACAGCAATTGCCACTGTGCCTTCAGTTTTGATGTTAGGGATAATGGGGACTAATATTCCGACCCCTAAATCGTTCAACATGTATGATCTCTAGCCTTGAAGAACCTGTAATGTGCTTTGAACGCCAGCCCCAGATACCCTGATTCTGTCAAAAGCTCTGTAGACAAGAATTGTTGAGGCATAAGAGCGGCCTCAGGGATATTGCCTGGGAGTCTCTTTTAAAGGCTAGTACGCTGAGAAATAGTGCCAAATTCTGGAGCATAATTAATAGCGTTTTTCTACAGCCAGAACCAACATGATCTTAGAGTTCCCATATCACTAAGGACAGCTGGATGTCCCACTTTGAGGAGGATTATGGTGTAGCTCCAAGTGTTGATTTTAAAAAGCCCATCCTGGCTAACGGGAAAACCAAATTGTCCTTTACTCTTGAGGCGGTCAAAGCAGGGATACAGGGTTTATCTAAAAACAAGGCCATTGACCCCAACGACATCCCCCCTGATTTGTACCTCAGCAACACTGAGGTTTGGGCTTCTACCCTCACCTCAGTTATTAATGCACCTTTTGTTGAAGGGCCTCCCCAGTCTTGGGCTTCCTCAGTTATTGTCCCGGTATTTAAGAAGGGTGATAGAGATAATCCACAATGTTATTGGCCCATCTCTCTCCTCAACTCAGTGGTGAAAGTACTGGGGGAGACCTACTTAATAGAGATCTGGGCAGAGGAGCATAATATTTTGGTTGTTGTTCAGTATGGGTTTCGTGCAGGGCGTCCACTGTTGACCAGTGTTTAAACCTGTACATGGTCATGGGAAAATATACCATTGCGCGACCGCAGTCTGTGCACCTTGCGTTTATGGACCTCACCTTGGTGTTTGACTAGGTGTCACGAGATAAACTGTGGCACACTATGTCATCTATGGGGGTGGAGCAGGATATAGCGGGTCATTACGACCTTGGCGGTATAAGGCGCTTACCGCCGTGCAGAAGACTGCCAATACACCGCCGCGGCCGCGGTAGACCGCCACAGCTATTATGACACACATCTCGGAATCCGCCGAAATTCAGACACCCACACAAGTCCGCCACACCAAAGGTCAGCGATAAACATGCGGAAACAAATCCTCCACCTCCACGCCAACAGAAACACGCCCATGCTATTACGACCCACGAATCCACGCGGCGGTCTTTCAACCGCGGTATTCCATTGGCGGTACACACCCCGCGCTCAAAATACACACACAGCTCCAAAACACAGCCACATTGGACATTTCAAAATACACACACCTGATACACATACACACACCACTCCCACATTTCTGGGAGAAGGCCAGAGAGAGACAGCACAGAATACAGAACCCCATCACACAGAGGCACACTACACCATCACCCACACAACACCCACGCACAAAACACCACATACCACTACACTCACCACACTCATCAACACATACACCACCCCACACATCACACACACCACCCCATGGCACGCCAAAGACACCACCGCTTCTCTGAGGAGGAGCTCAGGGTCATGGTCGAGGAAATCCTACAGGTAGAGCCACAGCTATTTGGATCACAGGTACAGCACACATCAATAGCCAGGAAGATGGAGCTATGGCAAAGAATAGTCGACAGGGTCAACGCTGTGGGACAGCACCCAAGAAATAGGGAGGACATCAGGAAGAGGTGGAACGACCTACGGGGGAAGGTGCGTTCCACGGTATCCAGGCACCACATCGTGGTACAGCGGACTGGCTGCGGACCCCCACCTCCTCCCCCACAACTAACAACATGGGAGGAGCAAGTCTTGTCCATCTTGCATCCTGAGGGCCTCGCAGGAGTCGTTGGAGGAATGGACACTGGTAAGTCAAATTTCAACTATCATATCCCCCACCCTACCTGCATGCTATCACACACCCCCACCCTCACACCCTCCCCTATCACTCCAAATCCTCACCTATCTACCCATGACACCAACCACCCATCCCAACCCCAAAACCTGCATGACCTAACTAAGCATGGATACCCATCACTAAAGCATACCCACTGCACGGACCCACAACACCCCCGAACTATCACCACACAAGCCCCCACACAGGAATGCCTGCACTGGGGTACACGCACACCCAAACATTGCACATCATGAAACACACACATGCAATAATCATGTGCTCATACCCCCGCAGGAACCCGAAGGAACGTCACCACACCAGAGGGTCCAGACAACACCACTCCACCCCCAGAAGAGGCCCACAGTGACGACAGCAGCTCTGCCCCACTGGATCTTGATGACCAGCCCGGACCATCGGGGGCCTCAGGACAGTCGGTTCCCCTTGCCCAGCAACAGCCCAACACCGAACTGCCACCCTCTGGGAACAACAGCACAGCACCCACCCAGCGGGCCTAAACCTCCCTACCCAGGACAGGTCAATCAGCGGTGTGTCCACCACTACAGGGCACCCAGGCGAACCCACCACCCCAACAAAAACAGGGACCTGGGGGCAGTGGTAGTGGGCACACGGTCCAGGGGACGGAGGCACAGGAACACAGGGGAACTGGGAGGGCTGCTGTGCGACAGAGGGAGGACAGGCCAAGGGAACCTACTCTCAACGAGGCCCTCTCCTCCATCATGGGAGCATACCACCACTCCCAGGAGACGATGGCAACGGTACTGGCCAAGTTGCAGGAGACCCTGCATCTGCAGGAGGAACAGTATTTGGGGTTCAGGGAGGAGCTCAGGACCATCGGCTCCGCCCTGGGCACCATTGTAGGGGTGCTGACGGACATTCAAAAGACCTTGAGAGACACCGTGGCACTCCAAGGGGCCCCTGACACTAGCCACGACGATGAAATGCCCACCACCTCCGCCGGCGCTAGTGGACAGGAGGCACCGCCACAGGACCAACACACCAGCACCCCATCCCCTGCAGACGGACCACCACCACGCAAGCGGGCCCTGAGATCCAGGAACAGGACAGAGCAAGATGGCAAGACCCCGCCAGGAAATAAGACCACCCTGATCGTCCTCCCACTGTCCCACTTTGTTACCCTGTCCAAATCGGAACTGCCCCAGCTCCACTTCCAATGGCCAGATGTGCAATGTACCTGTGAGACTAATAGACTGGACTCTGTCATGGACATTCCTCCACCATCACCCATCCCCATTTCACAACCCCCCTTCATTGTTATGCACTTAAATAAACACCCTTGAAACACTAATAAAACTGGAGTCAGTCAATGATTGTGATCTTTGTATTGTCAATTACAGTGTTAAAAAAGGTTACCCATTGGAAGGCCAACATACCAATGTCACACATCACAAGCCTTTCAAGGGTGCAAGCTGTTGACACGTAGGTTACCACAATAGTGAAACTGAAATGGAAGGGGACAACTCAGTTAACAAATAGGGAGTGAAATGTAGGTACAGGATAGAGGTAGACGTGTGAAAGTTAATAATATGTGAAACATGAAAATGTACTCTTCTGTGTCTCACTGAAAATATTGCTGTATGACTGACTCCCTGTTGTCGTTCTCATCTTCATCAGCTTCCTCCTCATCACTGTCCACAGGCTCCCCAGGCTCCCCCGCTGCAACAACACCGTCATCTGGATCATCCTCCTGCAGAAAAGGCCCCTGGCGTCGCAATGCCAAGTTATGGAGCATGGAGCAGGCGATGATGATGTCGCACACCTTCTTCGGTGAGCAGAATAGGGATCCACCAGTCATATGGAGGCACCTGAACCTGGACTTCAGGAGGCCGAAGGTCCGCTCGATCACCCTCCTAGTCCGCCCATGGGCCTCATTGTACCGTTCGTCTGCCCTGGTCCTGGGATTCCTCACTGGGGTCAATAGCCATGACAGGTTGGGGTAACCAGAGTCCCCCAATAGCCATACACGGTGCCTCTGGAGTTGACCCATCATATCAGGGATGCTGCTGTTCCGCAGGATGTAGGCGTCATGCACTGAGCCAGGGAACAGTGCATTTACCTGCGAGATGTACTGGTCTGCCAAACAGACCATCTGGACATTCATGGAATGATAACTCTTCCTGTTCCTGTACACCTGTTCATTCCTGCGGGGGGGACCAGAGCTACATGGGTCCCATCAATGGCACCTATGACGTTGGGGATATGTCCAAGGGCATAGAAATCACCTTTCACTGTAGGCAAATCCTCCACCTCAGGGAAAATGATGTATCTCCTTACGTGTTTCAGCAGTGCAGACAACACTCTGGACAAGACGTTGGAAAACATAGGCTGGGACATCCCTGATGCCATGGCCACTGTTGTCTGAAAAGACCCACTTGCAAGGAAATGCAGCACTGACAGCACCTGAACGTCAGGGGGGATTCCAGTCGGATGGCGGATTGGTGACATCAGGTCTGGCTCCAACTGGGTACATAGTTCCTGGATTGTGGCACGGTCAAACCGGTAGGTCACGATGACATGTCGCTCTTCCATTGTCAACAGGTCCACCAGCGGTCGGTACACCGGCGGATTCCGCCATCTTCCAATATGTCCCAACTGACGGTGCCTAAGAAGGACAACAGCGAAGAAACTGTCAGCATTCCTCCAGGTATGTACCCACAGTCACACACAAGACTACAACAGACAATTAACCCATCCGGGAAAGGTTTTGAGTGTAGGCCTCGGTATGTGTGACGCAGTAGTAATTGATGCCATGTGGGCCCCTGAAATGGCGGCTGCGTGACCTCTAAACTGGGACAATGGGATTGTGGGGTACCTGCGCTGGCGTTGGACACCGTCGCAGTAGGCAGTCGTAGAGCGCGGCGCAATGCTGCATTGGTTAACATTGGACCCCATGGGTCCCAGAAGCCAATGAACAGGTGCGCCGCCGGTGATGATGCGCACCGCCGTGGACGTCACCGCCACGGACGTCACCACCATTTTCTATCTCTTCAATCACTAGATACCTGACCTTCGACAGGAGAGGACCTACACTGCTAGTGCTGCTGTGACCTCGGTCTGGAAGCGATGATGGCTGCTGCGTCTGGGGAAAGGGCCCCTGCCTTCACTGCACAGGAGTTGGAGAAACTTGTGGATGGGGTCCTCCCCCCAGTACACGCTACTCTACGGTCCTCCAGACCAACAGGTTAGTACACAGGGAGCACGTTGGATGGGCTAGGCCTGGGTGGAGAGGGCTGGGTGGATGATGGAAGGGGGCAGAGTACATAGAACAGTTATGCATGGGGATGAATGGCCCACAGGGATAGAGTTGGGAGGGGGCCAATCACAACGACAGTGCAGTAGGTAATCACTGTCCTCTTTCCTTGTGCATGTCATGTAGGTCAGCGCCCACCAGAAGAGGGACATTTGGCGTGCCATCACCAAGGAAGTCCGGACCCTGGGGGCCCACCAGAGACGGGACACCCACTGCCGTAAGAGATGGGAGGACATTCGCCGCTGCAGCAAGAAGACGGCGGAGGCTCAGCTGGGGATGGCCTCCCAACGTGGGAGGGGTGCCCGTCGCACCATGACCCCCCTGATGTTCCGGATCCTGGCGGTGGCCTACCCGGAGTTGGATGGGCGCTTAAGGACATCACAGCAGACACAAGGGGGTGAGTACTACCTCATCATATGGACTTTGTGTGCAGTGGAGGTGTCTGGGTGGGGGTGGTGGGTTGTGGGTGTCCCTAGGCCAGGGCGAGTTAGGTAGACAAGGCCCCTCCATTATGTAGGCCATGTGGCACTCTACACTGAGGGAAGTTGATGTATAGTTGCCCCTTTGCCATCCATGTGGGCAGATTACTACCATTGCCATGTAGGCCATATCCCAGAAATAGCATGTGCAGAGGTCAGGAGCACGGCGTAATGCATGGGGCTTCTGCCTCTGTCTTGTCCGCCAACGGTAGAGGTATGCCATGCACTAAAACCCTCTTTCTTCTGTCTCCCCCCTTTTCCTGCTCTCCCTGTCCTTTTGTACATCAGCATCAACAGGTGGAGGTACAGTGGCACCAGAGCACGAAGGAGCTGCATCCCACATGGCCATGGAGGGCCACACCATAGACTCTGAATTCACCAGTGGGATGGAGGGCGAGGGGAGCTTCACGTCGGCCACCAGATCACCAACCAGCGACATGGACTCGTCCGCCGATGGGAGCTCCCCTGTGGTGGCGGCACCACCTTGCACCCCACTTCTACAGGTACAGCCGCCACCTCACCTACCAGCACCGCCCTCCCAGCAGCCCCTCAGCGTGTGTCCCATGCCCGCTCACCCAGGAGGGTGGGCATCACCTTCGCCCCAGGCACCTCAGGCCCTGCCCCAGTCACCCCTGCTGCCCTCAGTGAGGAGGCCATTGACTTCCTCAGGTCACTCACTGTTGGGCAGTCTACCATTGTGAATGCCATCCAGGGTGTAGAACGAGAGTTGAAACACGGTAATGCATTCCTGGAAGGCATTCATTCTGGTCAGGCACTCCTTCAGCGAACCCTGCAAACTCTGGCTTCAGCACTGATGGCAGCCATTGTCCCTGTGTCCAGCCTCCCCCCTCCAACCTCCTCCACCCAGACCCAATCCCCTGTACCCCAGCCCATCCCAAGCACACCTACAGACCAGCAGGCACACAAGTCAACACCCAAAAGTAGCTCAAGCAAACATAGGCACCACACACACCACAGGCACTCACACAAGCATCACACCCATACAGACACAGCAACATCCACTGTCTCCACTGTGTCCCCCTCCTCCTCTTCTCCCTCCTCCCTCCCAGTCTCGTCTACACACACACCTGCATGCACCACATCTACAGGCACTAGGACTCGCACCAGAACACCCAGCACCACAAGCCGCTCACCTGCACTCACCACCTCCACTGCCATTTACACGTCCCCTGTGTCCTCTCCCAGTGTGTCCACCTCCTCTACCTCCACTCCCAGACCCCCTCCAACTACCCATCCCAGTGTCCGTCAGAAACTGTCCCTCTGTCAAATTGACCTGTTTGCCCCCCCCCCCTCTAGTTCATCAGTCCCGTCGTAGCGCCTCGGCCAAAAAGCCTCCAGTAACAGTGGTGCGTGTTCCAGGTTTTTGGAGTGCACCGTCCACAAGGGCAGGCAGTAGGACCCGGAGCCAAGGCACTGTCAGCCCACCCCCTGTTTATGCACCGAGATTGGAGAGTGGACGATGGGACCGTGTCAAGACTCCTGGTGGGACAACAAGTGAAATGGGATCGAAGGCGATTGGTGAGTCAGCTGTAACTCCAAAGAAGGTGGGGAAGGTTCCGAGGAAGTCTGCCCAGCCTGTTGTGAGTGTCACGGCAGAGAAGTGCGCCATCATTTCCGCCAGCACCGTCGTTACTGGTCAGGAGACCACCGCCAGAGTCAGTGCTCAGGAGGGCCCAAGTATCGTTACTGGTCAGGAGACCACCGCCAGAGTCATTGCCCAGGAGGGCCCGAGTATTGTTACTGGTCAGGAGACCAACGCCAGAGTCATTGCCCAGGAGGGCCCGAGTATCGTTACTGGTCAGGAGATCACCGCCAGAGTCATTGCCCAGGAGGGCCCGAGTATCCTTACTGGTCAGGAGACCACCGCCAGAGTCAGTGCCCAGGACGGCCCGAGTATCGTTACTGGTCAGGAGACCACCGCCAGAGTCATTGCCCAGGAGGGCCCGAGTATCGTCACTGGTCAGGAGACCACCGCCAGAGTCAGTGCCCAGGAGGGCCCGAGTATCGTCACTGGTCAGGAGACCACCGCCAGAGTCATTGCCGAGGAGGGCCCGAGTATCGTCACTGGTCAGGAGACCACCGCCAGAGTCATTGCCCAGGAGGGCCCGAGTATCGTCACTGGTCAGGAGACCACCGCCAGAGTCATTGCCCAGGAGGGCCCAAGTATCGTCACTGGTCAGGAGACCACCGCCAGAGTCAGTGCCCAGGAGGGCCCAAGTATCGTCACTGGTCAGGAGACCACCGCCAGAGTCATTGCCCAGGAGGGCCTAAGTATTGTTACTGGTCAGGAGACCACCGCCAGAGTCAGTGCCACCGCCAGAGTCAGTGCCCAGGAGGGCCCAAGTATCGTTACTGGTCAGGAGACCACCGCCAGAGTCAGTGCCCAGGAGAGCCCGAGTATCGTCACTGGTCAGGAGACCACCGCCGGAGTCAGTGCCCAGGAGGGACCAGGATCCCACAGCCCTGCTGGGTGATGATGGAACGTCATGCCACACCCCAATGTCCAGTGTGGAGTTCGTCATGCCACACCCCAATGTCCAGTGTGGAGTTCGTCATGCCACACCCCAATGTCCAGTGTGGAGTTCGTCATGCCACACCCCAATGTCCAGTGTGGAGTTCGTCATGCCACACCCCAATATCCAGTGTGGAGTTCGTCATGCCACACACCAATGTCAGTATCTGAACCGCCATCTCAGGCTACCGCTGAACAGTCCATAGCCAGCCATGGCAAAACACCGCTGAACAAGGCCAAGACCGCCATGGTGAAGACCGCTGAACAGTCCATAGCCAGCCATGGCAAAGCACAGCTGAACAAGGCCAAGACCGCCATGGTGAAGACCGCTGAACAGTCCATAGCCAACCATGGCAAAGCACCGCTGAACAAGGCCAAGACCGCCATGGTGAAGACCGCTGAACAGTCCATAGCCAGCCATGGCAAAGCACCGCTGAACAAGGCCAAGACCGCCATGGTGAAGACCGCTGATCAGGGAAAACAGCGTGTGGGTATGAATAGGCCGCCACATCAGGCATCCTTCTCCCATGTGCAGCTGGGACAGTGAAAGGACAGGAACTTTCACGGGGAGACTCATCCAGTCTGGCCACCAGTCCCACCCAGTACCAGTTGAGAACTGCATCTACTTGCATCAATGTGGCTTTGCACTCCCCAGGATGGCACAGTGGGCAAGCCACCCACTGTAGAGACTTGAGAGACTGTGGCTTTGCACTCCCCAGGATGGCACAGTGGGCAAGCCACCCACTGTAGAGACTTGAGAGACTGTGGCTTTGCACTCCCCAGGATGGCACAGTGGGCAAGCCACCCACTTAGAGACTTGAGAGACTGTGGCTTTGCACTCACCAGGATGGTCCAGTGGGCAACCCACCCACTGTAAAGACTTGAGAGACTGTGGCTTTGAACTCCCCAGGATACATCAATGGGCATGGAGCCCCGTCGTGGATCTGGCTTTGCAGTTATGTGGCTGAGGTGCCCCCCCTTCCCTTCCCCCTGAGGTGCCTGTAGTGTTTCAATCTGATGCCCCGGCAGTGTTCTCTCGGATTTTGGTCAGGTATCTATTGTGGCCCTCGCCCATGCATTTTTGGACTGTTAGTGCACGGACATTGTTGTGTACATATCTGCACTACTTCTTGTATTGTATATATAAATATGACAGATTTCGAGATATGATTCAGTATATTTTGTATATGACATGTATATTGGCACATTACAATATTTGAACGGATCTCGCTTTGTCTTTGCATTCTTCCGGGGGGATTGTGGGTTGTTAATGTGATATTTTTGACTGCATTGGTGTGTATGTTGTAATATGCGAGGTTGGGGGTGGGGGTGTTTGGTGGGTGTCCCCCTAACTTTTGCCCCCCCCGCCCCGTGTCGTAGATGCAGTACTCACTAGTATGTTCTGCGCCTACGTCGCTGTTGTTCGTAGAGGAGCAGAAAGACAAGGGCAGGTAGTATTTGGAGTTCCGGCTCCATGGAGTCGTCGTTCCTCATGGAGTGTGTTGAGGTGAGCGTTTCCCCATAGCAAAGGCTGTTTCCGCCGTGTTTTTATCCACGGTGAATCCGCCCCGGAAAAGGTGGTGGATTGGTGTGTTGTAATAGTGTGGGCGGTACATTGTCTCCCACCTGTCTGTTGGCGGTGACCGCCACGCTGTTTGTCTGTACCGCCGTGGCGGGCGAAGTGTTAAAGTGGCTGTCTTTGTTGGCGGTTACCGCCAGGGTCGTAATTCCCTTTTTTTTCCGCCGGCCAGTTTGGGGTATTACCCCACCTTTTACACCGTCCGCCAGGGTTGTAATGACCACCACAGTATTGTTTCTCAGGGACTTACATTGGAACACTACAGCATCAGTGCCCTATACCAAGGACCTTTAATGTACACAAGATTTTAGTTTTTTTATCGGAGTAAGCCTGGGCTGTATTATGCCCCCTTTTCTTTTCAACCTATATATAAACGATCCAGAGCACGTTCTGACCACCTCCAATGCAGATTGTTCAAAGATGGGGCATCAACAGTTGCTGGTGCTCCTGTATGCCGACAATTCCGTTATTATGGCTAGGACTGCAAAGGGGCTGCAGTCCCTGTTAAACAGTTTTGCCTCCTTCGTGGAAAACCTGGATCTTGAAATTAACGTCAAGAAGTATTTTGTTAAGGCGATGGTCAACATTCTACTAAAACAAATACGTTTTACATAGGCACTAGCGCTCTACTCAAGGCTCCTACATTTTCCTACGTAGGAATAATGTTTGATTCTAATTTGAATTGGCGCCCTTTGGTGAACCAGAAAAGAGAGGAGCAAATGCAGCGGTTTCCAATTTTGCGGCACATTTGGGTAAAAAAACAGTGAGGGTTCTGTTACAGGTGTATAGGGCTAAGTGTGTCTTCAGAGTGCTATATAGGAGGGAGGCAGTGCTTTAAATGGGCCGGTACTCTCCGGTACTGAGTACCGGCACTTTTTTATTCTGAGACGGAGAGTACCGGCATATCTCAAGAAAAACGTAATACTTTTAATTGGAGAGTTCCGGCACTTCTCAGAAACAAGCAGGTACTCTGGTACAGAGTACCTGCACTTCTATTTTTCCATTTAAATCACTGGAGGGAGGTATGTGGCCATGTTAAGCAGGATGAGTTACAAACAGTGGAAAATGCTTTTTGCAACGCCTTTATGCTCAGTGTACATTTCAGTGCTTGAAGAGTTGGGAACTGGTTATGTATTAGACATTATAGCGTTCTGCCCTATTTTTTTCTCTGGTAAAGTATATGGGTTAGAGCAGAGGCTAAGTTGAATAAAGAGACCGTAAAGGGTTGTCTCTCTCTTGACCATGCCCATCTTATTCCTTGGGTCAAGTACATCAAGGAAACCTTGCATGCATAAGGCAGGAGTGAGCTATTTGTTGCCCCAGAGCGCACTGTGAAGACTGACCGGATGTACCTTAAAGCTTCCTGCAGCAGAGGGCTATGTCCAGAGAGCAGGCTGCATTAACCAAGCAACACATGCGGAACCACTTTTTGTCGAGAACAGTTCCTAATATGGAGCCTTATCTTCCATTGGGCCTTAGTTTGCATGACCGTTTTTCACTTACCCTATTCAGAATGGATTTGTTGCACTTGTTAGCAGATCCAAATGCCTGTTTGAGGGGACACAAGTTGGAGCCTTGCGATTGCGACAACTTGTCTCCGCAAGATACCCTGCGTTTTAGAATGTTCTGTAGTTTTTACGAGCACATTTTAATCAAGCCATCCCAGCCGTTACGTACCTCTAAATGCTCCCAGTTGATATCCTGAACGTGAAATTTTCTTTATAAAGTTGCCCTGAGATTGAGGAATAGCTGTGAAGATTAAAATACTTTTTTTATGCTCCATATATATTCACGGTTTTTAGGCATAATTTAACATGATTTGTTTTCTGTTTTTAATATCTTTTTAATTATGATCGCACTAGGATTCTGCTGCTAATTTGTGCATGTACTGTACTTTTATGGAGAGCTTTTTCGGCTTGTTTACAAGTCGAATAAAGTTTATTTGTTGATGACGATGACTATGATAGACACGCCTTTGTATTACTATGGTATCAAGCAAAGACACAATATGACATCCTTTGTGTTCAACTAGGGCAAGAAAAGTGGACAGATTTTCGACAAGACCTTCAGGAACACTGGGGCCCATATTTATTCTTTTTAGCACTGCATTTGCGTAATTTTTTTGACTCAAAAGCGGCGCAAAATTACAAAATACAATTGTATTTTGTAAGTTTTCGCCGCTTTTGCATCAAAAAATGATGTAAATGTGGCGCCAAAAAAGTATAAATATGGGCCTAATCTTCCAAATCTCTTTCCAAGCATTCAGAATCTGAGTACCCCCAGTACCTCTAGTCATCTGGCCAACTAAATGTTAAGAAAGACATTCATTAGAGATTCTCTTGAAGGAACACCTTTAGAAAACTCCCACATGTAGCTTAAAATAGTCTGTTATTGGCAAGGAAATTTAACCTGACCTGGTACATTTTGCCATAATATCATTCTGCACGCTTCAATTGACTATTCTCAGCTTTAATTTGGGAAGTCATTCTAGAAGACTTTTACTTTACAGATTTCTGGAACATATTAGAAGCATTTGCAGGTTTGTCCCTCAAATCGTGTTGTGTTCAATTTTGATGTTGTACTACGTCTTTGACACCAAAGTAATGGTATTAAATCCCCTTAGAAAGGTGAGCAAGGTAGATAGATGTTTTTTTCCCATTTCTGTAGCGCAAACTTGGCTGAAGGGCATTAGAGCACTTTACATGAGTACCAGATTACATTACACATTTTGTAAGCACCAGGACATTAAATGATATGGGCAGCATCGCAGGATGTTAAGCTGAGATTGGGACTCAAGGGTGGTTCCTCGTGGGAAGGTCAGCAGCTCCGGCCTTAGGCCACATCCCCCCAAGTCCTGACCTAGAGGTTTATGTGTAAGGTCAACCTTCTGTTTTGTAGAACATACTATAAGCCCAGATAAGTCAGTATGCCCAGTAAGTTGAGATCCGAGACATGAGGAAAGCACCATGCCTAACCCACATTTCCAATGCTCTCAGCTGCTGTTTTGGCCACCCTGTTGGTATATTCATAATGAGAAAACAGAATAAGAGAGAATGGCATAGTGTCTTGAATGCTGAGGATCTCTGATTCACGTATCCTATTTTTACCAATGTAGAGTAAATGGCTGCCTAAACCTTTTGCTTTCCAAATAATTATTATTATTGAGTATAGTTAGGCCTATTTTTCAATGTAAATATGATATCTACTGAATGAAGTGTTCTTTGCAACCATCAAAGGTCTAAATCTTATTCAATTTGATTGCTTTTGCCCAGATTCTACTCTTTATAATTCAAAGATTATTCACCGACAGGCCGTAGTTATCAGTTTTAGGTAATTTCTCATTCCCAAATGTCGTCAGAGATCTTCCATCTAGGTCTGCTGTAAAGGTGTGTCTTCCAGTATGTCCCTTTCCATCTGTGAGATTGTTTTGCTTCCAACACATCACACCCTTGAACTCTGAAGGAATAAACCAATTTACAACATAGGAAGCTATGTATCAATTCAATAAAAAATATAAAATAGTGACTATTACACAGTTTCACCAATCTCACCATTTTTATATCATGAAATACAAAACTGCATACTTGAGGAATATTTCTAGGTAGAAATGGAACACATAGGCCCTCATTATGACATTGGCGGTAAATCCCACTTACCGTCATGCTGACTGCCGGCAATATACCGCCGCCGCGGCTGATATCCGTTCACCATATTATGACACACACACACACACCAATCCATCACTATTCAGCCACACACACAAGTCCGCCACAAGGTCACTGATAAAGTGGTGGTATCCAAACCCACACCGTTACGCCAACAGAACTACGCCCACAGCATTATGATCCACGAATCACCACGCCGGACATTCAATGGTGGTAAACCATTTGCGGTACATACTGCTGCGCTCAAAATACACACACACATACAAAACAACACCATATTGGACAATTCAAACTACACACACCTGACACCCATACACACACTACACCCACACACACACACCACTATAAAACACCCACCCACATTACCCACACAACTTACATCACACACCCCAACACATCACCCTACACACCCTCACCCACACCACTCACACTACACCCATGACACCACAACGACACCCCAGATTCTCCGAGGAGGAGCTAAGGGTCATGGTAGAGGAAATTATCCGGATAGAGCCACAGCTATTTGGATCACAGGTGCAGCAGATATCCATTGCTAGGAAGACGGAGCTATGGCAGAGGATCGTGGACAGGGTCAACGCCGTGGGACAGCACCCCAGAACACAGGACGACATCAGGAAGAGGTGGAACGACCTACGGGGGAAGGTGCGTTCCATTGCAGCAAGACACAGGATCGCAGAACAGAGGACTGGCGGTGGACCCCCACCTCCTCCCCCACAACTAACAACATGGGAGGAGCTAATCTTGGCAATCATGCATCCTGAGGGCCTGGCAGGAGTAGCAGGAGGACAGGACTCTGGTAAGTCAACTCTTTACTACTTTCACCCCCCTACCTGCATGCCATCACATACCTCGACCCCACCCTCACTCCCATCACTCCACCACCTCCCACACACCCCACCATCACAACCCACTCATCCCAATGCCAAGCCCAGCATGCACCACCAATGCATGGACATCATGCACAGCCCTGCATGGACACCTATCACTAAAGCATGCACACTAGAGAATCACCTAGCCCACCACATAACAACTCACACCAGGAAAAGCTGCCAGGGCAATAACAACCATAGAGGGCAACCCACCCGTGCACAATATGTCACACACAGAAATAAGAACACTGCATATACATCCCCACAGGTATCCCAGCCAATGTCAACGGAGAAGAGGTGCCAGCAACATCCAGTCCCCCCACAGAAGAGGCCCACAGTGATGACAGCGACTCTGGTCGCCTGGATCTGGATGACCAACGTAGCCCATCAGGGACCTCCGAACAGTCAGTTACCCAGGCACACTCACACACCACCACAGAGCTTCCCCTCTCAGAAAACACCACCACAGCACCCACCCAGCGTGCCCATACCTCTGTCTCGAGGACATGTCAATCAGCAGTGTTTCCACCACTACAGGGACCCCAGGGCACACCACAAACCCATGACAATCAGACAATCAGGGACCTGGGGTCAGTGGCAGTGGGCACACGGTTCAGGGGACAGAAGCACAGGACAACAGGGAAGTTGGGAGGACTGCTGTGCACCAGGGGGAGGACAGGCCCAGGGAACCGACAATCCAGGAGAAACTCACCGTGATCCTGGGAGCATACCAACATTCCCAGGATAAGCTGGGCCAGATCCTGGACAAGTTGCAGGAGAACATGCGGCTGCAGGAGGGACAGTGCCAGGGGATCAGGGAGGACTTGAAGTCCATTGACACCACCCTGGTCTCCATTGCAGGGGTGCTGGCAGACATGGCCAACATTATGAGGGAGGCAGTGTCACACCAGAGGGCCCCTGCCACAAGCCAGACTACTGAACAGCCCTCCACCTCCGCTGTCATTCGTGGACAGGAGGCCCCGCCACAGGACAAACAGGCCACCAACACACCTCCCCCTGCAGAAGGAGTACCACCCCGCAAACGTTCAGTGCGATCCACGCAGAAGCCAGAGACTATTGCCAAGAACCCCGCCTGGAAATAAGACTCTCCTGATTGTCAACCTTGTGTCCCACTCTGTCACCCTGTCCACCTTGAACTGCCATTTCTCCCCTTCCTATGCCCTCTTGGACAATGCACCTGTGCTACAAATAGACTGGACTCTACCCTGGACTTTCCTCCATCATCACCCCAGCCCATTGCACTTCCCACTTTTCTTCAGAGCACTGCAATAAACACACTTTGAAAAAAGTATGGAATATGTCAAATGATTTAAGTATGTATATGTTAAACAAGGTTTAAACATTGCGATTCAACTGTTCAGTAATGTATCCATAGGAAAGACCTGTGAACACACCGGGAGCGATAGTGGGGCACCAACATCTGCAAAAAGAGTTGCCAAAGGGTACAGTGAGTGGGCATAGAAGTGGGAAATCACAGCCTGCCAGTGACAATGTCAAACACAAAACTGTAAATGAAATGTGAAGTTACACTGTCTTACCTGTGTGTCATTGGAAGTATTGACGTATCAGTGCAGTTCTGTTGTCCTCATCCTCGTCCTCTGCCTCCTCATCTTCACTGTCCACAGGGTCCACAGCTGCCACACGGCCATCTCCAGCCTCCTCCTCCTGCAGAAAAGGCACATGGCATCTCAAGGCAAGGTTGTGCAACATGCAGCATGCCACGATTATCTGGCAGACCTTCTTGGATGAGTAGCACAGGGATCCACCTGTTAGATGGAGGCACAGAAACCTGGCCTTCAGGAGGCCGAAGGTACGTTCTATTATCCTTCTTGGTCACTCATGTGCCTCATTGTAACGTTCCTCTGCCCTTGTCCTGGCATTCCTAACAGGGGTCAGTAGCCATGAGAGGTTTGGGTAACCAGAGTCACCTGCAAACATCGAGGGACAACTGTTAGCCACAGACTATGCCCATATGGCCCACACCATACCCATACACCAACGTCCACTGGGTGGGAACCAGGGCTCACCTATTAGCCACACCCTGTGCCTCTGTAGTTGGGCCATCACATTTCGGATGCTGCTATTTCTCAGGATAAAAACATCATGCAGCGGGCCTGGATACTTAACATTGACATGAGAGATGTACTGGTCCGCCAAACATACCATCTGCACATTCATCGAGTGAAAACTTTTTTGATTTCTGAACACCTGTTCATTTTGCCGGGGCGGACAAATGCAATATGTGTTCCATCAATCGCTCCAATGATGTTGGGGATATGTCCCATTGCAAAGAAGTCAGCCTTCACTGGGGCCAAATCCTCTACTTGGGGGAAAACAATGTAGCTGCACATGTGTTTAATCAGGGCAGCCAACACTTTGTTCAGCACTATTGAGAACATTGGCTGTGACATTCCTGCTGCCAAGCCCACTGCCCCTTGGAAAGAATCAGTTGCCAAGAAATGGAGCACTGATAGCACTTGCACAAGAGGGGGGATCCCAGTGGGGTGACGGATGGCAGATATCAGGTCAGGCTCCAGTTGGGCACACAGCTCCGTGATTGTGGCCCTGTCAAGTCTGTAGATGAGGATAACGTGCCTGTCCTCCATTGTTGCCAAGTCCACCAGGGGTCTGTACACGAGGAATGTCTCCATCTCCTATTCATCTGCAGCAGTTGCAATCTATGGGGCAAAAGAGTGAGGAGCCATTCATAATCTGTACATTGTAGCCACTACAGTTCAATTCATGATGTGATTTATTAATGTATTAGTGGCATATGTCTTAAATGTACAATTGTGATCTGTGACCAGTTATGATCCATGGTCTACCCCCACCTGAAATGGCGTCCGCCTGTGTGGAGGGACAGGTGGAAGTGAGGTAATTCCGCTGACGTTGTGTGCTGCTGCAGGAGGTGAGGAACCGCCATGCAACTCCTCATTGGTTATCATTGGGCCCTATGAGGTACAGTGGCCAATGGTGATGTATGCAGGTGGTGACGGTATGCACAGCCGGGGACGTCACCGCCATTTTCTGTCTGTTCACTCACTTGCTACCTGAACTTCAACAGGAGAGGACCTACATTGCATGTGCTGCTGTGACCTGTGTCTGGAACCTACCATGGCCCGTGTGACTGGGGAAAGGGCCCCTGCCTTTACTTCGGTGGAGTTGGAGAGACTAGTGGATAGGGTTCTACCCCAGTACGGACTGCTGTATGGGCCTCCAGACTAACAGGTGAGTACACTGTGAGAATGATGCATGGGGCATGAAAGCATGGAGTGGTGTGTGTGAAGGCCTCGTGTAGGGGGGGTTTGTGATGGGCCCTGGGCAGCCTGCAGCATGTATGCTGGGCCATGTCTGTGCGTAAGGGGATGGGAGAGCTATGGTGGGCCATGAGTGTAACAGGCAGGATGGTCTAAATTATACCTTTCCCTGTGTATATTTCCTCTGCCTGTCAGCGCCCATCAAAAGAAGGGTATATGGCATGCCATCACCAAGGACATGAGGACCCTCGGAGTCTACGGCAGGTGGAGCACCCACTGTCAGAAACGGTGGGAGGACCAGAGATGCTGGGCACAGAAGATGGCAGAGGCCCAGCTGGGGATGGCCTCCCAACGAGGAAGGGGTGCCCGTTGAACCCTGACCCCCCTGATGGCCCGCACACTGGCAGGCGCCTATCCGGAGCTGGATGGGCGCTTGGGGGCATAACAGCAGCAACAAGGAGGTGAGTACAGTGCCCCTCATTACTACTTACCCGTGGTGATGTGGTATCCGGGTGAAGGAGGTGTGCCTGTGGGTGCCCCTAGGCCAGGGCGGACATTGCAGTGTAGGTCCCATGTTGGGCAGGGTTCTGATGTGATATTCCTCCAACCTAGCTAGTAGGCATCCACTACTGGGCAGGGGTGTGTGGGTCCCAGGTATGCTGCAGTGGGTGGTAAATGTCCCTTCCCATGCCCTGGTCACTAGCATTGTTACTGGTAGTGCATTGCATAGTGCGTAGGGCTGTTCTCTGTGTGTGAGGGTGCTGTGTACGCCATTGGTGGTGTTGGTGCAGCCATTGACCAAGTGTATCCTTTATCTCCTCCCCCCATTTTGTTTTGTCATCCTGTCCTTATGTGAATTAGCATCATCTGGCAGAGGAGCTGAGGCACCGGTGACGGAGGGAGCTGCATCCCACAGGACCCAGAAGGCAGAGTCCACTGACGGTGAGGGAGACTGGAGGGGACAGTTCGGGCACAGATACCTCCTCCGATGGAAGATCCCAGGTATTTGCGGACACCTCTGTGCCCACCACAGCTACAGGTACAGCTGCCAATCCCGTACCAGCACCGCCCTCCCAGCAGCCCCTCAGCGAGTTGCCTGTCCCTGCTCACCCAGGAGGGTGGGCATCTCCTTCGCCCAAGACATCTCAGGCCCTGCCGCAGTTAGCCCTGCTGCCCTGAGTGAGGAGGCTATTGACCTCCTGAGATCCATCTCTGTTGGGTAGTCAACCATTGTAAATGCCATCCAGGGGCTGGCAGCCCAAATGCAGCAGTCCAATGCATTTCTGGAGGGCATTCACACTGGCTTGGTGGCCCAACAGAGATCAATCCAGGCTCTGGCCTCCTCTCTGATGGCAGCCATTGTCCCTGTTTCCACTGTCCCTCCTTCAACTTCCTCTACCCAATCCCATTCCCCTCAACCCCAACCTATCCCAAGCACACAGGCAGACAAGCATGCACACAAGACAACACACAAGAGTGGCACAGCAAACACAGTCACCACACATCATCCCACAGGCACTCACACAACACCATCCAGATGCAGACATACCAACATCCACTGCCTCCACTATGGCCCCCTCCTCCTCCTCATCCACCTCCCTCCCAATTGCATCTACACTCACACCTGCATGCACTACATCCTCATCCACTACCTCCATCACCAGTAAACCTATCTCAACACACATCTCACTGGCAGTCACCACCCTAACATCCACGCACACGTCCCCTGTATCCTCTCCCACTGTGTCTGTGCCTCCTCCTCCCAAAGTACACAAACGCAAGCACTCAGACACGCAACAGCCATCCACCTCACAACAGCATCCAGCCCATGCACCTGCACCCAAACACAGCAGACAGACACCTCCTACAACCACTCCATCTTCCTCCACTCCCAGACCTTCTCCCTCTTCATGCCCCAATGTCCCTAAGCAGCTTTCCTCTCCACCAGTAACGTCTTCCCTACCCCTACCCCCGTCCTTCACATCTGGCCAGGGTGTGTAAAACCCAGGCAAGCACCTCAGCCACCCAGTCCACGGGTCCAGTAGTGTCCCCAGCAACTCTTGATGGGAAGGGATCCCGGGAACCAGCCAGCCACATGGAAAGAGTGCCTGCCCCAAGTGCTGTCAGGAAGGTCAAGGTGCCACCCCCAGCTGCTACCGTGAAGGTAAAGGTGCCACCCCCAGCTGCTGCCAAGAGGAGCAAGGATCCATCCCCAGCTGCTGCCAAGAGGAGCAAGGAGCTATCCTCAGCTGCTGCCAAGAGGAGCAAGGAGCCATCACCAGTTTCTGCCAGGAAGGGCAAGGGGCCTGCACCTGCAGGCAGAAAGGACAAGGGGCCTGGTGCTGGGCATCAGACAGAGCCCCCACCATCAACCATGGTGGTGCAGCCCTCTGAGGCTGCAGGGAATGGGCAGGAGATTCCCCCCACAACCATCAGCAGCAGCAGCACCACCAGCACCACTACCAGCAGTGGGCAGCCGTCCGAGGCTGCAGGGGATGGGCAGGAGCTTCCCCCCACAACCACCAGCAGCAGCACCAGCACCAGCAGTGGGCAGCCGTCAGAGGCTGCAGGGGATGGGCAGGAGCTTTCCCCCACCACCAGCGGCAACTTCACCATCACCACCACTGAGCAGCCGTCACAACCGGCGGACAGTGTGCAGTCCTGTGTCCGGGGGCTGTTGTGCGGGCTGCCCCTGCAAATCCTGTGGGACTGACACCCAGCTGAGAGACTGTGACCTTGCACTCCCCAAGACCTGCATCACAGGGCAGGATGCCCCCTCCAGAGAATGTGGGTATGTCACCCACTTGAGAGACTGTGGCCTTTCACTTCCCAGGACCAAGCACAGGGCATGTTGCCCCCTCCAGGACCAGTGGTGTTGTTCCATCTGCTGCTGAGGTACCCCCTGTCCCCCTGAGGTGCCTGCCTATTTCTCGAACTGATGCCCCTGCAGTGTTCTCTCCGTGTTGTTGCAGGAGTCAAGTGGTGCCTTGGACTTTGTGATGTGACCCTGTGGCCCACAAACTTTGAGGATGGGCAGTGTCCCTTAATTTGTAAATATATATATACTTTTAGATTGGATGCATGTATTACTACTTTTCTTATCTTATTACACTCACTTTTATTTATTTGTGTTGTCCTTGCATTTTTCCAGAGGGGTACAGGGTGTATATGTTTATTACTGCATCTGCTTGTGTGTATGGTGTTGGGGGTGTTTGTTGTGCGTGTGTCACTCTCTTTTTCCTCCCCCCTCTCCTGTGTGCTAGGCGGCGGTACTCACCGTGGTCATCTTCGCCATCGTTGGAGTTCGTGGTGGAGCAGGACGTAGAACAGCATTGGGAATATATGCAGTTCGGGCTCCATGGCGGCGTGGTTCTTCCCTGAGTCTCCACAGGTGAGTCGTTTCCCTTCTGTGCAGTGTGTCCACCAAGCTTTTGATGTTGTTGGTACTGCCCCGGAAAAGGTGGCAGTTTCCTGTGTCTTAATACAGTGGGTGGAACATTGGCTTCCGTCTGGCTGTAGGCGGCTACCGCTGTGGTGCCTGTTGTTTCTGCCCTGGAGGTCGGTGTGGTAAAGTGGCTCTCTGTCTAAGCTCTTTCCGCCAGGGTCCTAATTTGGCGGTATTTACCACCAGCCTGTTGGTGATAATACCGCCACTTTATCACCAACCGCCAGGGTTGTAATGAGGGCCATAATTTTGTAAGTGGAGGAGCAAAATCTGGGAAACTATTGGCAGAGGGACTGCCTAATGCCTGTCTATGATAAAGCTGATGGTGACAACAGAGAAAAGGGATTTCTCTGACAAAGGAGCCATGTGTTTACTCTTTTCATTGAATTGCATCCATCGGGGATATGGATGTAATTCAAGGAATAAAAGGATCTACTACAGAATACATTCATCAATGTACTTCCACCATTTGCAAAACAAATCTGAACCTCAAATACTAAAGTGACCTTCTGCAAATACATATTAATGAATTAATTATTTCCATACTTTACTACACTCTCAAAATTAACAGAAAACTTTATATGAAAATTCCATATGTTAAGCTGCTTAATTAGTGCCCCTCCCTCTATCTAGCTCTTTATTCCTAGTGGGTCTCTATATGGCTTTTAGAGGTGGGTGTGATTTTTTATTTTGCTGGCTGAATTGGAGGAATTCAGTAATTCTGCGTTACTCATCTAATAAATGCCAACACTCTGCCAGCAAAATTAATCACCCCTACTCATCGATTGGCCCCTCGATTACCATTAACATCAGTGCAGGACCTTCATGCCAGACTGCACAAGAAGGGCCTCAAACCTTTTCCTGATTCAAGAGCTGTGTGAAGAGATATAGCAGAAACTGCTGACAAGAAAACAGGCACAGGGGTTTTGTGGCGAGGGACTGCTGACAAACTATCTTCCAGCAGGCTCTCTCGACAACTACACAGAAGTGGCTGGGATGCCTAAGAGACACTGGCCAGATTTCTTTTTGGAGCAGGTTGGTGAGAACTATTTCCTTTTAGAGAAAGTTTATGCAGAAACAATCAGAGGCGGCAGAAATAGATCTCATGTCGAGTCAAGGGGATTTGAGAGCTTGATATTGTTACGTACTGCGCTGGACTTCTCAACTCTGGATACCGGGTTGGGGAATACACCAAGTCTTCTACAGGTTCTGGATACTCCCAGATAAGGACGACCCCTTCTAGTAGCCACCGTGCCACTTGACATGCTACGCCAAAGCAGACCGTACCCTCCAGAAGGAGTCCCAGAGGGAAAAAAACCAACACTGGGGAAAAAAACCTTAAACCGGAACTCCTGAAGAAAAACAAGAAAAAACAGGACTTGACAACAGGAAACAAAAATAGGCAAATCTCCCAAGGCAAAAAGCAGGAACAAAGAACATGCAAAAATCTCCAAAGGCAAAAAGCAGGAACAAAGAACAGGCAAAGATCTCCCAAGGCAAAAAGCAGCAACAAAGAACAGGCAAAAATCTCCCAAGGCAAAAAGCAGGGACAAAGAACAGGAGCGAACAGCACAACCAGAAGGAAGTGTTTTCAACGCAAGGTTGAACAAGACTGACTGACTTATATACTGAGAAAAGGGAAGTGACATCGCAGGAAAAGGAAATAACACCATCTTGAATTGGGTAGATCCCATTGGCCAGTATAGGAAAAAGAAAGTAGTATAAAAGAAAAACAGAGCATACTGTGACAAAAACACGAAGAAGACAAGATGGACACAACAGAGAAAGGCAAAAAGACCAGACAAACCCACCACCAAAAAAGAAGAAAAAAGGGCTACAGGTAAGTGTAGCGCGACCGGGAGCGAAATATATGCTTCCCAGAATGTGTAGTCAAAAAACGCGGGGAACGGCGCTCCGAGTATCGGTAGCGTGCTCCATCCGCGAGGACAGAAAGAGATGCCGCGTCTGAGCGCGCCGTTACAGTAGGTCCCCTCCCCGAGGCACCAGGATTGTCAGGATGACTGTCAAAAAACAGGCAGACCAAACGGGGAGCATGGACGAAGGAAGCATCCTCCCAAGAACAGTCACTGAGAGGGTATCCTTTCCAATGGACCAAAAACTGTAGTTTGTGTCGAAAAACTCTGGAATCACAGATTTCCTGGACTTCATACTCAGGCTGTCCGATAATAGAAAGAGGAGGTGGACACTGGAATTGGCGATGGTATGGATCAGGAACAAAGAGTTTTAACTGGAATACATGGAAAACAGGATGAACCCTCCAGGTATGAGGTAAGCGGAGACGCACAACTACAGGATTCAGGATTTGTGAAATCCGAAAGGGTCCATAAAAACGTGGCTTGAACTTATTGGTGGAAAACCGGGAAGGTAGAAATCTGGAAGAAAGCCATACCTTGTGGCCCACTTGATACAAAGGTGCGGCTTGTCGATAACGATCCGTCTTTCGTTTCATTGCTTGTTTCGAAGCTAGGAGAGTTGTGTGAAGTAGGCCCTGGATTCAACAGATCTGTCGTGAAAAAGAAGTGACAGCAGGCACAGAAGAGGATGTTCGGGAAACAGTAGTGAAAGTCCTCGGATGAAATCCGTAGGTACAATAAAAGGGTGTGGTCTTGGTCGCACTATGTATTGTGTTGTTATAGGAGAACTCTGCAAGAGCAAGATACTCCGACCAATTGCTTTGTGTGTCATTACAGTAACATCTCAGATATTGCTGAAGTTCTTGATTCACTCTTTCAGTTTGCCCATTAGTTTGTGGATGTAAACCAGAGGATAAAGCAATCTCAATGTTAAATAAGGCACAAAAGGCTTTCCAGACACGTGATACATATTGAGGTCCTTTGTCCGAAATGACCTCTTGCGGAAGACCATGGAGGTGAAAAATATCCCGCAGAAAAATGCGACTCATTTCTGGGGCCGTCAGTAGTTTCTTCAAGGCTGAGAAATGGGCCATCTTGGTGAATGAGTCTACGGTCACCATGATTACATGATTACCAGAGGATGTAGGTAGAGAGCATATGAAATCCATGGATAGAGTACATCAAGGAGCGGAAGGAACCGGTAAAGGTCTTAATAGACCTGCCACCTTAGTTCGGGGTGTCTTAGTCTGAGCACAGACTGGGCATGCTGACACATAGGTTTCAGTGTCTGTCTTAAGTGAAGGCCACCAAAAATATTGCTGAAGCAGCTCCTGGGTCTTCCTGATACCTCGATGACCAGCTATTGGAGAATCATGGTACATTTGTAGAGCTTCTGTCTGCACTTTCTTGGTAGGTGGGAAAAGAGCATGTTGATGATAGAAGTGGTTGTCCTTCTTCTGCAAAAAAGGAGTCACTCTATCCCATTCTGAAGCAGACAGAAACTGGTACTTGGATTGAACGCGTTCTTGAAAAGATTGAGTAGCTCTGATGATTCTGCTAGACTCAATAAGATGTGGAGAAGAGTTCTGGGCTATGTCAGGATATCTGCGGGATAAGACATCTGCCACCGAATTCTGGGAACCAGGTATGTACGTGATCACGAAATCGTACTGGCTAAAGAAGAAAGCCCATCGAGCCTGACAACTATTGCGACACTGAAAACTCCGAAGACATTGGAGATTACGATGATCAGTCCTGGCTTCAAAAGGCTCTCTGGAACCCATCAAGAAATGCCTCCATTCTTTACAAGCTACTTTGACAGCGAGTAGTTCTCGTTCCAATACAGAATAATTGCGTTCAGCCTCTGATAGGATATGAGACAGATAAAAGATAGGATGTTCCAATCCATTGTTGTCTTGTTTCTGTAGCAGAACTGCCAGAATAGCTCTGTCTGAGGCATCAGTCACAACAATACATTTCTCGGTATTGTCAGGATGACGCAGCACGGGTGCTTGGGTAAAGGCTGTCTTCAATTCTTGAAACGCGCGTTCAGGATCCTTGGTCCAAATGAAACCCTTCTTCAGGTTCTCTTTCTTAATTGTTTGTGTTATGAAACTTTGTAGGTGGGCATAGTTCTGAATAAACTGACGATAAAAGTTTGATAAACCAAGGAAACATTGCGTTTCCTTAATGGACGTTAGAGAAGGCCAATCTAAAATGCCACTGACCTTGTCAGGATCCATGGATATTCCGTGTTGATTAATACAGAACCCCAAATACTTTACTTCAGATTTTTGGAACTCACACTTCTCAGGTTTACAAAACAATTGTTTTTTCTTGAGTCTTTCCAGGACTTGCAGGACATGATCTATATGTTGCTCAGGATCACGGGAATATATCAAGATATCATCCAAATAAATGACTACATATTGGTTGAGTAGATCAGAGAACACTGAATCCATAAATCGTTGAAAAACAGAAGGGGCGTTGTTCACTCCAAAAGGCATAACACGGTACTCATAGTGCCCAAAAGGGGTACAGAACGGTCTTCCATTCATCTCCTTCCTTGATCCAAAGGAGATGATAGGCACCCTGTAAGTCTAATTTGGTAAATATCTTGGCTCCTTGAATGGCATCCAATATATCTCTGATTAAAGGCAGCGGATATCGATCCTTAATCGTTACTCTGTTGAGTTCACGAAAGTCAACACAAGGACGCAGATCCCTAGTCTTCTTTGGGACGAAGAAGAGAGGAGCCCCAGCAGGGGACGTGGAAGGAGCAATCAAACCGTTGTGTAAGTTATCGTCTAAATATTCCTTTAGCACCTTCTTTTCTTGGTCTGACAGAGAATACATTCAACCAAAGGGGACAACTTCATCAGGAATTAAAGGAATAGCACAGTCATAACTGCGATGAGGCGGCAAAATAGGATTACTAGGTTTCTGAAAATCCCGATATATTCCTGATAACAATCTGGAACTTCCTGAATCATATTGATAGAGTTAGTGTTATCCTTAGTTGACTGACAGGACCTTTTGGGAGTCCAATAAGAAGTAGTGGAAAAACAATTCTGTTGACAAAATGAAAGACGTCAGGGAAATAGTTCTTGTTTCCCAATTGATATAGGGGTTGTGTTTGGCTAACCAGGGTATTCCCAAAATCATGATGTGATTTGGTGAGGCTATGAGATCAGAAGCAACATGTTCTTGATGCCCCCCAAATGTCAAACAAAGAGTAGGAGTTGAGGTCACTACAGGTCCTGAGGTTAACGGAGAGCCATCCACCGTGTGAACCTGCTCAGGAGTCTCTTTAGGAATGCGGGGAATTCCTTTACTCGTAGCCCAGGTCTCATCCAGATAGAGTACACTGGCTCCACAATCAAGGAGAGCCAGAAGGTGTTCTTCTTGATCTTGTGAACTTTGTGACTTGACCGAGAGGATAAACAGGGTGGACATGCTTTCTTTGGAGGAACATATTGATGGTACTTCAGCTCCTCCCGTCTCCTTCCTCTTTACAGGGGATGGGAGCTGGTGCTTCCCGCAGGTCTTGAGGGACGTACCGGACAACTACGGATCAGGTGGCCAGCCTTACCACAGTACAGACAAAGTCCCTTTCGTCGTCGTTCCTCCCTTTCTGACTCCGTCAATGGCCCACAAACCAGATCTATCTGCTTGGGTTCTTCAGGGGGAGGTGGAGAGGCTTCGGATGGAATATCTTCCATTCGCTAACTGCTAGCACGAAAGGTACCAGACTGGTATGGAGCTTGTGTTCTACGCCTCTCCATCTTGCGCTCTCGAAGTCTATATTCGATGTTCATAGATTGATCCATTAATTCCTTCAAAGAACAAGCTGGAGAAGAATGTACAAGCTCATCTTTAATTTCTTCACGCAGGCCTCGGCGGAAAAGGGTTATGAAAGTGCGTTACACCCAGGAGGTTTCAGCTGCCAGCTGTTTGAAGCGGGTTATAAACTGCAGAACATCCTGATTACCCTGCTGAATGTCACATAAGGCTTCTTCAGCTGCTGCTTCTACTCCAGGTCTCTCAAACATTTGTTTGAAAAGAGTCAGGAAAGTGGAATAGTTAGCCAGGACTGGGTCTTCTGCAGAAACCAGAGGAGTCGCCCAAGTAAGCGACGGACCAGACAAGGCCCTGGTCAGATAGCCCACCTTAGCCTTATCCGAAGAAAACTGGAGTGGTCGAAAGGCAAAGAAAACCATCAGGGCGTCCAAAAATTCCTTCATCTTTAGAGGATCTCCGGAATATCGAGGAGTAGTGGCAGATACGGGTGGTATGTCCATTGATCGGGAAGACAAGACCTGTTGTAGCGCAGTGTTCTCTGCCCGTAACTGTTGTAACTCTTGGGCTTGTTGTTGGACAGTCTGCAACATGGCTTGAGCATTTTCTGATGCCTCTCCCTGTGGATCTTCCATGGCGATCTCGCAACGCGGAATCTTTTGGCGTTGCAATCTGTTACGTACTGCGCTGGACTTCTCACCTCTGGATACCGGGTTGGCAAATACACCAAGTCTTCTACAGGTTCTGGATACTCCCAGATAAGGGCGACCCCTTCTAGTAGCCACAGTGCCGCTTGACAGGCTACGCCAAAGCAGACCGTACCCTCCAGAAGGAGTCCCAGAGGGAAAAAAAAAACCAACACTGGGGAAAAAAACCTCAAACAGGAATTCTTGAAGAAAAACAAGAAAAAACAGGACTTGACAACAGGAAACAAAAATAGGCAAATCTCCCAAGGCAAAAAGCAGGAACAAAGAACAGGCAAAAATCTCCCAAGACAAAAAGCAGGAACAAAGAACAGGAGTGAACAGCACAACCAGAAGGAAGTGTTTGCAACGCAAGGTGGAACAAGACTGACTGACTTATATACTGAGAAAAGGGAAGTGACATCACAGGAAAAGGAAATAACACCATCTTGAATTGGGAAGATCCCATAGACCAGTATAGGAAAAAGAAAGTAGTATCAAAGAAAAACAGAGCATGCTGCGACAAAAACACAAAGAAGACAAGATGGACACAACAGAGACAGGCAAAAAGACCAGACAAACCCACCATCAAAAAAGAAGAAAAAAGGGCTACAGGTAAGTGTAGCGTGACCGGGAGCAAAATATATGCTTCCCAGAATGTGCAGCCAAAAACGCGGGGAACGGTGCTCCGAGTATCGGTAGCGCATTCCATCCGTGAGGACAGAAAGAGACGCTGCGTCTGAGCGTGGCGTTACAGATTTAGGCTGCCACTTGCTGCAGTCTGGCTGGTACACTGCTTAGGGGCAAGTAAACAGTCCCTGTCCTCGGGTGTTGGACTCACCCTATCACAACCCAGAGTGGTGTATGCAGGAGCAGCTGTCACCCAGCAGGCTGGCATTGAAATGCAGAGGGCTGCCCCAACCCCCAGAGGGCACTGTTGGCACAGTACTAAAGTTAGGGGTCGACTGACTCCGCCATACTAGCATAAAGTAAACAGCTAAACCACACTGAAAGCAGCCCGACAGCGGCCCGGGACAAACTTCACTTTGCCAACCCGGAGGCGAATGTCAGCTGTAGGTTGGCAGTCTGCGCAGCCCATATTCTGTGGCGGTTCTCCCTTTACTCCCCTGTTCCAACAGGCCATGATATGCACTCCCCTTACCAGCAGACAGTTGTAGTGACTTAGCTGGCAGGTCCGGCAGTATGGGGGCCATCTGCCCCAAGCAGGCCTTCAAGCTCTCCATAGTGCTTTACTCTGTTCACAGGGTCCTGGTTTAGTGTCTCAATTAGTGCATTACCCAGAGGGAGTCAGAGGGGTCTCTTAAGGTGGAACATGATAGGGAAAGTGTTGCCCAGATCTCCTGGACTCATTGTCTTATAGACTGAGTAAGTTGAAGCCGATTGTTGCTAGGGTAGTTATTGTTAGAGGTCCTTGGGGGCAGGCTGACAGTCCAATGTCCTTGAGGGAACGAAGACGCCCTTGCAAATTGACAAACATGTCCCCCTTCCTGTTCAAACACACGTGAGGGAAGGGGCCATGCTGCGCTCTCTGCATGGGCGACCAGCTCAGCAGCCTCCTAGGCCCTGGTTCTCCTAATTGGTTTTATTCTGTGGAATCTCACGGAATTATAATGTAATTCCATGGAATAAAACTCTGCCAATTCCTCCAGACCCTAGTGGCATTCATATAGTGTGAACCTAGACAAAAGGCAGTGCAGCGATGTACATGGTCAAAAGCATCAGTACAGTCAACAGGTCAATCAAGAGGTAGTTGATTTGTGGACTGTTAGTGTTATGTGAAGAGATCCCTCTTCAACTCTTTCCTGCATTGAATCCTGATGGATAAGGAGATGTTTTGCAGATACTGGGTGCATAAATAGAAAACAGCTGTTGCCTTATCTGTCTCCTGTCTAAGAGCTTTGAAGACCAGTGAGCCTGTCAGCCAAATAGGCAGGGGTGCAGGTTTTTATGACTTTTTAAATGATGCAGATGTTTCTGAAGATAGTGCAGGACTGAAAGGGGAGCCAGTGGAGTGCCATCAGGATTGTTGTGATGTGATCATATTTCTTCAAGCCCTGAAGGGAACGTGCTGCTGCATGTAGGATTCCTTTAAGGTGATAGAGTCTGGGAAGCCAGGATGCTAGGTGCAAGATTGAGAGGGCTTTAACAACATTTCTTAGGTTGATTTCTAGGAGGAATGGTTTTGCTCTCTTCAGTGGAGGAAACTGTTTCCAGGCTGTCCTTGTTTTCTTGGCTATGTGTTCTTTTAGGGTGAGGTTGGTGTCCAAAGTTAATTCAAGTGACCTCCCACTGGTTGAAAGCTGGGGTTTAAACCTATCAAGGTTCACACCATTGAGCCAGGTATGTACCATTTAATGCTAGTTGTTCTTGGCAAATGACAAGGAATTTGTCTTGGTGGGCACCTGAGAAGCCAAGCAGTATCATGGGACTGGGATCATCTTTATCTCTGGTCAGGATGGAATTGTCTCCATGTTGCAGGGTGGTCTAAACCATATTAGCGGTTGTGCAGACAAATATTGACTTTGATGTGATACTAGAGTTCAGCATAGAATGTTTTTTTGATTATTTTGCTGATGGGGGGTAGGTGAGTGAGGAACAGGTTTTTTTCAATGTCCTCCGTATCTAGAGTATGTTTGATTAGGAGCGGGAGGTTCTCTCCTGTCTTGAGAGCTTCTGGGAAGATGCTATGAGTGAGGGAGGCATTGACAATGGTAAGGAGGGGTGAGGAATCTTCCCTTGAGAGTGCTTCAATTAAGGAGGATGGTAAGGCATCATCTTCATAGAATAATTCCTTATAGAAAGTTGAGTTTGTTGGGCAGATCTATGATGAAGACAATGACATTGCAGCTGTCTGTGGAGGGTCAGACAGGTCATTGATACAAGCTCTTGATTGTCTTGAAAAAACATTCTGCTTATATTGGTGGTTTCAGTTATGATGTTAGTATACTACTTTGCTGTGGCTGAAGATTTGCTTGCATGTTGTGCACAGGGACTTCGGTATCACAAGGTCATCAGGAGCTCTTCTATTTTATACTGCATGTGAATCAATCTTTTATTGTCGGTAAGGTTGTTAGAGTACCCTGGTGGTGAAGGGTTCCACATTTTTTAGTTGGAGCATGACTATTCACATAATCTTCCAGAAAAATAATGAAGTCGTTTGGAAGGGTGTTGAGACATGATGTGGAGAAGACAAAAGATGAGTTAAAGCTTTAAGTTGTTTAAAGAGAAGTCTTTGATGGATCTAAAGGTTTAGTGTGGATTTATGGGTTACCATTGGTTTGCTAGTTGGCCACGCCGCTGGGAGATAGGAATGGTGAGGTGGTCAGTCCAGTCCAGGGGTGTGACTGATTTGCGTTTGTTTGTTGGTGAAGTAGAGAAGAAGAGACAGAGGGTGTGGCCTTTGGAGTGTGTTGGTTGGTTGACTTGCTGTTCCACATTGTGTGTTTATTATGAGGAGGGTTTCTCTTGTAGTTTTTTAGCTTGTATTACTTGGGAGATTGAAGTCACTCAGGAGAGTGGCATGGGTGAGTGAGATAGATGAAATGGTGATGATATCCAATAAATCATCAATTACGTTCTTGTTCTGAGTGTGAGGGCTGAAAATGAGATGGAAGTTGGCAGAATGATTTAAGGAGAGTGGGGAGTGGCATTTCAGGACCCCCAGGGAGATGAGTCTAATTTATTATTTCAAGGTGCAGGACCATGTGACTTGTGCATGAAAATGAGGCCTCCTCTCTACTTATGTGCATAGTCTGCATGAGGGATGCAACCTGTGAAACCAAGGGTTTTTATAATACGCAAGCATGTGGGTGTGAATCATGTTTTGTGAGGAAGAGTGCATTAAGCTTGTGACAGGTGATGAGGTCTGCAATGTCTGGAACATGCGTTAATGAGAGAGAGTTGGGATGTGTGTGTGTGTGTAATTTGGGTTTAAATCTGTTTATTGTTTTAAACCAGAATACCATGCAACAACATCCCACCTACATCCATTGGCCGGTGGGGGACAATAAAATACAAGACAGTAACAAGCAACAGGAAGAAGGCAGAAAGGGACGGGAGAAGGGAGAGGGAGGGGACAGGAGGGGGCAAAGAAGCTCGACAGGGCCAAATAAATACCATGTAGAAGAATTAAAGTGTATTTGAGAGAAGGTTCAGCATAGATAGTCTGGCATATCAATCAGTAGTGTGGTCCAGTTGCGTGGGGAGGAGTATGCGAAGACAGAATGGGAAATTACGTTCCCTAAATTCACCAGATGAAAATCATATGCTAAATCCCCATATTTTGTCAAACTGTGGAAGTGTGTGGGTGGCCACTGCTGTCAGTTTCTCCATGCCCAGGCAGACCCATAATTTGTAGAGCCAATCCAATTGCATTGGGACAACATCTGTTCCCAACGGGCAGCAAAACGTGTTTGCCTGCACCCAATGTCAATGTGATAGCGCACCCTCATGTTAATTTCCAGGGGTAGGTCAATGTATTTGAGAAGCCTAATAAGATATAACTAGGAAATCTAGGCAGTTCTGTATCATGTATTTCCTCAACATCTGCTAAAACATCCAACCAAAACTGTTGTATCTTGGGGCAATGCCAAAGTAAATGTGTCAGGGTGCTTGTTTGTTGACAGTGTCTCCAGCAACTGGAATATCCACCTGGTCTCCATTGGGATTTCCTTGCTGGGTGTAGTACAAATAATGAGCTGTGTCCGAAGTGCTACAAGCAGATGCACATGCTCTGTGTATGATGTCATGCCATTTCCTAGGTGAAGAAACATTTACATTCTAATTCCCATCTCTTCTGTGCCGGCAATTTGGTATGGGTTACAGGAGAGAGAAGGAATGCATAGATATCTGAAAGGATGCGTTTGTTGAATTGGTGCAAGAAACTATTTTTCAAAAGGGCTAAAGGGTCGGCTAGCATGTTGGCTGATATGTGTGACTGCATGATCCAGTGACGGATGGCAATGTATTACCAATAGGCATAGGAGGGAACGTCATAATTAGTTTGAAGTTGAGGGAAGTCCAAGATCCCATCTGCATTCAAAAAGTCCTGTATCCTACTCTCTTACAGTTGGCTTCTTGCCATTTTAAGAAGGTGGACCCCTGGGATCCTGGGAGAAGTTTGGATTGCCTATGAGTGTAGTTAGTGGTAATACACTGGAGGAAATGCATTGCTCTTCTTGTACCCTGTCCCACACTCCCACCATCACTCTGGTGATAGGGGATATATAAAACCCTGGTTGGCAAGAGCTTTTGGGGAGGCATGGTACCTTCCATGTATGTATTCCTGTGACAGCTTGGTCAATGAAGCACCAATGTTTCTCAGTGCTAATCCTGGACCATTCCACCACCTATCTAAGCTGTTCTGCCTGGTAATGCAGCTCTAGATGAGGTATACCCACCTTGACTCAGGTATGCCTATGATCTTACCATGATGCCTTCTGCCCAACCCAAATAAAGTTGTTTAAGAGGTGTTGCATAGTGGATTCTGGGGAGCAAGGTCATCTTGACTGCTGCTAGTTTCCCTAACCATGATATCATATATTTCCTCCAGGAAGAGAGATCAGATCTGGTGTTGGAAAGGAGATTGGTGTAGTTACCCTGTGAGGTGTACCCTGTTGTGGGTTGTATTTGTAAGCCCATATATTTACCTTCTTGGGTAGCCCACTCAAATGGAAATAAACGCTCAAGCTTGGCTTGATCCTCCTTAGAAATTATGACATTAAGGGCTTGCATTTTCTGAAGATTCATTTTAAACCCATAAACCTGCCCGAATTCTTCCATTTACTGCTTGAGTGGCGGGAGGGAAGTAAATGGCTGTGTCACTGCAGTCATTGCATCATCTGCATACAGTGCAAGTTTATGGTCTCTGCCCCCTGTCCATAGACCCATTATAGAAGGGTGTCTTCATACCCGCTCAGCAAAGGGTTCCATGTAAAGGGCAAATAGTAATGCAGGCAGTGGGCAACCCTGACGGGTGGCTCGTGCCATCCCAAATGGTTGGGACATCATCCCATTGACCTTAACCCTCACCTCTGGATCTGCATAATTGCACCCTATCCAGTGTCTAAACCTTTTCCCCAATCCAAATTTGGCAAGCACCAATTGAAGGTATGGCCAATGCACACAGTTGAAGGCTTTCTCGACATCAACAGATGAAAGGAGTGTGTGTGTGTAATTTGAAGCAATGTGTGTTCAGTAGTTTAAGGGTGTGTGTAGTGGTTCGTGACATGTGTATAAGATTGGGTCTATGGGTAACGTGGATGTTATGTGAGTGTTTGTGGTCTAGGTCTGGGTGTGATTCTTGGGAAGGGCAGTATGGAGTATGGAGTGTCGAGTGAGACACATGACTATATCATTGTAGTGAAATGTGTGTTTTGACCACTGACTTCAAGTTGCATCACTTTGCACCTGGCTTAGCTGTCCAGTGTTCACCAGTTACAGACTCCATTTTTTTATTCAGTTTAGCGTTAGCTTCATTCTGCCTTTATCGTAGCATTAGACACTGCCATGTTAAAAGCTGCAGTGATTTTCCACGTTGTCTGTCTGTTTTTTGTGTTTTTTACTCACCAAGGGCTTTGATTGATAAGAATGTACTCAGACAGCAGGGAACGGCCTTGCTTTGACTTGACATCTTGCGACTGTGGCCAAATCCCAACGTGTTATTTTCAAAGCATACCTAAACTAGCTAGTATGTTTGAATACTTCTTGCGTAACTTGAGGGGTTTTTCCATAAAGCTCCTTCTTTATTTTTTTAAGATATAAAACAGACCGAGATCGACAGTAGGAGATGCAGAGACCTCAATCAGGATTCAGACGTCGGATGCCTGATATTGATTTCCCGTGAGGGTAGAGATCTCTCTTTCTCTTTCGCAGTCGAACGGGTCATCGGCTTGCTGGCAGGAGAAAGATGAAGCTCCTGACTGGCCCTACGGTGATGCATTTGTATTCATTATTTGCTTTGCATTATAATATAGATACATATATTTGCTGTGTATATTGCAGTGGAGAATCATTTTGGTATGTTTTCATTTAATTGCTGTGACTATTTGAAATAATAAATGTCTTCTTTGGATTAAGTAGTGCATTCCAGAGAATTATATGTCAGTGCATGATTATTTCAGCTCAGTCATTAGTGAAAAGCAAAATATTCATATCTTGTAGTTTCCAGAAAAACAAGGGTTCTTGTCTAAAGCCTTTTTTGTCCGTAACATTCCCACCAGGCCTTTGTCCCTGTTCGTGCTTTGATGGAGATGCCTGGGTAAAGTGACACTTTGAAGAGTTGAAGTAGGAAGAAGGCAGTACTGATGCCACTTCCTGAAGAGGTGGTTGCTAGAAAATGCAGTGATATCACTTCCTCAGGAGATGGATTATGGAGAATGAAGCTTTCTTGTCTGATTTCTTCGTTTAAAGCTGGTTTTGGTGGGAAACCAGTGATATCACTTCCTGAAGAGGTGGATGCTGGAAAATGTAGTGATACCACTTCCTATACAGATGAATGTTGGGAAATGAAATGATGTTACTTCCTGCATAAAAGGATGCTGGAGAATGAAGTCTACTTGTCTGGTTTCTTATTTTAAAGATGACTTTAACTTTAACAGAAAACAGTGATGACAGTTCCTGAAGAGCTGGATGCTAGGAAACCCAGTAACGTCACTTTTTGTGGAGCTGGGTGATGCAGAATGAAATCCACTTGTTTGGCACCTTCCTTCTTTTAAAGATGTTTTGGGTGGGAAACCAGTGAAGAGGTGGATGCTGTGAAATGCAGTGATGTTATTTCTACTAGAAATAGATGTTGGCAAATGCAATGATGTCACGTCCTTTGGAGAAGGTCATTTCCTTTGGGGATGAACAATGGAATACAAAGCCCAAGTGTCTAGATTTGTTTTTAAATTTAAAAGGTGATTTTGGTGGGAAACCAGTGGTGCCATTTCCTGAATAGGTAGCAGCTTGGAAATGCAGTGGTAACACTTCCTGTGTAGATGGATGATGGAGAATGAAGCCAGCTTGTCTGGCTTTTTCTTTTGAAGAAGGTTTTGTTGGGAAACCAGTGATGTCACTTCTTGATGAAAATGATCCTGGGATATACAATGATGTCACTTTATGTGGATATGATTCAAGAAGGATAAAATATACTTCTCCTTTTGAAGATGGTTTTGGCAGAAAACCAGTAATATTACTTCATGAGATGTGAATTCTAGTAAATGCAGTGATGTCTTTATGTAGACATTTATGCTGGGGAATGCAATGCTGTCATTTAGTGTAGGGATGTATGATGGAGAAGGAAGTGCAGGTTTCTGGTTTCCCCATTAAAAGATGATTTAGGTGGGAAACCAGTGATTTCACTTCCTCAGGAGGTGAGCGTTGTGAAATGAAGCGATGTCCCTTTCTAAAACAATAAATACAGGAAATCTGACATGCATGTATTGCTAAACTTTGCAAATAATGAGGTGATGCCAGGTGCTGTGCCAAGACACATACCTTTTCATCCAAACCCATGCAAAATTTGTATCTTGATGGAAAGAAGAATGAAAACAAGAAAGTGAGCTTCTGCAATAGTATATATTTATAGAATATTGTTAAATGTCTTGAAACCAAGGCCAAGACAAAATTATGTGACTGCCTAGAGAGAAACAGAGTACCTCATTCCCACAAACAGTAGCACCTGTTGCCCCTCTAAAGAGGAAGTGTGGGTGGCAATGTAACAACTCTGCATGGGCCACACTCATTTGTGCACTACACCTACTATTAAAGCAGGATCTGTGTACTAAACTGCAATATAGCCTACAGGATTTGACAGTGAGCAAAGGCAGCTACTTTATGGTATTTGTTTAAGAACTTGTGAAACTGACTGCTGTGATTAAAAGTGTAGTGAACAACAAATTGATGGATGGAATGCTTGAATTAATCTCAGCCACTGGTGATCACTCAGGGCTGCATTCGAGTCCATCACTTTTTGCCTATAATGCCTATCATGCTCCCTCAGGATAGACTAAGCCTTATGCATATCAGTCTTGGTCCTCCTCAAATAGCAACACTCCAGCCCGAACTGTCAAGGGCTTCTTCAGTTGGGCATAGCTTGGTTCCATTACCAATGAGCACAGGACCCACACATGGCCTACTCGCCTCACTTAGGGTGTCAACTGCATCCAGTAACAAGATCATGGATAGAATGCTTCAATTAATCTCACCCACTGGTGAGCACTTGGGGCTGCATCCCACTCCATCGTTTTTTTGCACCTCATGACAGATGTCAGAAGAAACCCATATGCAATCCAGTCTTGGTACTCCTCCAATCCAGTCCGAACTGCCAAGTCAAGTTATCCCTGAACTGGAAAACAAGCAACCAAAGACACGTTTTGGCCTATTTAGACATCCTCAGTTGGGTTCAGCTAGATTCCAGTGGCACAGTGAACAGTGTGACATTGTGAAACAGCAAGGATAGGAATGTACATGGAGAGTAATAAGCCTTTCTATAATATTTAATTGTGAAAACAATGTAAAGGCAACAGTTATAGCTTCAGCAATGTTAGGGCAGGCGATATTAAGGTGTGCTAATGGAAAGCTTGATGGAATACATGTAGGTTAGAAGTCCCTTACAGTGATATTTAGTAGAGTGGCTGGCTAATAATTCACCAAAAATAAAAGAAAAATTATACAAAGTATTTGCCCAAGGTTTGAGCTATCTGCAGGTCCTCATTTTAAAAAGAAGCTGCAACCCATAATGTAGTTTTAATTATAGTCCCAACAGTGGCAGAATTAGATGATGACCATTAATTAAATTAAACCTATTTCCAGTGAGAATTAAAATGCAGAGCTAACTTTGTTTTCTATGGGACCTGGACTGCCCATGTTACTAGAAATCCTCCACATTGACATTAAGTCCTCCAATGCCAAAGCAATATTCCTACACCATCCCAGATGTATCTATTAGCTTATCAAAAAAACAATTAAACTCACTGCATAAGTGATGCATGGGCCCTCGCGATAGTAAATATAAATGCAAATATTAGTAGTGAGTCATTAGGAACTGAACAGAATAACTTTGGACATTGTCAATTATTACTTCTTCAACTGAGCACTGTCAATGACTAGAAACATAACATAGAATTCCGTTTTATAAATGTTGATCCTATAAATTTCCTTTACAATAACCACAAGAGTATTACTTGCTACACCATAATGATGTTAGACTGCCATTAGCTACAGTGCAAACTGCAAGCATTTTTGTAAATACCTGCACATTTAAGGAATGTCTTGCATTTACATGAGCACCAATTGGCATCTTTACAACATGTCATCCCTTGTCTGCTTTCTATTTACAAAAAAAAAAAAACCACATTAATGCTGCCTTCAAAGTTACAAAATTCTAGGAAGCAACTTGTAGTATAACAACTTCAAACATGTATGCATAGTACTGATATTCTAATTATGCGTCTGTCAGTCTCCCACATTATGCAGCACAGCTCTTATCTCTGTGTATTATTAGAGTTGGTCAACTGTTATATCTATTAATCTTTGATTTGAGTTTTCAGTGGCCTGTAATATAGGAAATTAATTATAAAATGTACCTACTGCCCATGATACTATATAAGTAAATGAACATTCTGAGGGATTAATGACAAACTCAGATACACCAATACTCATTGCCTGCCTTCTACTTGTCGTGGTATTAGAGTAAAGTGGAGACAAAGTGGAGACTACACCAATACATTCAGGAACATAAATAAACCTGCTGAAATTGACACTATTATGTAGATAACATTGAATACAACACTGAATACCTATCAATTTAAAAATGAATAAAATCTTGCACTTTGAAAAATCGACCAATCAGAAGTGTAAATTTCTTCTCCTCTTGTACCATCAACATAAAAGAGCAATGGATGCACAGAAAAATAGATCATAATCCTATCCAAGCTAGTATTACTTAAAACAATTTAATGCAAACTCTACTCAGCAAAATAAATGGTGGTGCCAAGTCTCCCATGGGAGAAAATGACTCTCTCAATGAACACTAGAGTTGAAATAGTGATTTAAGTTCGTTAAGGAAAAGGCAAATGTGAACTTTGGCTAATAAAACATAGAATGGGATTCGACCTTCCCCAGATTTAATCAAACTCAATAATTGTTCTATCTTAAAAGATAACATATTTGTGCTTAGACAGCGTTGCCAATACTTTATTCCCTTGAAATTAAAACTGTAAGTTATGAGCTTTCTGACAATTATGATAAAGGACTGATCATATCTAAGAGAGCATAAGCTGTCTACTACTGCATCATTAGTAATGTGTTTAAATCTCTGATCATGATTAAATATTTGACCTTTATATTATTAGAGAACTGCATTGTGACATATTAAAATTGCATAATAATAACAAGAAAGTGTGTACTGAAAAACAGCATTACTGAGTCTGTGTTTTATGAAATGTCATATTCATCAGTAAAACTGTTTTAAAGCACACACAATCAATGGTCCAGGCATGTTCACACATCTTTGTGTGTTAGAAACAAAACTAGAAACTGGAAATCTAATGAACCAGATAGCATGGACACTACACTTTTGTTACACACCTTAGCTAGTGGAGATCATCCACTTAATTTCATCCCCAGTTTGCATAAAATATTTATCATATCACTGTCAAAAACACTTAGGGGGTCATTCCAAGTTCGGCGGGTGGCGGAGGCCGCCCGCCAAAGTTCTCCCGCCAGAAGACCGCACCGCGGTCAAATGACCGCAGCGGTCATTCTGACTTTCCTGCTGGGTGGGCGGGCGACCGCCAAAAGGCCGCCTGCCCGCCCAGCGGGAAAGACCCAGCAACGATGAAGCCGGCTCCGAATGGAGCCGGCGGAGTTGCTGGGGTGCGACGGGTGCAGTGGCACCCGTCGCGATTTTCAGTGTCTGCTAAGCAGACACTGAAAATCATTATGGGGCCCTGTTAGGGGCACTGCCCAGGGGCCCCACGACACCCATTCCCGCCATCCTGTTCCTGGCAGTAAGAACCGCCAGGGACAGGATGGCGGGAAGGGGGTCGTAATCCCCATGGCGGCGCTGCTTGCAGCGCCGCCATGGAGGATTCCTATGGCCAGGGGAAAACCGGCGGGAAACCGCCGGTTTCCCTTTTCTGATCGCGGCTTTACCGCCGCGGTCAGAATTGGCCAGGAAGCACCGCCAGCCTGTTGGCGGTGCTTCCGCGGTCGTTGGCCCTGGCGGTCCATGACCGCCAGGGTCAGAATGACCCCCTTAATGTTTGACATTTGTAGTAATAATGTTGATAGTAATGTTGCAGCATTCTATGTCTATACTTCATTGTAGAAAGGGCAGGTTTAACCCCCCAATTTCACGAGGGTTACATGAGTATACAGCAAACGTCAGGAGTTCAATGGCTTGAAGAAATCTGTGAGGGAAACAAAATTCACAATTTTTCTCTTTTACAGAACAAATACGGGCTCCCAGAACAGACATTTTTTAAGTATCTTCAACTTAGAAATGTTATCCAGAAAATTGATTAATAAACCTCCAATGTGAATAAACACCCATGTCTGATAAAATAACTCCTATAAAATATTACTCAATTATAATACAAATGATTTAGATCTCTATGCAGTGAATTGGAGTGCCATTTAGGGTATAAGTACTGAAGGATTAAATTTAAGCGAGGATCTAATGAGGGGATATTTCTTATTGATTTTGGCTGATCTGAAAATACAACAATACAAGATGTTATTTCATTTTTACTATATGCCAAAGAAACTTCACAAACAGGGATGTTGTCATAATGATTTGTCCCAGATGTTTTAGAGAAGGAACCAAGGGCCATATGTACGAACACTTTTTCCCATAGAGACAGAATGGGTAAAAACCTTTGCTACATCTGGCCCCAAATTGCTACAATGTTTGCAGGATGCCCAAGATTACATGGTTATTGGGGGCTAATTTTCTTATTTGTGTTTTAGCAAAAAGATAGCTTGCTGGGCTCCACAAAATTGATACTGCTTGAATAAGATAATTATCAGAATGTTCGTAATACTAGAGATGTATATGGCGAAAAGGTTTTTTGTGGCTATTGTATTTGCCTCTATTTGCATTGCATGCAGGTGGTTAGAACCAAAGCCACCCACGTATTACCAGTGGAAAGTTCAATATTTAACCTCTTTTCATATAGAAAATGCCCTATAACAATGTAAGAGAACAGTTGCACGAAAGACAGGAGCAAAGGATTGGGGATCCCTTGTACACTGGATCCTTCAGTCAAGGCCATTTACAACTTTGTCTCATTATAGTACGATATTTCATTAATTTAACCTGTTCATCAGCTTGTATGTGCAATATTTGAATTTGAAGCCATTCTTATTAAATATTAAGTCAAAGTTAATTTGGTCAATTCTCATTTAAAAATAGTTTGGATATTTATTAAAATATGAATTGTATCCCAGTGAATCTTAATTCTGGCATTAGAATTTCTTATTTGGAATTATCTGAAAGGGAAGAATAATAACAATAGCAATAATTTTTTTAACTAAAGCCTACCAAAGGATTGATTCAGTAAGGTGTTATCTATAAACCACAGTGAGGTTTTTGTAGGCATTTTATTGCTGCCCACTTTCTGAAGAGGTACTCAATGCACCATTTAATTGCATTATCTGCTCCTCTGTATAAAGTTGGAGCCTGTCTGTAAATTGTTCTTGCTTTTAAGGGTAATCCAAAAGCCTTCAATTTTAGGGGGGGGGGGGAGTGGCCAACAATCATGGCTGAGTATATGTAACCTGCTCGACCTCCGCTGCATTCTCTTTATAAATCAAGGTACCTGAGGTCCTTGCCCCATTTTGCCCACCAACAATCGCTGCCATGACCAGAGTAATGGGGGACTTTAAAACAACGGTCTGAGCAGCCCCCACACAAGCTCTCTCAGAAACACTGCTTACCCAGGCCTCTGATGAGTCATGGTTGTGACGCGATCGAGCCCAAATCCGTGAAAGAGAACACAAGGAAAGCCAACGATCCGTGCCATGCACCAGCCGGTATCAAAGCTACCCCAAAGTGAAAGGCAACTGACAAATTTTATTCATGGGAAAAGTAACATTACAGACTCTTTTGGGCAGGACTGTTCCCATGGGAAGCAGGATCACAACTGATTTGCATATGGCTAGATCCAAACTGGGGTGGCATGGGGGACACAAAAACAATGGATTGGGATGCAGCGCCGAGCGTTTGCCAGTAGCTGTAATTAATTAAAGCATTCCATCCAGCACCTTCTTGTTTTTGCATTTGCTGCCCTAATTGTGCTGGATATGGCAAGATTTGCAGGTGGATTCAAGCTAGCCTGGCTGATGAGTGATGATACCCCAGAACCGGTCCCATGATGCTTGTTTCTGATCCAGGGAAGACGTGGCCTGGCAGTTCGGCCTTGACTGTTCCCATGGGGAGCAGGGTCAAGACTGATTTGCATATGGCTGGGTCCAAGCTGGGGGTGGCATGGTGGGCAACAAAGCAATGGATTAGAATGCTGAGATTAATTCAAGTATTCCATCCATCACCTTGTTGTTTTTGCATTTGCCACCCTGATTGCGCCGTGTATGCCCAGGCATAGGTCCCAGGCTCACTGTGCCACTGGATTCAAGCTGGCCTACCTGATGAAGGGTAATACCATGAAACTGGTCCCAGGATGCTCATTTACGGTCCAGGGAGGACTTGGCCTGGCAGTTCAGGCTGAATGTTTCCGTGGGGAGCAAGGTCAAGACTGATTTGCATATGGCTGGGTCCAAGCTGGGGGTGGCATGGTGGGAAAAAAAGCGATGGATTAGAATGCGGCTCTTAGCAATTGCCAGTAGTTGAGATTAATTCAAGCATTCTGTCCATCACCTTGTTGTTTTGCATGTGCCACCCTAATAGCGCTGTGTATGCCCAGACCTGGGTCCCGGGCTCACTGTGCCACTGGATTCAAGCTAGCCTAGCTGATGAGGGGTAATACCATGAAACTGGTCCCAGGATGCTTATTTCCGGTCCAGGGAGGATTTTGCCTGCCAGTTCAGGCTGAATGTTCCCGTGGGGAGCAGAGTCAAGACTGATTAGCATATGGCCGGGTCCAAACTGGGGTAGCATGATAGAAAAAAAAATGGATTGGGATGAGGCTCCAAGCAATTGCCTGTAGTCGAGATTAATTCAAACATTTCATCCATCACCTTGTTGTTTTTGCATCTGCCGCCCTAAGTGTGCTAGGTATGCCCAGACGTGCATCCCAGGCTCACTGTGCCACTGGATTCAAACTAACCCGGTTGATTAGGGGTGATACCTCGAAATTAGTCCCAGGGTGCTTTTTTCGGGACCTGGGAAGACCTGGCCTGGTAGTTCGATCTGGCCTATTCCCATGGGGAGGAGGATCAAGACTGATTTGCATATGACTGGGTCCAAGCTGGGGTGGCATGGTGGGCAAAAAAAGATGGATTGGGATGCGGCTCTGAGCGATTGCCAGTAGTTGAGATTAATTCAAGCATTCCATTCATTACTGTGTTGTTTTTGCATGTGAGCCAAATTGCGGCACTCATTCTGCCTGGCCCTAACCGCATGGCTTCCTCGTGGCGGTGTGGACCAAGCCCCAAATAACGCAGCAATAGCACTCCAGAGCCCCGCAGAGACGGCGAAACTGTCCAGGCACAGTGAATCACCTCCCTAATACTTGCACTGCATCTACATCGGAAACTACAAAAATGCTTACCGGGGGGCGTGGTCTGGCCATGAACGGAGATGGCCGCCTAAGAGCTGAGCTCTGCTAGGCGGCGGGCTGCGGACTGGGGGCGGCGGTGCCGTCGGGGCGCCGAGAGCCCCCCAAACCATCAACAACATCAAGCGCCGAGGACCGGAGCTGGGGGATGAGTGGACGACGTGCCAATCGCGGAGGGAGCGCGCTCTCCCCCTCCGTGCGCACAAGGAACGAGGAAGATGGCGCCGAGGCCTGCGGCGGAGGACTGAGCCGCGGTCTCAGGTAGTTGACTGACCCGGGCCGGGGACCGCGCCTCCCCCCCCTGCCTACCGGAGAAGTTGGGAGACTGGCAACTTCCACCGCTTACCTCGCTCCTTTCGCCCCTCCCCTCCCTTGAGGACAAGGACCCCCCCCCCGTGGGCGCGCCAGAGACGTAGGCGGGCCGCGGAGAGAGAGAACCACATCAATACTGCATGACTCCCTCCCTCCCTCCCCCCACTGCAGAACCCGGGACCCGGGGGGTCCCTTCCTCTTCTCCACCATCAGCAACCACAACCCCAGGGCTGCTGCTGCTTCTGGGAGAGTGGGGGACATCGCGAGTGGCCACGCTTGTCCCCCCCCAAACCGACTGCGCAAAGGCAGTGGCCCCAACGGGGGCGCGGCGGACCGGAGGACTGGAAGTAAAGAGGGGGGGAGGGAAGGATAGAGGAGGAAAGAGGGGAAAGGGAACAATGAAAAAAGAAAAAAAAAAGAACAAATAAATAAATAAATAAAAAGGAGCACCAGCAACGAAACACATCTGGCCCAGCAACAAAAAGTGACGGAGAGGAGAACCCTTTTTTTTTCCCTCCCCACACCTAACTGCGCTAAATGCCCGCCGGACCTCTTGACTGACAGGGGACAGGTAGCGCAACCCCTCCCGAGGAGTGGAGAGCACCGCACGGGCCCCACAACGGCACGGAGCACCACAGGAGCCATCCCATTGGGAGACTTGTTCACTTGGCTACACCCCCAGCTGCCATTGGGACCAGAGACGAGAGGGCCGGCTGCGGCCTCAAGCATCCAGGAGCGCGGACGCCTCATAATTTTCTTTATGGTCTAACGCGCCCCCCGCATGGCGCGCCATAGTGGATGACCACAGAGCTGACGCCCAAACAACATAGGGAGAACAGAGACAACACCGGGGACCCCCCTCTCTCCCTCACCCAGCCGGGAACACAGGACCACAGGGTCTGTATCTGTGCCTGGATCTGCACGCTGCCCAGACACCCAGAGGTTCGACTTTTGAGACTTTGTCCCAAGCACCAACCGTGACACGGTCCGACACCCTTGGGCTCCCTACCTGCACGGGGGAACCCACAATGCCCAGGGGAAAGACGACGAGCAAAGTAACGGGTAAACCAGCCCGCCAACTACTATTCTCTGAAGCCCTCCGACAGCAGAAACATCCCTCAGCAGAGGACTCTCCACCCCTTCCTTGCGCCAACATGACGGAGGACACACAAGGTGCGACAATGGACCGCATATTGCAGGAGATATCGGCGGTGAGTCGTAAGCTGGAGGACATGGAAAATGCCATGGTGGCGCTGACAGCGGAGACGAGATCTATGCGGCTGGACTTAGCCGGTTTTCAATCACAGATGTCCGGGCTTGATCAACGAGTGACAACAATGGAAACTAAAGTAGCCTCCTGGACCGACAGAGACCTAGAACTCTCACACCTTCGTAGCAAACTAACAGACTTGGAGGACAGGAGTTGCAGGAACAATGTTCGCCTCCTTGGATTCCCGGAAGGCGTGGAGGGCGCAGAAATATTCTCCTACCTGCAGGACATATTACCCAAGCTAACAGGTATGACATTTGACCCCCCTTTAGAGTTCCAGAGGGCACACAGGCTGGGTCCCAGGAGACAGGATGGAAAAGGCCGCCCCTGCCCAATCATAGCCTGCATGCTGCTACACTTGCAGGCCTGCCAATTACTACAGACTGCTCACACACAAGGGTTGTTTCGATCGGGTAACCTAGAGATCCGGATGTCAGCTGACTTCTCCAAGGAGACCGCTGATCGGAGGAAAGCCTTCCTGTCCTTCAGCACCCAACTCCATCGCCTAGAAGTGGAATTTGGTCTATTTGAGCCGGCCAGGATGTGGATCACTAAAAATGGGGAATCACGGAACTTCTACGACCCGGAGGACTTGAGAACATTCTTAGAAGGACTGCAGGATCAAACCCAGTTCATGGAAATGACCGCCCAACTCCCCCAGACCACGCAGAGCCCACTCCAGAGTACTTGATATCCGATACCCGCACCTGAACCTGAAATGCGCTCCACCACAGGTAGCCAAAGCAGGGGAAGAGACTTTGAGAGACTCGTGAAAAGCTACGACGATAGGGTCCAAGTACTCCAAGCGGTGGTGATGCACACACAATTATTGGAAAGGGACAAATCCCGCTCCCCCCTGAAGCCCATGATGGACCCCCCCTGTGGACCAGAAGAACAGTAGACCCCTCAGGACCCTCACTACAATCAATCAAGAGCCGGCACAACCGCATCGACGAGCCTTGGCTCTGGAGAAGACAAAAAGGAGAGATGAGTACCTGTTTTTTTTCGTGAACTCATAGACATATTGCCACAAGGGGCTATAGCCTCTGCTTGCCCTAGATAGTGTTTGAATACTCTTGCTTATCACTACATGCTTTAGCGTACCCTCCTCTGTTTCCCCTCTTCTTAGAGACCTGGTAAAAATATTTCTTTCAATAGCATAACCCCTGTTTATTGTTCAAATAGATTTTGAGCACTTCCTCAGAACTGTTACGCTGTTTTCATTCATTAATAATTTGTTTTAATTTAGATTATCTTCAATAACGGTTGCTAAGTGCTTATTAAGATGCACAAAGGATCATTGTGTTTGTGTTGAGTGATTTACAACAGTAGTGTGGCACCCCTCTCTCCCACAACAACAGCCTAACCGCACCTCTAACACCATGCCTCCTCCCCTCCCCCGGCTCCGACAAAATTCGAAAGAACCGACAAAATTGGCTTACGCCTCCTGGCAGCTCCCTCCTCCCAGGTGCAAACAAGGTACAGACACTACCTCCCAAAACTGCCACGGATCCATGCAGCGCTGGCCCCCCGTCCCCTGCAGCCCACAAAACACCCTACGCAAGCCATACACGTTCCACGCACGCCCTTTCCCCCCTCCTCATGCCCACTCCCCTCCGCCCCTATACGCCACCTGGATCCACGGGTAGATGGAAGAGCCAGATTATGGGGGCCGAGGCGCCGTGCGTGTGCCACCACCCTCTGTCCGGGGCCCGCCGGTCGGGCAACGGAGCTCAATAGGCCTGGGTACTAGACCCGCAGGTTACAGTTTTAGACCGCCGGGACTGGTGTCCCGTTTTCTTTTCCTCTTCTTACTCTTTCTTAATTCTCACTCTCTCCTTCAGCTCCGTTTGCCTGTCTTATCCTTTAGAAGTTAATCCCTTTCTTTCTCCCTCACCCACTTCCCACTTGTTTCCTGTCCACTCCCCCCGAATCCTTCCCCCCTATTACACAACCTCCCCAGCTTTAGAGTCTTCGTCAAGTCCCTTCCCCTCTTAAACCCAACCCTCCTCCAGCACCTTTTCTCTGTCCTGTCCCAAGTGCTCCTATACCCGGGTAGACCTCAATAAGGCGCAAGGATGTCCGACACAGTCAGAGGACCAGCACCACCTTTGCGAATCATATCTTGGAACGTAAATGGCCTTACCCACTTCATAAAGCGGAAAAGGTCCTATTCTATCTCAATTCCAAACAGACTGACATTGCCCTCTTACAAGAGACACACCTAGATGGCCCGGAATCCGATAAATTGAGATGCGACTGGCTGGGCACCGCCCTGTTTAGTTGTACCGCCTCCTCCCCCAGCACAGAGACCACCCCAAGAAAATGCGGCGTGGCGTTACTAATACGCAAAACCCTCCCGCATACCATTCTTAAGTCATGGGCCGACCCTGAGGGCTGCTACGTGTTTGCCAAATTAAATATGGGTGACTCCTCGCTGTGCGTGGGTTCGATCTATGCACCAACGGGCCTGAAACGCCTCTTTTTCTTACAAATCAATCGACTTTTGACCGAGATAGGGGCATCCTGCTATGTAATAGGAGGGGATTGGAACATAGCAAGAGACACAATACTTGACAGAATGGGCCCAATAGATGTTAGTAACAATGCAGATAGAGCCCTACAGACCGATATATTATCGGACAATGGCCTAGTGTACCACTTTAGGCTGACCCACCCCGCAGAGTGAGAATTCACTTTCATCTCACTGGTACAAGGCACCCAATCCCGACTCGACTATTTTCTCCTGTCCCACAACCCCGTGGCCCGCACCCATGAGACTCGCATATTGGAGGGCGGCCTCTCGGACCACTCCCCGATTTGCATAGCCATTCACCTGGGCCTTGTGTCTCCATGTCGTAAACCTTGGGGATTCGCGGCCCACCGCTATCGTTCGCCCCAGGGTAAACTGCAGTTACAGGACCATGCTGCCTCCTTCACTCAAAATAACTTGGGCTCTGTGGATTCTAGCCGAATCATATGGGCCGCAGCCAAGGCCTCAGTGAGAGGTCAACGTATGCGAGACGCGGCACTGGCAAATAGAGACAGAAAAGAGAAACAGGCAGCTCTGGAACTTGACATATGCCGGTTCACTAGACAATACACCGTACACCCCTCCCTCACGGGGTGCCGAAAATTAGAGCGTGCTCAAATGGCCCTCAACGAGCTGTATACCTCTCAGGCAGAGTATGCTCTACAGAGATTACAAGGAAGACATTACGAACAGGGAGAGAAGGCTGGGCGCCTGCTGGCAGCCCAGCTTCGGCAGAGGACAGCTGCCCTTGCTATCCCAGCCATCTGCGCCTCCTCTGGAGAAATACTAACGCACCCGCAAGCCATCGCTAACGAATTTGCGTCCTTCTACAAACATCTTTATTCATCGGAGAATACACCCAGCCCAGCACAGTGTATAACTTTCTTGGTGGGCATTGACGTACCCTCCTTGTCCAAGGAGGGACGCAACCTCCTCTCCTAGAAGGGAAAATAAGCAGGCAGGAAGTAGAAAAGGTCAACTCCGACCTCCCTTACCACAAATCACCGGTGGAGGATGGATTCCCGGCAGAGTTTTATAAATGGATAGGGGGAGATGCAATTGACATACTACACGAGGCCCTGAACGAAGCTTGCTCAACGCAGACCCTGGGGGCCATATCCAACAACGCCATGATAGCTTTCATACCAAAACCCGGGAGAGACCCCCTGCTGTGTGGCAGCTATCGACCCATATCTCTTTTAAACAGTGACATCAAAATCCTAGCAAGTATCCTGGCCAATAGATTACGCAAAGTCATACCGTCTCTGAGCCACCACACACAAGTGGTGTTCGTACCAGGTCGCCCCTCAAGGAACCACTTGCGCACCCTATGCCATACCCTTTGGGCCTCTAGAGACCTACAAGAAGAGGCACTGGCCCTGTCTCTGGACGCGGAAAAGGCAGTTGATCGCATAGAGTGGTCTTATCTGTTTACAACGCTGGAGAGATTTGGTCTGGGAGACAGTTTTATCTCAATGTATCAATGATACGGCTACTCTACGACCAACACGCGGCAAGAGTCAATTGCAGAGGCTTTCTCTCAGACCCCTTCCCTATCCGAAGAGGCACACAACAGGGCTGCCCCCTTTCACCACACCTGTTCCTGTTAGCAATGGAGCCACTTGCTGCGGCTATTCGCTCCTCCCCCTCCATCACGGGTCTCACACTCCCGGTCGGCAATTCTAAAATCTATCTATATGCCGATGACGTCCTACTAACTCTCATGGATCTAGAAAGATCCATACCAGCCTTGCTAGAGATTATCGATAGATTTGCAATCCTCTCTGGCTACAGCATTAACTGGGACAAGAGCGAGGCGCTCCCCCTCTCGCGGATGACTACAAGAGCAGCTCTTCTAGGCTTCCCGTTCCGTTGGACACCAAAACGCCTCAAATACCTGGGAGTGCTAGTCAATCTGTGCCTAACGCACATGGTGGCGGACAATATTGACCCCCTCATTGCGCGGATGAAGCTTGACTTCGCAAAATGGAGCCAACTGGGCCTTTCCATGTGGGGTAGAGTACAAGCAGTAAGGATGGTCAAGGTGCCCCGTTTCACCTATACTCTAGGGCTTCTCCCCCTACAGGTGCCTCTCCATACGCTGAGAAACATAGATACACTCATGAGATCATTCGTATGGGGTTCTATGCGACCACGCCTATCACCCGCCAAACTCCTAGCCCGACGCTCCCACGGGGGCATGGGACTACGGTCGGTAGAGCATTATTCACTTGCACTACACCTATCCCAGCTGTCGCACACTCTGTCTGGAGTGCCGGACCCGCCCCAATGGATAGCTGTGGAGACACTATTGCTGTCCGCGAAGGAGGGACTCGGAGGGCCTTACCGCGACGACCTTCCATCTATCAGTTCGGTGAACCCCGTTCTGAAGGTGAAACGAGTGGCTTGGCGTAGGGTCCACCGCCTGCTCTGTGTCCACCCTCTTCTTCACGCCCAAGCACCCCTGTGGCGCAATAGCGGACTCTGGATAGGCGGTGAAGTGCTGGACTGGCCGTGGTGGAGGAGGGCTGGTATCCATACCATTTCCCAGATTCTGGAAAACGGCACGCTTAAATCCTTCCCCAGGCTACGGGAGGAATTTAATCTCCAACCGAGCCAAGAGTGGCGATATCTGCAACTTAAACACTGCTTCTGTCGGGGGACCGAGGTTACCCAATGGGGATCCCGGGCCTCACCCATAGTGGCCTACTTACAACAGTGGGGACAACATAAGGGAGTCAAGGGGGGCCTCTATGACCTAATTATTCAACAGCTCTACTCCCAACCCCTCGCGGACAAACTCGAATACAACAGACATTAGACCCGGAAGACTGGAAAGACATCCTAGAGGCTTTGGACAGAGGTACCCGAGAGGCACGTTTAAAGTTCTGCCTCTTCAAGGTCCTACATGATTGGTACTGGTCCCCAGCAAAACTGCCCAGGACAGGACTCCTCCCACACGCAAAGTGTTGGCGATGCCCAGAACCATACTGCGACCTCAAACATGTCTTAATAGATTGCCCAACGGTCCGATCACTGTGGGATACGGTGGGCTCTACCCTGGCTGAATCCATGGTACTCCCGGGACCACTTCCCTTCTCCCTCACACTTCTCCATGACACGACCTCTCTCCCAGACCTAACCAGACCGCACAAGAGGTTGCTTCATACAGCGTTAGCCACTGCAAAAATCTGCATGCTACGCCACTGTCGATCGGCCGCTCCTCCAACCCCGGAAGAATGGATCATAACTATGACCCGCATTGCCACGCATGAAAGAATCATCTATAACCTGCAAGACCAAGACCAAGTATTTGGCCAGGTGTGGGCCCCCTTCCTCACTGGGGGATGTCCGTAGGTCGCTTGAAATCACCCACCACTCGCTCCTCCTTCTCCATTTTCACTTTCATGCTACCCCCCTCCCTTTCCCATTTCACACCCTCCGCTCCTCGTTTTTCCCTGTGACAGGCTACCTCTCTCCCTCTCTTCTCATTAGCCTCTTCTTTCCTTTCTCTTTTCTCTTCTGTCTCTCTGTCCGCCTTCTTCCCCTCTCTCTTCCTCAGCTCCCCCAGGGGCACAACCCAGGCCTCCTATACTCTTATCAGTAACCTGCGGTCGCAGACCCTTACATCAAAGTCAGCATAAGAACATTAAGTAACAAGCATGAGCGGTGCCGAGAGAAACTAAGGAATCCAGACCATCACATCCAGATTGACCCGTTATCCCGGCAATTCACTATCCAGGCGCACACTACCATTCCGAGAGGCCGCTTCCCACCGTAAAGATACCCGACCGTAATCTGATAACACACTGTATCCAGGCGCTGCGACTTGCCTACAAGCCGAATACCGGCACAGCGAGGAGCGAACTCCCCACCCCCGAAGGGTTAGACGAAATTATAACCTAGCTCCCACCACCCTATATAAGGGTCTACTCCCCCCACCTCTCTCCTCCCGCCCCCCCGTACGAGGATGCCTTATAGCACAAAGTACTGCTTATTCCCCAGCCCCGACCCGTATTTCATCTTCTCACTCTATTCTGCGTTCTCTCTCCTGCTTTCTCTGATGGTTGTTATCATTATGTTATCATTATGACTACTGTGATCATTATGGCAGCAGTTTCGAAGAACAACTGACAATGTACCATTGCACCATTTGTTGCCTATATACTTTGACTTATTATGTATGATTGTTTATAATTGCTGGGACCTTGATCCCTCTTGGATTGTGCACCATTTTGCAGTGTTTACAATAAAACAATCAAAAAAAAATTAAAAAATGCTTACCAGGTCCTTTTAGCACTCAAGGTTCTCTCTGCACGGTCCCCTTGGAGCCCTATTGAGAATGGCTGCGATGGGCAGCTCACATTCCTTTCAGGCCCACCACCATTAATCTCCATGAAGGGGATGAAGAGGGCTGTACAGAGGTCCCTAGCAGGTCAGAAGTGAAATGCCAGGAGCCAGCTCCCTCCTCTTAGAGAATCCCACCTACATATTTAAAGCACGAAAGCCTGACACCATTGGCAATGGGACAGGCTCGGAGCCTCCAGATACTTAAGGCCTCACCAGAGGGGCAAATAAGGATCATATAGACAGATTGGCCCTCCATCCTCTGCCAAACGAGAGAGAAGAAAGCAACGCAGAAGGCATTCCAACACTTGACTCCCCACGTCCCCCAGAGGCTACCGTTGGGAGTGCCTGCTTATCACCCATATAATCAAGAACTCAACCACACTCTACATGCCTCTGAAAAAAATGCAGAGTGTCGAGCTACTTCCAATCAACAGAAGCAAGGAACTCATACTCTACTGCAGCCAAAGCCAGCGACATGGCATTATCAAAGGAGGATCTTCTTTCCTCCCTTCAGGATTTTAAAAAGGAATTGAGAGAAGAACTCAAAGCGGACCTTGCCACCTCTCTGGAAGCACTCCGGTTGGACCTTAACTCTAAACTCACCATCTTACAACAAGATGTGGACTCCCTCGAAACCTCCACACTTGACCTCAGTGCTACATGCCAGACTCTTGAACGAGTGGATCGACTAGACGGCTTCTAGGACCGAGTTAAGGCACACCTCCAAGCTGCACTACTGAAATGCGAAGATTTGGAAAACAGCTCAAGCCTACGAAACCTGGAGGAGGAAGTGGGGGGATAGAGACCTAGGGGCATTCATAGTAGGCCTGTTCTCAGAACAGTGGAGAGTGGCACTAAGATTACACTAGATCGTGTTCACTGTGTTGGCCCATTGTCACTCCCATTGTACTGGGTGAGGGGAAATTTCCCAGAGATGTTTTGGCATGTTAACACTTTTTCAAAGATAAAGATGCAATCCTACGAGCTGCGACAAATGTGGAAGAGGTACCCTTTCAAGGTGCGGCATGCTCCGTTTTCTAGAATATTGCTCCAGCTACCTTAGCTCGACAACTATAGTTCCAAGCTATTACTGACAAACTCCGCTATCTGACTGCATCAAATATAGGTGGACTTATGTCCATCACTTCAGTTCCAAGCTATTACTGACAAACTCCGCTATCTGACTGCATCAGATATAGGTGGACTTATGTCCATCACTTCACGGACCAAATGGGCACAACAACTTTGTTAGGTGTGCCAATTTCCAAACAGGAACACTCCGAAAGAAGTTCGGAAGGACCATCCATGAGCTCTAAGACTGGTGCAGACAGAAGACAATGGCTCTCATAAAGACATCCAAGGAGGCAAGGGAAACACTGGGCCCCATTCTGAAATAGACACCCACAAAGTTTTAACCAGAGGAAGATTTTAGAAGGATTGAAATTTAAGTACCGGTTTGAACTATACTGATGCCTGTTTCATACGTGTACCATAGGCCCCTACATGGGAGTTTGTTCCTTGTCAATTTACATTCTGCTACACTCTCATTGAAAGACTACACAATGACTATCGATACCGGAGAGACATAACTGTTTGACTAGAATTCCTTTATACCTTTTGTTACCTTGATCTTGAGTTTACATAGCAAGAATGCTTATGTGATTTATGACCTACACGTTCACACTTATGTGACTCTTCCCAGTGCCACAAAGCTGTTTGGGAACCTGGTTTCCCAAATGTTTCTGTTTTGTTGCTTACAAAATTTTATTCCAAGAGTGGGACTATGTCGACTATGTTGATGTGATTGGGGGGGGTACTGGTGGGGTAGAGGGGAGGCAAAAAGGGGGACCCTAGTGGGGAACATGTGCTACATGGTGAAGTGGAAGAAGTGCAGTCGGAGCCCTTTAATGTGAATAACCATCTATAAATAGAATGGTGTTAACTACGTTGACATGGCCATTAAAGGCTTAATTCACCAGCCAAATGTCACAAACTTTTGAAATACAATTGGAGAGACAATATAGTAGGGAAACCACCTGAAGCGCAGCGTAGACCATAGATTACGCCAACAGGCAACAAATCTGATAAAAATGGAAGAATAATGATGGTAAGAGGGGACATATTGGGCAGGATGTGCGTGATGGCATCAGTTTGTACCCCTAACTCTGCACAATCTATCTTTCTTCACTCAATTCACACTCAATCAATCAATCAAAAAATGTATTAAGTGCACTACTCACCCATTAGGGTCTCAAGGCGGTGAGGGTGTGTTGTTTACTGCTCAAAAAGCCATGTCTTGAGGTGCTTTTTGAAAGTTAGGAGGTCTTGGGTCTTGTGTACGTTGGTGGGGAGGGAGTTCCAGGTCTTGGCGGTGAGGTGGGAGAAGGATCTGCCACCAGAGGTGGTGCGTTGGATGCGGGGGACTGTGGCGAGGGCGAGGTCAGCGGAGCAGAGAAGTCGAGTAGGTGTGTGGAAGTTTACTTATTCATTAATGTAGGCTGGTCCAGTGACATGGAGGGATTTGTGAGCGTGGATAAGGACTTTGAAGATGATCCTTTTGCTGATGGGCAGCCAGTGTAGGGATCTGAGGTGAGTGGAGATGTGTTCGTGGTGGGGGAGGTTGATGATGAGACGTGCGGCTGCATTCTGGATTCGCTGGAGTTTTTTCTGAAGCTTGGCTGTGGTACCAGACTAGAGGGCGTTGCAGTAGTCCAGTCTGCTGCAGATGAGGGCATGAGTGACCGCTTTTCTTGTTTCTAAGGGAATCCATTTGAAAGTCTTCCGTAGCATGCGAAGGGTGTTGAAGCAGGAGGACGATATGGTGTTGATTTCCGAGGTCATGGAGAGAGATGAGTCTAGAATGATGCCAAGGTTGCGTGCGTGGGTGGTGGGTTTTGGAGGTGGTTCGAGGGTGGTGGGCCACCAGGAGTCATCCCATACTGTCTTGTTGGGGGCCGATGATGATGATTTCTGTTTTGTTGGAGTTACGTTTAAGGTGGCTTGCTGTCATCCATTTGGCGATGTCGAGGAGTCCGGTGTGCAGGTTTGTCTTGGCGGTGGAAGTGTTCCTGGTGAGGGAGATGATGAGCTGTGTGTCGTCTGCATAAGAGATGATGGTGATTCCATGGGGGCGGAGGATGTTGGTGAGGGGGGCCATATATATGTTGAAAAGGGTGGGGCTGAGGGAGGATGCTTGGGGGACCCCGCAGAGGATCTTGGTGGCTGGAGACCGGAAGGGAGGGAGATGAACTCTTTGGGTTCTTTCAGTGAGAAAGGAGGTGAGCCTTGTGTCGGATTTCTCCGTCAGAAAGGTGTGCGCAGAGGGTTTGGTGGCATACAGTTTTGAACGAGGCGGAGAGGTCCAAAAGGATGGGAGCGACGGTCTCGCCCTTGTCCACTCTGGTTCTGATGTCGTCTGTGCAAGCTGTGAGGGCGGTTTCAGTACTGTGGTTCTTGCGGAATCCAGACTGGAAGGCGTTGAGTATGTTGTTTTCCTCTAGGAAGTGAGACAGTTGGGCATTCACTATCTTCTCAGCGACCTTGGCGGGGAAAGGGAGAAGGGAGTAGTTTGTGAGGTCTTCTGGGTTTGCTTTGGGTTTTTGATGAGCGCATTGACTTCGGCGTGCTCCCAGATGTTTGGGAAGGTTGCGGTGTCGAAGGAGCTGTTGATTACGGCGCAGAACTGGGGAGCGATGATTTGGCTGGCCTTGTTGAATATGTGGTGGGGGCAGGGGTCTGTGGGGGAGCCTGAGTGGATGGAGTTCATGGTTTTTTCGGTTTCTTCGTCGTTGGTTTGGGGTCCAGGTGTGTAGTTGGTTGGTGTGGGGGGGTGTTGTGCTGTCGGTTGTGTCGGTGGTGGTGACGGTGGGTGCTGACGTTGTGAAACTTTTGTGTATGTCTATGATTTTGAGGTGAAAGTAGTTGGAGAGGGAGTTGCAAAGGTTTTGGGTGTGATGGGGGTCGATGGTGCTGGATTTGGGTTTGGTGAGCTCTTTGACGATGGCAAAGAGATCCTTGCTGTTGTGTGAGTTATTGTCTATGCATTCTTTGTAGAATGACCATTTGGTGGTCTGGATGAGTTGGTGTTGTTTGCGTATGGTTGTTTTGAGTGCAGAGAAATTGCTCATTGAGGGTTCTTGGCACCATGCTTTCTCAATTTTGCGGCATTCACGTTTGGAGGCTTGGAGTTCTGTGGTGAACCAGGGGACGGTCTTGATTGTGTGGGTGTTGTTGTTTCTTTTCAGTGGGGCGAGGGAGTCTGCGCAAGTTGTTAACCATTGTGTGAGGTTGTGGGCAGCAATGTTGGGGTCGTTAGTGATGGGGGGGTGGAGCTTGTGTGAGTTTGGCGCTCAGGTGTTCTTTGGAGCCCTTGTCCCACTCTCGGTAGGGTGCGGTGTGTTGTCGGGGTCGGTGGGGGGTTTCATGAAGGAGAAGTGGACGCAGTGGTGGTCAGTCCAGTGGAGTTTGGTGGAGTGGGTAAAGGTGACGTGGTTGCTGGAGGTGAAAATTGCGTCAAGCGTGTGTCCTGCTGAGTGACTGGGTGAGGTGACCAGTTGCTTGAGTCCGAGGTTCGTGAGGACTAGCAGGGTTGTGGAGTTGCGGTCGTGGGTGCTTTCCAGGTGAAAGTTGAGGTCACCAAAGAGTATGTAGTCTGTGGAGGTGAGGGCGTGGGAGCTGATTGTATCAGCGATGGCGTTGCAAAATGGGGGGCGGGGTCCTGGTGGTCTGTAAATGAGGGTTCCTCTAAGGGTTTTGTTGGCGTTGATGTGAATTAAAAAGTGTAAGTGTTCTGTGCCGTCTAGGGTGTCGTTGGTGCTGGTGGAGATTTTGATAGTGTTTTTGTGTATGATGGCGATACCTCCTCCTGGCTTATCTATTCGGTCTCTACAGCAGATTTTGTAGCCTTCTAGGATGGCTATGGCTATGTCGGGTTCTGATCAGGAATTCATCCATGTTTCCGTGAGGAAGGTGATGTCAGTGGAGTATGTTGTGATCAGGTCCCAGAGCTCGATGGCGTGCTTGTGGACAGAGCGGCTGTTAAGGAGTATGCAGTTAAGGTGGTTGCGGGGGTTGTTGTTGTTGTTGTCCGTGTTGGTGTTGTGGTGCGTGCTGGTGTTGTTGGAGTTTGTGTGAGTGCAGGAAAAACGGCATGAGTGGCATGTGAATGGTCCATGTATGTGCTTGGGGTTGGCCTGGGTGCAGGAGGGGTGCTGTCCTGGGTTGAGGGCGTGGAGTTTGGTGGAGGAGTAGTGCTGCCTCAGGGGGTCAGAGCAGCAAGGACCAGGGGGACTGGTGTTAGCCACGGTCCAGGTGCGGACAGGCACAGATGGGCTTGCCGCTGGCGCACCTCCGGCGCACCAGCGGTGCAGCCGCACAGAGGCCGCCATTAGGAAGAGGAGGTGGGAGGGAGGAGCAGCTGGGAGGCGGGAGGTAAGGGCCAATGTTGGGCGCAAGGGGGGCGGGCCGCAGGGGACGCAGCGGCAGGGATCGGGAGACCAGCAAGAGCCGGCTGGGAAACGGGCAGTGCGCACAACGAGGGTAAAATGAAAAGGAATTCAAAAAGGGCACAGGAGCAATTTAAAACAGTGGAGAAAACAAAAAATGATTTACAAATAATGAAATACACGCAATACAAAAAGCAGAGCACAACTTGATATGCCTACCACTAGGCACCATGGATGAGGTGCAGGAGGGTGCCTGCGGGTGGTGGAGGGCCTCGAACTCTTCCTGGCGGCAGGCGGCGGGGTCAGGGGCATGGACGCAGGCTTGTGGAGCCAAGTGGACTCCTGGCCAGAACCAGGTCAGGGGGGTCACACTCTTTTGGGGGTTTTGCAGAAGGAGAAATTATGCTAGTGGGAGACTTCAACCTAATCTGGGTTTCAGAATTAGATAGCACCCGTCTGCAGCATTCTATCACAGGAAGCTTCACTAAATTGCTAAAACAAACCATCTAGTCAGTAGGCTTCATAGATGCTTGGAGAACAACACACCCTACCACTCAAGACTATACTTTCTTCTCACAATCCCACTGTACATATTCAAGACTCAATTATAAGTTTCTAAGTCAATCACTGGAATATTCTCTACTGGTGACCACTTTCCATCCTTTTGTCATACCACACGCCTGTAGAGCTTACACTAGATTGGATGGCTCTCACACCTAAGAACTGTCTGTAGTTTTTCCCTGGATTTCTTACCAGAGACTGCCTCTTTTGAGATGAAATACGCAAGACTTTCAGGGAATTTTTCCAATTAATGACTCTCAGGATACTAACGTGTCCACTATGTGGGAAACCTTTAATGCAGTTCTTAGAGGGAAATGTATCTGTCTGTTAATTACTTTAAACTAACTAACTGTAATTTACTTTAACTAAACAAAAAATCCAGGATATGCTTGCTCTCGAAACAGAACTCCAAATAGCTTAACGGGCTCATAAAGACACTCCTACCCTTCAACTACAAAGAAAGGTCACACTCTTAGCAGGAAACTGAATGTAAAATACTCAAATAGAGCAGAATTTACCCTGCTATGCATGATATGAATGACGTTTGACTGGGGAAATAAGGTGGGCAACTAAGGGTCATTCAGGAGAAAGACTATGGCCCTCATTACAACTTTGGCATGGGCAGTGCAGGGGCCCCACGACTCCCCCTTTCCGCCAGCCTTTCCATGTCGGTTTTTACCGCCATGGAAAGGCTGACGGGCAGGGGACTCGTAATCCCCTGGGGAGTGCTGCAAGCAGCGCTGCGCTGCGCTGCGCTGCGCTGCGCTGCGCTGCCCTGGTGGATTACAACCGCCGGGACCACTGTGGCGGAAAACCGCCGGTCCCGGCGGTGCGACCGCGTCGTAATCCCAGAGTTTGTACCGCCAGCCTGTTGGCGGTACAGCCTCCAGAACAGCCCTGGCGGTCTGTGACCGCCAGGGTTGTAATGAGGCCCTATGTCAGCCACATTAACAGAGTGATGAGAGGTGTAGCCACATCCCAAGAGGACACTACAAAAACCTGCACACGTCTGAGATATTGAGGGAGGAGGCACAGCTAGAATACTTGAAGGGGGTTGATTTACACCAAATGGCGGCTGATCAGAATGTGGAGCTGGGTAGCCCGATCAGAGAAGCCGAGGCCCAAACTGCAATCAGTGCTCTTAAATTGCATAAATCACCAGGGCCTGATGGGTTTACAGCCAAATCTTACAAATCCATTAGCACCTATTTAGTACTTCACCTAACACTCCTATTCAACATATGGCAGTCACTAGACTGGTTACACCCTCCATAAGCAAAGCGCTGACTTTGATCATTCAGAAAACAGGGAAGGACTCTCATTACCTTCCCTCCTATAGCTTTACTGAACTTAGATGTCAAAATCTATACTAAAATCCTTGCTTGCAGATTAGAAAGCATTATGCCAGATTTGGTACATCCAGACCAATCGGGCTTTATTCAAGGGAGACAGACACATGATAACCTAAGGAGGGTGGTCCACCAGGTCGGAAAAGCTACCAAAAAGTGGATCAAAGCAATTCTTCTGGCATGACATAACAAAAAAGCCTTCAACAGGGTGAACTGGTCCTTCCTCTTCCACACTTTGTGCAAATTTGGCATTAGCAAACGTTGCATAACCATGCTCCAAGTAAACTATGCAAATCCAATATCACGGGTGCTCACACCATTTTTATTTGCTCTTAGTATAAACCCCCTCGCCGTCAAAGTTAAGGATACACCCATAACCTGAGGCATTCCCTTTGGCTTTGTAGATCACAAAATTTACCTATTTGCGGATGATGTGTTTCTCTCCCTTACCTTCCCATTACCATCTTTTGCAGTTCTACAGGAAGAATTAGCTTGTAATGAAACAGTGGCATGTTATTTTATTAATCTCTACAAATCTTTTCTCATAAATTTGACCCTCCCCACACCTGAGATGGAAAAGTTGATGGGCTTAACTCCCTTCCAGTGGGCTAAGGAAGATATCACATATCTAGTGATTATGGTTTCCCATCTGTACTGCGCTTACTACCCTCTACTTTTCCAGCAACTTAAAGCGGACCTTAAAAGATGGGCACCCAAGTATTTATTGTGACTAGATCGTATCAAAACAATAAAAATTACTGTCTTACAGCGGCTTTTACATCTATTTAAAGGACTCCCAGTAGAGCTGCAGCAAGACGTTTTTTCTGCACTTTGTTCTCTAGTGACTGATTCATCTGGCAAGATTGCAGAGTCAGACTCCCCTATAAACTATTGCAGCTACCGAAGGAAGCTGGCAGACTGACTGATTTCCCTCCGTTCTATAAGGCAGCACAGCTAAGAGTGATATCTGGATGGTCAACGGTGGGAATCAGATAAAGACAGTCTCCATATGGATAAAGTGGTGGTTGGTTGTTGTGTGTGGGGGATGTATTATGGAAAGCGATAGTACACCGACCACCTAACTCATACCTTAGCACACCTACAAGAATGACCTTAAAGGTATGGGATACCATGACCCGGACGGCTGTGTGAGCTTCCTTCCCCTCCCCTTACACTCCTATTCACTTTACCCATACCTTCCCACATGTACTCACACCAGGCCACTTTGACATGTGGAGAGAGGGAGGATGCCTCACTATTTCCGCCCTATTTCATGGATGGGATACACTCACCTTCAAAAATTCCCAATGAGACTTTGGTTTACTAGCCTCTGAAAGATATCATTATACTCAAGTGAAACACTGGGTCCTCCATCCAGACATGAGGCTAGCTGCGACCAAAGACCACTCCCCACTTGATAAATTTGACAGACAAGCAGGTGGGGCTAAAGGCTATATCACTTTCCTCTATTCTTTTATGCTCAACACCTTACCCACGACCAAACCGCGACACTGAGAATATTAGACCAAGATACTTGGTGACCCAATACAAGATAGACAATGGCTAAAACAATGGTGAGACATCCACAGATGTATCCACTCTCTAGGAATGAGAGACGCTCATTACAAAATACTGTTTGATTGGTATCCCTACCCCACTAAACTCAAGGCAATCTACCCAAACACTTTTAACTTATGTTGAAGAAAGTAAGTGTGGGTTTCTTGGTGATTTATGATTCATATGGTGGGATTGCCCAATCATTGGACCTTTCTGGTCAGAAATTTTAGCACAGGTTAAAACCATACTGGGTTACCCACTTCTTTTGGGACTAAGGTGCGAGATGCTTAAATATCAAACCTCAAGTGACCAATCTATCATGTGGCTGTGTTTGGGAGCAGGTAAGATAGCCTTGGAGGCATCTTGGAAGAAAATCACAGTACCCTTGAAATATCCATGACATTTAGAATATGGCAGGCTCTGACTATGGAGAATGGCAGATATTCCATTAGATAAATACAAAAACTTTGAATACCTGTGGGGTCCTCTAGTCACTTTCCTGTCAGAAGGTCTCCCACTCACCGCCTACCCCACTCGCACAAGAGCACTTCACCTCTTTCAAATTTGATCCCACCAAGGCAGTTAATAGCAAGCTCAAAGTTGTGTTTGGCTCCCCATCCGGGGTTCCATGACTGCTGGCTCGTTTCCCACCTACCAAGCTTTCTATGGCTTCACTACAACAGTGGAAGGCGTTCATTAAATTGGGGTACGTTAAATTAGTTGGACAAAGAAAGTATTGAATGGTTAAAATAACTTGATGACAGAGAAGTATTTGTGCCATCTAAATGTAATGAACATGTCACCATCTATTTGCATCTGGATGTAACATTAGTGCTTTCCATGAGAATGGTTGAATTCTTCTTCACGCTTCACTGTCTCTGTATGGTAATGTGTCCTGTCAAAATTCAATAAAGAAAAACTCAATCCCCTAAGCCTGCTGTTGTGAAAAAGGGGAGGGAGGCTGTGCGCCCCCCTCCAAGGCCCTTATGGCCCGAGGGACCCCTCTATATTTAAGGTGGGCCCCCTGGTCCAGCACCCTCCTGGGGAACCCACCCAAAACCACATTGCGGCATGGAGGAGCCCCAATGTCCCCCGCAGGCCCTGCCTGCTCCCCGCATAGTGTGAGAGCCAGCATTGCCCCTGCCCATAGGGAGCAGCTGTTTTCTGCTTGTTCCCTCCGGGTGGGAGCAATATGTGTTTAGGGCAAGGAAACAGAACAGAAGTTTGCTCACACCCAGCAGGAGCATGTTTTATTCTTCCACCGGGTGGGAACAGACTTGACGTCTCTGCCTGTAGCCCTGCTGGCAATGAAGGCATGTTTGCTCCCACCTGGAGGGAGGTGGAAGGAGATTTTAAAATGCTCCGCCAGGCAGGAGCAAACATATGGCTCCCTGCCTACGGTAGTGCGGGCAGGGAAACTACTGGACCCTGGAGGTGGGCTCATCAGCACACAGTAACTTAGCCAGCCTTGAGGGACGGGGTCCCTGGGGCCTTCTAAGGGCTCACGGAGGGAACCTGTGCGGACCCCCGCCTTTTCATCATACATCTTGGCCCCAAGGAATGGGGTCCCACCAGGCCTTTTTATGCCCAGGGAATGGGGCTGTGTGTGTCCCCCTCCTCTTTTTAATACATTCCTGCCTGGGCGATGGAATCCCTGGGGCCAAATAAGGCTCAGAGAGGGGCGTTGTGTGCCCCCACAACATTTTCAGCTTCTGCCCCAGGGGATGGAGTCCTCGCACCCCCTTCCCCAACTTATAATATGCATCATTCCCCGGGCCATGGGCCAACGATTAGGGGATTTAAAATAAGCACAGGCTTTTTCTGCCAGGGATTTGCGGATCCTACATGAATTGGCAACACATGTTTAAAAATGTTTTTTGGCCCCAGGCCTAAGGTGTCAGGGTAGCCCTACTCTTCACCCTTAAATTGTATTTTACCTTTTTTGTCAGACTAAGCACTGAGTCCTGAGTCCTAATGTGGCTGCCACCACTTCCTAGTTGATGTGGTGGCAGCCAATCAGATCTCAGCTTGAGATCTGTCAGATCCGCTGAGGTTCCGTGCCCTTGGTTATACAACCTTTTGAGAATTTATTGCTCAAAAACTACTAAACGGAGTTACACCAAATAACAGGAAGCACTCTTTCTGGACTAAGATCTAACTCTCTGTCAAATTTGGTATAAATTTGTTCAGTAGTTTGGGCAGTAGCTATGTCTAAAGTTTGTATGAAAGAATAGATGGGAAATACGTGTTTTGGGTCCCCCCCACCCCTTTTCCTCTGCCCCCGCTTGACAGATCACTCAAAAACTTTACATGCACAATTTAATCTAAAAGTAGAACTTTGTTGGAAAGGTTCGTGGAGATTTGTCAAACGGCGGCAAACTTATTAGCAACCAAAAAAGGCATATCCTTTGGAAACATGATCCTAACTAAAACTAGCCAGTAGCAACTCCCACTGGGTGAGATATATATATATATATATATATATATATATATATATATATATATATATATGTTCATTGACAAAACCAAAGAGTACGGGGATGCAACTTATACAGTAAGCTCAGTAACTATAACTGCTGAATTTCCCTGGTTTTGTATGAGGGAAATGTGAGCCTAACTGTAACGTCCCTGTAACCTTTGTTTTTTTAGTGAATTTCTAAGGTTTTTTAAATTTTATTTCCTAACTATAATGTCCCTGTAACCTTTGTTTTTTCAGTGAACATAGATATAATATATATAAATATATATATATATATATATACATATATATTTATATGTGTGTGTGTGTGTATATATATATATATATATATATATATATATATATATATGTAGGTAGTTATAGTTAGGACCTAATCTCCATAGGAAAAGGGTTTTCTTTGTTTTGTCAACAACTTTGGTGCAGTTTGATGAATCCTCACAAAATTTTCAATAGGGATTTTTAGACACGACTACAGCCCAAATAGCTGTATGGAATTGCACCAAATTTGTCAGAATGGTAGCTCTTGGTCCAGAAAGTGCCTTTTTTTGTTATTTGGAGAAATTTAAAGTAAAGAAATATAGATATCTAGGGACACGGATCTGACAGTCCCCATACTGATATCTTCTTGGCTGCCCACACTTCAACCATGCAGTTTCCTGTGCTTGTTTTTCTTTCAGTCTCAGGATAGGCCAGGTCCCTGGGGCATATATACAGACAACTTGGAGCCCCGGGGACCGCCACCCCCCCTTCGCATTAAACTAAAAACATCAAAGGAGGTGGGCTGTGCTGCCCCCCTCCATAGGCCTATAAAGGACCCAGAGACCACCACCCCTGGGGCTTGCCAAGAAAATAAGAGGTGGGCCTCACTGACGCCCCTCCTGCTTTAAAAATTACCCGGGGGACCACCACCTCCCCGGGGCATGGCATATATATAAGTGGGAGGGGGTTGCACGGCTCACCCTCCAGAGCCGTTTTCGGTTATGAGCTTCACAAGCTCCCCAAGGTTGACCTTATGCAAAAAGAAGGAGGGGGCCATGCAGCTCCTCTCCTGGAGCCATTAATGGCCCTGGGGACTGCCACTCCCCAGGGCCGGCTTCCTATCTCCTGAGGTGCCCACCCAGGATTCATGTTATCAGTATGAAGACACTTGAGGAACAATCACATTAGCCAGAAGTCCCATTGTTTGCTGGATATTGTATTCTTTGTAGTCTTCTTGTTTTCTCCACATGAGGATTAATGTTATCAGCATGAAGACACTTCAGTAACAATCACATGCCAAAATTTCAGAAACACAAGGTCACTGTATACATTACCTCAGGGCTCATTACGCAGAGGTAATGTAGAATATGCACTAAACATTTTACCCAATAAGGTAGCACTTCCTAATTAGCCAGCAGAAAGTACTCCAGTTGGGTAGACATTTTGCACAAACCTGTGGCTCTTCTAAGCAGGTCATGATCCATTCAAACAGTGACACTCATTTCACCAAAATTAAACCTCAATGAGGAAGCACTTACAAATATAAACAAAGCAAGTGCCCAAGTTGAAGCTCTGCTTCCATAAAGTGCAAATCATCCTAACTTGTTGCTCTTGGCCAAAGCAAAGCAATTGTGTTTTGTCTGCAGTTCCACCTTGTAAAATTATCTGAAATCCTTGATGGAGGTGAATGCATCATTGCTTTTTCAGAACGCAATATCTTCTGTACTGACTGAACCAAGTTTTTTTTTTCTTGTCATCCTCTGTTGAGAACAGAGCATGTGATCTTCCTTTAAACTGCTTTGAGTATGGAAATGAGCAAAATGAACTAGAAGCCCCATCCGTTTGGCCGAAGGTCCTGCGTGGCACAGGGTTGAATGCATATGGGGAGCTGACCGCAGGGCCTGACTGCAGGGCTACCCTGTAATCATCCCCACTGTGCATGGCACAAGGCAGAAAGTGTTGCAGGGTAGGATGTCAATGGGGTTTGGCTGCAGGGCTTGGCCGCAGGCCTTGCAGCCAACCCCAGATGCCGCTGGCCGCATGCTGCGGGGGGTTGGATTAATGTAATGTAATTTAATATTACTTAATGCTAAAAAAATCTTAGAAATTCACTGAAAAAACAAAGGTAACAGGGACAATATAGTTAGGAAATAGTATTAAAAAAACCTTAGAAATTCACTGAAAGAACAAAGGTTAGAGGGATGTTACAGTTAGTTTCTGAATTTACATGCACAAAGCCATAGAAATGATTACAGTTGTAGTTATTTTAAGTAACTATAACTTGTACCCTTACCATGCTCAGCTACTTACCCAATATATTACATAATTGATGACATCTGCTATAGCCTCATTGACATTATCACTGTACCAGGTGTAATAAAATTATTGATGAGAAAACTGTGCATGGCGAGGGAGCGACTTATAGTTACCCTAGGGCACGAGTTATAGTTACTTGAAATAACTTTAACTATAACAGCTGAATTTCTATGGTTTTGTGCTTGTAAAATCTGAACCTAACTGTAACGTCCCTGTAACCTTTGTTCTTTTATGAATATATTTATGGGCTAAATGTGCTGACCAGCTGTTTGCTTCCCTATTGTCTGGGTGAGAAGAACTGGACCCAGAGTGTGTCAACCTCACCTATACACTGCTTACAGAGCAGAGGGAGTGTTGCCAGTTACTGGAACAGTTCGCCTCCCTATTTTCCCTCACTCTTGGGCTTCCACACCTGTGTACACATGACAGTGCCTCTGTGGACAACCTGCCTGTCAAAAATAAAATGTATAGGCTGTCTGATAAGGTAAAACCAGCATCAAAGCAGAGGTCTCTAAGATGCTTTACTTAGGGGTCTTTGAGCAATCTAGTAGTTCCTGGTCCAGCCCAATGGTGCTGGTAGCAAAGGAGGCCCCACTGGGCACAGCCACAGAATTTCTTTTCTGTGTTGACTACACGGGACTCACTTCAGTCACCAAGACTGATGCTCACCCCAACCCCGAGTTAATGAGCTCCTTGATAGGTTAGGAACTGTTAAGTTCCTGAGCAATTTTGATTTGACTTCAGGGTACTGGCAGATTGCTTTTACTGAAAGGGCTAATGAGAGGTGAGCCCTTTCTACCCCAGAGGGTCACTTTTAATTTAGAGTGATTGCCTTTGGACTGAAAAATCCCCTGCCACCTTCCAGAGGCTGGTCAACCAGGTCACAGCTGGGAAGGACTCCTTCAGTGCTGCATATTTAGATGACATACTGTCTTCTGCAGCACTAGGAAGGACCACCTATTTCATCTACAGGAAGTGCTTTAAGCCCTGCAAAAGGCAGGCCTGTCTATGAAGCCCAAGAAGTGGCAGATAGGCAGGGGTCTGTCGTATACTAGGGACAACTTGTGGGAGGGGGTAAGGTACAGCCACTCCAGGCCAAAATTGAGACTGGTCTGGCCTGGGAGCCCCTGAAAACTTGGACAGAGAAGAGGGCCTTCCTAGGCCTCACTAGATATTACAGCAGGTTTGTCAAGGGATCTAGTATCATTGTTTCCTCCTTGACTGAATTGACTTCCAAGAAGCAGCCCATGAAGGTGATCTGGAAAGAGGCCTGTCTGAAAGCCTTTGACTCCATACAACAGGCCATGTGCACAGCCCCTGTACACAAGGTCCCTGACTTTTCCCAGGAGTTTGTGGCCAAAAAGATGCCTCGGAGCATGGTATGGGGCAGTCATATCACAGCTAAATGTGGCCTAGACCAACCTGTAGCATTCATCTCTAGGAGGCCACGTCCCAGGGAACAGAGGTGGAGTGCTATTGAGAGAGAAGCATTTGCTGTGGTCTGCACATTGAAGAAGCAGAAATCATTCTTGTTGGGGACTCACTTTCAAGTTCAGACAGAGCACAGGCTCAGGAGGCTCATGCAAATGAGGAGTACAAGAATCCAAAATTGTTGCGGTGTTCCTTCTCCCTACCAGGACTGAACTTTATGGTGGAACAAGGTCCTGGGTTAGACCACTCCAATGATGATGGTCTATCAAGATGTTTTCACCTTAGTGAAGAGAACTCCAAGGGGAGGGTAGTTCTCCCTACTCTCAGCTAGGGAGAACACGTGTCAGACCTGTCAGCCTTAGTGTAGTCTTCCTCCAAACGTTTTGCCTCTTCTCCTCCATTTTGATGAACTTAATTTTGTTGACCTTAGGATTCTGAGCACTTTACTACTGCTAACCAGTGCTAACTGCCTTGTACTCACTCAAAGTGGTAAACCATATACCCAGGGCCAGTAAATTAAAAGCTACTAATGGACCTGCAGCATTTATTGCTGCACCCAATTAAGTAGCACCCTAAAACTTGTCCCAGCTCTGCCCATTGACAATCCCATTGCCAAGCCCTAATCTCCCCTATTATTACATAAGAGGCACCCCTAAGGTAGGCCCTCGGTAACCCATGGGGCAGGGTGTCTTGAATTTAAAGTTTGGACATGTACTATTTAGTTTTACATGTCCTAGTAGTGAAAAACTCCTAAAATCAATTTTCACTATTGCGAGGCCCACCCTTCTCATATGATAACTTTGGAGATTACTTATTACATGTAATAAGCTGTAATTTCCATTTGGGAGTAGGTACCTATTTCACGTTTGGTGTCTTTGGAATTGTAATGAAAACCCCTATTTATTGGTAAAGGTAGGTTTTTGTTTACAATTTTTAAAATGCCACTTGTAGAAGTTTGGCATGTTTCTGCCCTTAGCCCTTTTGTGCCTGCAGACAGATCCGGGTCACATGACTGGGTTTAACTGACAGTAAGACTTTGTGAATTCTTCCCAGAGAGTCACACAATGGAGGATATAAAAATAGAACCTCAGATACCAACTCTTCAGTACACCTGTGGCCTTTTGGGTACTCTGACAGGAAGAAGGACTGCTGTGCTTCTAAAAGGACTGCCACTGTGCTGGACTGATGCTCTGAAGGACTGCTGCCCTACTGTGCTGACCTACTTCCCTCTTGCGTGGGTGAGAAGGACTGGACCTGCATCTGTTGAACTGAGGACCCCACGGTGTCTCCAAGGACTAGTTGACTGGCCTCCGCACTAGAGCCTGAGGGACACAAGGCTGCAACAACCCTGAATTATGTCATCTGTTATTCCATACTGCCAAGTGATCCCACTCCAGTCGTGGACCGTTGCAAGTGGGCCTGAAGGTGCTCTGGCATCACATCTGTGGGCCCAGCAGAACCGATGCATCTCCTCTGCTGTGTGAAACAAACGCAAGCAGAACCGATGCATCGTCTCTGCTGCGAGAGTTCTCCCAATGCAATGGACTCTGCATTGACCCCCACTGCTGTATCAAAACCGCTGCATGTGTAAAGCGTTCCCAATGCAGGCCCTCGCATCTCTTGTCAACAGCAGCCTTGACAACAATGCAGGTTCTTGCATTGCAGCCTCACAGCTCCTTAGAACTAGCACATTCCCTCGAGTGAACAATGCATCCTCAACACTGGACATCCCACCGCAAGCTCCCATTAACAGGGTTCTTGACAACAATGCAGGACCTTGCATCACAGCACCTTGGAAGTGGCACATCATCTCTGCTGTGTGACGCATCCCTGGTGTGAACCCTCGTAACGCTCCGCAACCAAGACCTAAGGTACTTTGTTCTGCTAGGTCTCTGTAGCCGGCCTATGCTCCATCACAGTTGGCTTGAACTTGTGACTTTGTCCCAGTCTGGCACAAACAGATATCCACAGTTGGCACCTTGGGATTTTTGGTGCTATTTTCACAACAATCCTTAAATATTCATAACTCTGGTTCTACTGATTGAATTTTTGTCATTTTGGTGTCAAATATATTTTTTTAATTTACCCTGTTTCTAAATTGGTGTGAGATTTTACTTGTGTCATGGTTTCACTTGGTTGCCCTGCTGCATAGATACTTTACACATTGCCTCTAAATTAAGCCTGACTGCTTTTGCGCCGAGCTACCCATGGTTAAGCATAGGTTAATTTAATGACTTTTTGTTGTTCACCCTGCAAGGGATTGTGGCTGCTGCTTGACCAGGGCTTACACACCAGTCAACCCTTTGTGCGTGTTGCTTTACTAAAGATGTCATATTTTTGAATGACACTGTCTAACAAACGGCATGTTTTGATTTTGCTAATATTAGGGAACTATTAATAAAGTTAGTGTCTAGACAGAATTATTCTCACTTTCCAAACTGGGTGTGAAACGCAACACTAACTAGCAAATAAATGCATTAAGTGACTGCAAATGGCACGTTAAGGAAAGTAACATCTGAATCAAAATTAGCATGATTTAGAATGTACATAGAAATGAATGCCTTTAAAGATTTTCCAAAATAGTTGTGGGGCAACTTGTGAACAAAGTGGATCCTATTTATGATAAGGTCCATATTAACGCTTACAGTCTTGATAAAATATGCCAATGTTGGTTTAATGATTATTCATTAGACACTATAATTCAACACCCATAAACATTCATAAATTAGTGTGAATATTTGTCCTGAAGGTCCAAACCTAAAAAGTAGATCTAAAAGGTAGATCTAGAAGAGATCTAGCTTCATTTTGTGGATTTTAATGGCCTTTATGCAGAAACCAGCTAATTATGCAAGTGCAAGGGAGGTAGCAAGAAAAGTTTTAGAAATTATTATAGGGGAACTCTCAATGGTATATCTGATTTTAGAATGTTGAAATGTTAAAAGAAAACATATATTCAGTTACAAAACTAACACTGATGTTAGAAAGCTACAAACATGAGCAAGACAAATATAAAACAATATTATATTCTTCTTTACAGGTGTTAAAATTGCACAGAGTGCTTTGAAACCTTATTGCCACCGCAAGTTTTGCAACTTATAAACTGAACGAACATTACATTTAGTCTCTGCTGAGAAGTTTGAAATTTCAACATAACAACTTACTGTAGACCAAGTATTACATGGTTGGTACATGGGGATGAAGGACATTAAAAAAAAAAAGATAACACTTACCTCCATCGCCCGTCTCCCGCCGCTGTCTTCTGCTGCCTTGCTGCTCTTGTGGTATCCCAGCATTTGCTAGGACATCAGCAAGGCTCCTCAGCAATCCTGGCACTGCTTACATGCTAAAAGTAGTATGTAAGCAGCATCAGGTTTGGTCTGAGTGGTAATCACTGCTAGTCAGACACAAGCCTGGGGTCTGTACTGTTTCTCCAGTCCAGCTGTGTATTCAGCGCTTTGGAGAAAGCTAAGTGCGCATGTGTGTTTAGCCAGCCTCAAACATCTGGCCAAACACACATGCGCATTTAGTGCACTCTCCCCTCCTCCGTCTCCCACTTACCCGTGGCCCAGCCCCGCCCCTTCCTACACCTGCTGGCTGAACCAGCAGATGAAAAATGATGAAGAAAAATACAACGATAGCAAGCTATTGTTTTATTTTTCATCTACCAGCTCAGCCAGAAGGGCAACGCCCCTCCGCCACTATGGGAGAGCCACACCTGTCTTGTGCGCTACTTTGACAAGTTAGCTAGCACAGTTTCATTATTATGAGACAGCACATAACAGAGTCATCAAATGGGTATTATACAGAACCAGGTGCGTGTAGCACCACACAGATAACATACCTGTTACAGACAGTTTACCCTTCAGTATTTATTGACATCCTAGAAACTATTTCTAATGCTTCAAACACAACAGAATAAGTTTGGATTGGCTCAATTTCCAATAGTGGGTGGTATTGCGTTTGTCACAATATTATTTTTGAAAGGATAAATAAGGTCCGTGGGCCAAAGCATGTGATAGGCTTGTGGATCAGAAAAAAGGAGTAAATGCAGCCCAAAGTATCTCCTGAGTGTTAGACCTGACAGCCTTAGGGTGGTCACCCCTAACTTTTTGCCTGCCTCCCTCCACTTTTTGGACACTGTTTTTGCTGGTTTTTAGACTCTGCGCACTTTACCACTGCTAACCAGTGCTAAAGTGCATGTGCTCTCTCCCTTTAAACATGGTAACATTGGATCATACCCAATTGGACTATTTAATTTACTTATAAGTCCCTAGTAGAAGGCACTATGGCCCTCATTCTGACCCTGGCGGTCGGTGATAAAGCGGCAGCCAAGCCGCCAACAGGCCGGCGGTCTAAAATATGCAATTCTGACCCTGGCGGGAACCGCCAACACAGCCCGCCAACTTAACACTCCGCCCGCCACAGCGGTACAAACAAACAGCGCGGCGGTTCCCGCCAACAGCCAGGCGGCAGACAATGTACCGCCCACCCTATTACGACCCACCAATCTGCCACCTTTTCCGGGGCGGGAGCACCGCCGATAAGAACACGGCGGAAACAGACTACGAACGGGAAAACGCTCACCTCTACGCACTCCACGCGAGATTCCGGCAGTATGGAACCAGAGTTGCAGGTCATCCCCGCACTCCTATTCCTGCTCATATACCAGGAGCACGCCCGGCGGCGCGGAAGACATCGGTGAGTACTGCACCTACGACACAGGGGAGGGAAAAGATTACCGGCACACACCCACCCACCCACACCCACTACAACACACACATCAATGCATTCCCACAGATCACTGTCACAACCCACAAACCACCCCCCTCCGAAATAATGCAAAGACCAAAAGAAGAGATCATAAACGGGCAGATATATTGAAATATGTACACCAGTAATCCCAATAAATAAATAAACTATGTACAAAATATATACAGCTACTAAATGTAGTCCAACCACTGTCCGTGGATCACAGGGGTCCTGTGCAAAGGGGCAAGGCCCAGTCCCACGACAAGAACTCCACGGAGAGAACACTGCAGGGGCATCAGAAAGAAAATAGGACAGGCACCTCAGGGGGAAGGGAAGGGGGGGCACCTCAGCCACTTGAGTACACGACGCCAGATCCACGAGGGGACTCCATGACCACTGGCCCATCCTGGGGAGAGCAAAGCCACAGTCCATACAGTCCATACAGTGGGTGGCCTGCCCACTGGGCCATCCTGGGGAGAGCAAAGCCACAGTCCAAACAGTCCATACAGTGGGTGGCCTGCCCACTGGGCCATCCTGGGGAGAGCAAAGCCACAGTCCAAACAGTCCATACAGTGGGTGGCCTGCCCACTGGGCCATCCTGGGGAGAGCAAAGCCACAGTCCAAACAGTCCATACAGTGGGTGGCCTGCCCACTGGGCCATCCTGGGGAGAGCAAAGCCACAGTCCAAACAGTCCATACAGTGGGTGGCCTGCCCACTGGGCCATCCTGGGGAGAGCAAAGCCACAGTCCAAACAGTCCATACAGTGGGTGGCCTGCCCACTGGGCCATCCTGGGGAGAGCAAAGCCACAGTCCAAACAGTCCATACAGTGGGTGGCCTGCCCACTGGGCCATCCTGGGGAGAGCAAAGCCACAGTCCATACAGTCCATAACAGACCCCACTGCCACTGGAGGAGGCAAGTTGGCCAGAGGACATCCTGCAGCCCTGCCCGAGATAGACCCTGCCCTGCCACGTCTGCCAAAGGGCCAGCGGTTCTTGCCTTGAAGGGCCCAGTTCAGCGGTTCCTGAGACGGCGGGGCCCAGTTCAGCGGTCCTTGCCCTGAAGGGCCCAGTTAAGCGGTTCTTGAAACGGCGGGGCCCAGCGGAGCGGTGCTTGAGACGGCGGGGCCCAGTTCAGCGGTTCTTGAGACGGCGGGGCCCAGCGGAGCGGTTCTTGAGACGGCGGGGCCCAGCGGAGCGGTGCGTGAGACGGCGGGGCCCAGCGGAGCGGTGCTTGAGACGGCGGGGCCCAGTTCAGCGGTTCTTGAGACGGCGGGGCCCAGTTCAGCGGTTCTTGAGACGGCGGGGCCCAGTTCAGCGGTTCTTGAGACGGCGGGGCCCAGTTCAGCGGTGCTTGAGACGGCGGGGCCCAGCGGAGCGGTACTTGAGACGGCGGGGCCCAGTTCAGCGGTTCTTGAGACGGCGGGGCCCAGTTCAGCGGTTCTTGAGACGGCGGGGCCCAGTTCAGCGGTTCTTGAGACGGCGGGGCCCAGCGGAGCGGTTCTTGAGATGGCGGGGCCCAGCGGAGCGGTGCGTGAGACGGCGGGGCCCAGCGGAGCGGTGCTTGAGACGGCGGGGCCCAGTTCAGCGGTTCTTGAGACGGCGGGGCCCAGTTCAGCGGTTCTTGAGACGGCGGGGCCCAGTTCAGCGGTGCTTGAGACGGCGGGGCCCAGCGGAGCGGTGCTTGAGACGGCGGGGCCCAGTTCAGCGGTTCTTGAGACGGCGGGGCCCAGTTCAGCGGTTCTTGAGACGGCGGGGCCCAGTTCAGCGGTTCTTGAGACGGCGGGGCCCAGTTCAGCGGTTCTTGAGACGGCGGGGCCCAGCGGAGCGGTTCTTGAGACGGCGGGGCCCAGCGGAGCGGTGCGTGAGACGGCGGGGCCCAGCGGAGCGGTGCTTGAGACGGCGGGGCCCAGTTCAGCGGTTCTTGAGACGGCGGGGCCCAGTTCAGCGGTTCTTGAGACGGCGGGCCCAGTTCAGCGGTGCTTGAGACGGCGGGGCCCAGCGGAGCGGTGCTTGAGACGGCGGGGCCCAGTTCAGCGGTTCTTGAGACGGCGGGGCCCAGTTCAGCGGTTCTTGAGACGGCGGGGCCCAGTTCAGCGGTTCTTGAGACGGCGGGGCCCAGTTCAGCGGTTCTTGAGACGGCGGGGCCCAGCGGAGCGGTTCTTGAGACGGCGGGGCCCAGCGGAGCGGTGCGTGAGACGGCGGGGCCCAGCGGAGCGGTGCTTGAGACGGCGGGGCCCAGTTCAGCGGTTCTTGAGACGGCGGGGCCCAGTTCAGCGGTTCTTGAGACGGCGGGGCCCAGTTCAGCGGTTCTTGAGACGGCGGGGCCCAGTTCAGCGGTGCTTGAGACGGCGGGGCCCAGTTCAGCGGTTCTTGAGACGGCGGGGCCCAGTTCAGCGGTTCTTGAGACGGCGGGGCCCAGTTCAGCGGTTCTTGAGACGGCGGGGCCCAGTTCAGCGGTTCTTGAGACGGCGGGGCCCAGTTCAGCGGTTCTTGAGACGGCGGGGCCCAGTTCAGCGGTCCTTGCCTTGAAGGGCCCAGTTCAGCGGTTCTTGAGACGGCGGACGGTCTATGGCCAACTGCTAATTGCCTGGTGGTGCCCTCCTGGGCAGCGGGGATGGTGCTCCTTCACTGCCCACCTGGGCTGTGGGTGGTGGGGCCCTCCTGGCCAGCTGGGCTGGGTCCTCCCTGGGCAGCGGCTATGGGGGTGGTGGGCTCTCCCGGGGCAGCTGTGCCGGTTCCTCCCGGGGCAGCGGCTATGGGGGTTGTGGGCTCCTCCTGGGCAGCAGGCCTGCTGCCTGACCTCTCCGACTTGCTGCCCTTGCCCTCCTTAGTCGTGGGCCTGTGGCCCTTTCCTCCCTTTGGAGCTGTGGCTGGTGACTGTCTCTGGGTGGTGTCCGGGGGGGATGTAGAAGGCGGGCTCCTGCGGCGCCCCTTCCGCCTTCTGCTCCTCTTCCCAGGGGGTGGGCTGGCTGTCCCCTTGCTGCTGGGCGAAGATCCAGACATGCGGGCTGGCGGGCTCCAATACCCCTGCACCCTTGTCAAGGGGGCTGCAGGGCTGGTGGTGGCTGAGGTGCTCTTCTTACCCCGACGAGAAGGAGGGGGGGCTCAGGGTCAGGAAAGAAGTTAGTAGTGGCGAGGAAGAGCTTCTTGGGACAATGGAGAGTGGGAGGTACAGTGGGAATGGGAGTGGAGGGAGAGGATGTGGTTGTAGGTGAGTCACGTTTGCTGTCTTTGGGTGCAGGTGCAGGAGGGATAGGCTGTCGTGAGGTGGATGGCTGTTGGGTGGGTGGGTGGCTGCGTTTGTGTGGTGTGGAAGAGGGGGTGACAGACACAGTGGGAGAGGACACAGGGGACGTGTAAATGGCAGTGGGGGTGGTGACTGCACGTGTGCGGACTGGAGTGGAGGGTGTGCTGGTGATGGAAACACTGGCTGATGGTGAGGTGAATGGAGGTGTGAGTGTAGACGTCACAGGGAGGGAGGAGGGAGACGAGGAGGTGGGGGTCACAGAGGTGGTAGTGACTGTTGGCATGTCTGCATCGGAATGTTGCGTGTGTGAATGTCTGCGTGATCTGTGGTGCTTATGTTTGGATGAGCTTCTCTTGGGTGTTGAGGTGTGTGCAGGCTGGTCTGATGGTGTGGGTGGGACAGGCAGAGGAACAGGAGACTGGGAGGAGGGAGTTAGTAGAGGCAGGCAGGAGACAGGGACAATGGCTGCCGTCAGTGCTGAGGCCAGAGCCTGGAACGATCGCTGATGGGCAGCCTGACCCGAATGAATGCCCTCCAGGTACGCATTGCTGCGATGAACCTCCCTCTCCACCCCCTGGATGGCATTCAAAAGGGTAGTCTGCCCAACAATGAGCGTTCGGAGGAGGTCAATGACCTCCTCACTGAGGGCAGCGGGGGTAACAGGGGCAGGGCCTGAGGTGCCTGGGGCGAAGGAGATGCCCGGCTTCCTGGCAGAGCAGGCACGGGGCGAACGCTGAGGGGCTGCTGGGAGGGCGGAGATGGTGCGGTGGGTGGCGGCTGTACCTGTAATGGCGGGGGGCACGGATGGTGCCACCCCCGCAAGGGAGCCCCCTTCCGAGGACGTGTCCGTGTCGCTGCAGGGTCCAGTCGTCCCCGTCGTGGAGCTCCCCTCGCCCTCCGTCTCACTGGTCCAGTCTGACTCTGTGGCATGGCCCTCCTGGGCCATGTGAGATGCAGCTCCCTCCTGCCCCGATGCCACTTCTCCTCCGCCTGATGATGCTGATGCACACAAGCACAGAAAGACAAACAAAAAGGGGGGGGGAGAGAGAAATAAAGGGATATTGAGTACATGGATCTCCGGTACAGTTAGCGGACATGACAGACACAGATGCCCCCTGCACTAAGTTGCGCACTTGGGGTCCGCTACGCATTCCGTGGAACATGCCCTACACGCCTAGAGTTGACAACTGCACCCATGGATGACACGGCCCAGGGATAGCTGTACTGACAAACTACTGAGGGTGGTGGCTGGGGACACAGGGGCTTACGGGGGTGCCCAGCCTACAGATATCGCCCTGGCCTAGGGGGACCCCCAGCCCTCCTCCCCCAACCAGACACCTCCACTGCGTGACAACAGAGTAGATAATGCTTGTACTCACCCCCTTGTGTCTGCTGTGCTGCCCTCACGCGCCCATCCAATTCAGGGTAGGCCACCGCCAGGATCCGGAACATCAGGGGGCTCAGTTGACGGCAGGCACCCCGCCTACGTTGGGAGGCCATCCCCAGCAGAGACTCGGCGGTCTTCTTGGTCCCGCGGCGGATGTCCTCCCACCTCTTGCGGCAGTGGGTGCCCCGTCGATGGTGGACCCCCAGGGTCCGGACTTCCTTGGCGATGGCACGCCAAATCCCGATCTTCTCATGGGCGCGGACCTATGTGACACGTACAGGGAGGGAGAAATACCACGTTCAAGTTTGTCAGCATTTTCCTTTCCAGTGGCCCAACGCCCCCCATCCCCGCCAGGCCCCCCGCCATGCCCCCCCGCCAGGACCCCCGCCAGGCCCAACATGCCCCCCATCCCCGCCATGCCCCCGCCAGGCCCAACATGCCCCCCATCCCCGCCAGGCCCCCCGCCATGCCCCCCGCCAGGCCCAACATGCCCCCCATCCCCGCCAGGCCCCCCGCCATGCCCCCCACCAGGCCCAACATGCCCCCCATTCCCGCCATGCCCCCCGCCAGGCCCAACATGCCCCCCATCCCCGCCAGGCCCCCCGCCATGCCCCCCGCCAGGCCCAACATGCCCCCCATCCCCGCCAGGCCCCCCGCCATGCCCCCCGCCAGGCCCAACATGCCCCCCATCCCCGCCATGCCCCCCGCCAGGCCCAACATGCTCCCCATCCCCGCCAGGCCCCCCGCCATGCCCCCCGCCAGGCCCAACATGCCCCCCATCCCCGCCAGGCCCCCCGCCATGCCCCCCGCCAGGCCCAACATGCCCCCCATCCCCGCCATGCCCCCCGCCAGGCCCAACATGCCCCCCATCCCCGCCAGGCCACCCGCCATGCCCCCCGCCAGGCCCAACATGCCCCCCATCCCCGCCAGGCCCCCCGCCAGGCCCAACATGCCCCCCATCCCCGCCAGGCCCCCCGCCAGGACCCCCGCCAGGCCCAACATGCCCCCCATCCCCGCCAGGCCCCCCGCCAGGACCCCCGCCAGGCCCAACATGCCCCCCATCCCCGCCAGGCCCCCCGCCAGGACCCCAAGCCAGCCAGTGGCCCCAAATCCATATTGAATTAAACTCACTTGTTGGTCTGGAGGACCGTAGAGTAGCGCATACTGGGGGAGGACCCCATCCACAAGTTTCTCCAACTCCTCTCCAGTGAAGGCAGGGGCCCTTTCCCCAGGCGCAGCAGCCATTGTCCCTTCCAGACCGAGGTCACAGCAACACTTGCAGTATAGGTCCTCTCCTGTGAAAGTTCAAGTCGCAAGTGGATAAGTAGATAGAAAATGGCGGTGACGTCCGCGGCGGTGCGTACCGCGGCGGTGCGTCCCGCCACCGCCGGCGCCCTTCGCCATTGGCTCCTGAAACCCATAGGCTTCAATGTTAACCAATGCGGCTTTGCGCCGCGGTCTTCGCCCGCCGCCCGCCGCGGTGTGCCACGCCAGCGCATTGACCTCACATCCCATTGTCACACTTCACAGGTCAGGCAGCCGCCATTTCCAGGGCCCACATGGCTCAATTTCAACTGCGTCACACAGGCCTAGGCCTTGCATAGCCACTCAGACACGCCATTCACTGCATAGAGAATCGTATACTGTGCTAGCTGTGAGTACGTACCTGTGGGTTGCTTGACTGTGTGCTCCATGTTGTCCTTCCTAGGCACCGTCCGCTGGGTTGGGCGAGGAGACGGATGAATCCTCCCGTGTACCGACCGCTGGTGGACCTGTCGACAATGGAAGAACGCCACATTATCCTGACCTACCGTCTTAACCGTGCCACTATCCATGAACTGTGTGCCCAGCTGGAGCCCGACCTGATGTCCCCCATCCGCCAACCCACAGGGATTCCCCCTCTGGTGCAGGTCATGTCAGTACTCCATTTCTTGGCAAGTGGGTCATTTCAGACAACCGTGGGAATTGCTTCTGGGATGTCTCAGCCCATGTTTTCGAAGGTGTTATCCAGAGTGTTGTCTGCCCTGATGAAATCCGTGAGGAGCTACATCATTTTCCCTGAGGTGGGCGAATTGGCTACAGTGAAGGGTGATTTCTACGCCCTTGGACATATTCCCAACGTAATTGGTGCCATTGATGGGACCCATGTGGCTTTGGTTCCCCCAAGAGACAGGGAGCAGGTGTACAGGAACAGAAAAAATTACCATTCAATGAACATCCAGGTGGTGTGTTTGGCTGACCAGTACATCTCGCATGTAAATGCCAAATTCCCAGGGTCAGTGCATGACGCCTACATCCTCAGGAATAGCAGCATCCCTTACGTGATGGAACAGCTACAGAGACACCGTGTATGGCTAGTGGGGGACTCTGGGTACCCCAACCTGTCGTGGCTACTGACCCCAGTAAGGAATCCCCGGACCAGGGCAGAGGAACGGTACAATGAGGCCCATGGGCGTACTAGGAGGGTGATCGAACGCACCTTTGGCCTCCTAAAGGCCAGGTTTAGGTGCCTGCATATGACCGGTGGATCCCTAATGTACTCACCTAAGAAGGTATGTCACATCATTGTGGCCTGCTGCATGCTTCACAACCTGGCTTTGCGCCGCCAGGTGCCTTTCCTGCAGGAGGATGGTCGAGACGGTGGTGTTGTGGCAGCGGTGGAACCTGAGGAGAGTGACGAGGAGGAAGACGACGGGGCTGAAACAGACAACAGGGACAGAATCATTGAACAGTACTTCCAATAGGACACAGGTAACATTTCAAAGATAATTTAGTAAATGTTAACTACTCTCCAGCATCTCTGCTGCCTGTCTATTTGCCCCAGTGTATGATGACTGAGTTTTGGCTTTTCCCTCCCTATTTCAGATCTGGGGTCCCCACTACGAGTCCTGTGCTTCGTTTCCCCATGGACTACAGCTTTGTGGCAGCTGTTTGTTGACTTCACCATGTACAAGGACATATTTGCACCATCATGTCAATTACAATCTATTGAAATCACAGCCAGACTCCAGATATTTTGGTGCAAAATAGGTGTTTATTTAAGTGCTCAAAATGGGATGGGTGGTTTCAAGTGGGTGGGGGCTATGGTGAAGGAATGTCCATGGCAGAGTCCAGAGTAACAGTCACACAGGTGCATTGTCCAGAGGCCTGTGGAGAGATGGAGCATGGGCAGTTCAAGGATGGACAGGGTGACAATGTGGGACAGTGGGATGACATCAGGTGGTATCCATTGCTGGCGGGGGTCTTGACATCCTACTCTGTCTTCTTGCGAGATCTCAGGGCCCTCTTGCGGGGTGGTTCTTCTCCTGCAGGAGGTGGGGGTCTGGTGGGCTGCTGCTGTGCGGGGGCCTCCTGTCCACTAGCGCCGGCGGAGGTGGTTGGCTGTTCTTGGTCCAGGCTAGTGGCAGGGGCCCTTGGGTGTTGTTCAGTGTCCGCCCTGTTGTTGACGAGGTCCTGCAGCAGCCCTACCATGGTAACCAGGGTGGTGTTGATGGCTCTGATGTCCTCCCTGTACCCCCGATAGTGTTCCTCCTGCAGTACCTGGATCTCCTGGAACCGGGCCAGTACCGTCGCCATCGTCTCCTGGGAGCGGTTGTATGCTCCCATGATGGTGGTGAGGACCTCGTGGAGAGTGGGTTCCCTGGGCCTCTCCTCCCCCCCCTGTCGCACAGCTGCCCTCCGAGTTCCCCTGTTTCCCTGGGCCTCTGCCCCCTGGCCGGTGTGCCCACTACCACTGCCCCCAGGTCCCTGTTGTTGTTGGGGTGGTGGGTTATCCTGGGTGCCCTGTAGTGGTAGACACACCGCAGATTGACGCGCCCTGGAGACAGAGGCATGGGCCCGCTGGGTGGGAGCTGTGCTGGTGTTCCCAGAGGGGTTTGGGTCTGTAGTGGCCTGGGCCTGTGTGAGGGGAACCGACTGTCCAGAGGTCCCCGATGGTCCGGGCTGGTCATCGGTGTCCAGGTCGACAGAGCTGCTGTCATCGCTGACGGCCTCTTGGGTGGGGGGTGTGGAGAATTCTGGCCCCTCCGCCGCGGTGTGTTGACGGTCGGGTCCTGCAGGGGTATAGAGGTATGGTTATAGTTTCAATGCGTGGCATATGGGTGTATCTGTGGGTTCTCGTGTCCCCAAGTGCTGGCATTCGTGTGTGGGGGCTTTGGTGAGGGTGGCTTGTGGGGGGGATGTGTATATGCATTGGGCATGCTTTGGTGATGGGTGTCCATGCTTAGTGGACGCATGCAGGCCTAGGTTTTGGGATGTGTGGGTTGTGATGGTGAGACATTGGCGGGGAATAGGTGTGCTGGGGGTGGGGGTGAGGATGGTGGTGGGGGTGAGGATGGTGGTGGGGGTGAGGGTGGGGGTGAGGATGGGGGTGGGGGTGAGGGTGGGGTTCGAGGATGGGGGTGAGGGTTGGTGTCTGATTTGGCATGCAGGTGGGGGGGAAGCAGTATTGAAGCTTCAACTTACCAGTATCCATTCCTCCGCCGACTCCTGCGAGGCCGTCAGGATGCAGGATGTTCAAGACTTCCTCCTCCCATGATGTGAATTGTGGGGGTTGAGGTGGGGGTCCTCCGCCAGTCTTCTGCACGGCGATGTTGTGCCTGGATACCATGGAACGCACCTTCCCCCGTAGGTCGTTCCATCGCTTCCTGATGTCTTCCCGATTTCTGGGGTGCTGTCCCACTGCGTTCACCCTGTCGACAATCCTCTGCCATAGCTCCGTCCTCCGGGCAATGCTGGTGTATTGTATCTGTGTGCCGAACAGCTGGGGCTCTACCCGAACGATTTCCTCCACCATGACCCTGAGTTCTTCGTCTGTGAAGCGGGGTTGTCTTTGGGGTGCCATGGGGTGGTGTGTATGATGTGTGGGGTGGAGTATGTGTATTTAAGTGAGTTGAGTGTGGTGGTGTGTGTTGTTTTGTGTGTGGATAGTGTGTGGGTGATGGTGTTGAGTGGCTGTGGCTGTTATTTTTTGGATGCTGGTGTCTCGCTCTTGCCTTCTTTACGAATTTTTTAGCGTAGGGGTTTGTGGGTGATGTGGGTGGGTGTTTTATATTGTATTGTGTGTGTGGGAGTGGTGTGTGTATGTGTATCAGGTGTGTGGGATTCAAATCGTCCAATGTGGCTGAGTTTTGTTCGTTTGTGTGTATTCTGACCGCGGCGGTGTGTCCCACCAATGGAATACCGCGTTTGAATGACCGCCGCGTGGATTCGTGGGTCGTAATGGCATGGGCGTATTTCTGTTGGCGTGACGGTGGAGGTTTTGTCACCTCCACCTTTCCGCCGACCGCTGGTCTGGCGGTCTGTTGTGGCGGTCGGATTTTCGGAGGTTTGCCTTCTGCGGGTCAGAATGACCGTGGCGGGTTTCCGCGACCGCGGCGGGATTATGGAGGATTTCTGACCGGCGGTAGGCGCCTTTTACCGCCGAGGTCAGAATGACCACCTATATGTGCCCAGGGCTTGTAGATTAAATGCTACTTGTGGGCCTGCAGCACTGATTGTGCCTCCCACGTAAGTAGCCCCATAACCTTGTCTCAGGCCTGCAAGGCCTGTGTGTGCAGTTTCACTGTCAATTCGACTTGGCATTTAAAAGTACTTGCCAAGCCTAAAACTCCCCTTTTTCTACATATAAGTCACCCCCAAAGTGTGCCCTAGGTAACCCCTATGGCAGGGTGCTCTGTGGGTAAAAGGCAGGACATGTACCTGTGTAGTTTACATGTCCTGGTAGTGTAAAACTCCTAAATTAGTTTTTACACTACTGTGAGGCCTGCTCCCTTCACAGGCTAACATTGGGGCTGCCCTCATACATTGTTGGAATGGTAGCTGCTGATCTGAAAGGATTAGGAAGGTCATATTTAGTATGGCCAGAATGGTAATACAAAATCCTGCTGACTGGTGAAGTTGGATTTAATATTAATATTTTAGAAATACCACTTTTAGAAAGTGAGCATTTCTCTGCATTTAAATCTTTCTGTACCTTACAATCCACGTCTGGCTGGGTTTAGTTGACAGCTCCTTGTGCATTTACTCAGACACACACCAAACACAGGATACTCAGCCTCACTTGCATACATCTGCATTTTGAATGGGTCTTCCTGGGCTGGGAGGGTGGAGGGCCTGCTCTCACACAAAGGACTGCCACACCCCCTACTGGGACCCTGGCAGACAGGATTGAACTGAAAGGGGACCTGGTGCACTTCTAAGCCACTCTTTGAAGTCTCCCCCACTTCAAAGGCACATTTGGGTATAAAAACAGGGCCTCTGCCCTCCCACCTCAGAAACTTCCTGGAGAAGAAACTTGTAACCAGAACCTGCATCCTGCCAAGAAGAACTGCCTGGCTGCCCAAAGGACTCACCTGACTGCTTTCTGTGAAGGACTGCTCCCTTGCTGTTGCCCTGCTGCCTTGCTGCTCCCTAGCTGTGGTGAAGAAGTGCTCTCCAAGGGCTTGGATAGAGCTTGCCTCCTGTTCCCTGAAGTCTTAGGACTAAAAAGACTTCTCTCTTGCAACTGGACTCCTCGTGCAATGAAAATTCGACACACAGCTTGCTAAAAATGACGCACAGCCTGTTCCGCGGTGAGAAATTCACCGCACGCCGAACCGGGACGACAGCGCTCGACTTCGCAGGGAAAAGATCGATGCGGCGCCTGCAGTGCGACCGGAACTTCGACGCACGACCCACCAGATCGACGCACAGCCGACCTGGGACGACGACGCCCGACTTTCAGAAGGAAAATCAACGCAGCACCTGCCGTGAGGGAGAAATTTCCCCGCACCGCCCACCGGAACGACGCAGAGCTTGTCACAAGCCCAAGTTTTCACGCACAGACCTCGGGCTTCTGAAAACCCTGCAACCCTAAGAGGATCATGATCGAGCGCTGGAAATTGTTGCCCAGCCGTCCCTGCGTGGAAACTAAACGACGCATCAACCATGTGCAGCCTGAGAAATCGACGCACACCCCTTTGTTTCCATGCTTCTCTTCCTCTGCGGCCCTTTGTGGAGATTTTTCACTCAAACCAGGTATTTTGTGCTTGAAAGAGACTTGTTTACTTTTAAAAGACTTAAGACACTTTATATCACTTTTCAGTGATATCTTCACATTTTCCTATTGCATCTTTGATCGTTTTGACCTGTAAATATCCAGATAAATATTATATATTTTTCTAAACACTGCATGGTGTATTTTTGTGGTGCTATACTGTGTTATTGTATGATTTATTGCACAAATACTTTACACATTGCCTTCTAAGTTAAGCCTGACTGCTCAGTGCCAAGCTACCAGAGGGTGGGCACAGGATAATTTGGATTGTGTGTGACTTACCCTGACTAGAGTGAGGGCCCTTGCTTGGACAGGGGGTAACCTGACTGCCAACCAAAGACCCCATTTCTAACACTGAGCATATTTGTTCTTGGAATAGCCATATTAAGTTCTCCAATTTACACACTTCCTTACACTGTATCTGATAACGAGCTTTAAAATTGTCAGTTTTATTTTGCATTCAAGAAAAAAGGCGAATGATTGACGATCCCGATAATCAGAGCACAAAATGGCAGGGTCATGTTTGGCAAGGCTTTCGTATAGTAATCGTTTTTGTTAAGTGCAAGGTTGCTTATAAGCATGACTGCATTTTACATTAAAGAATGTGTATACAGGTATAGGGCCGATCATCTTGTGCGCTGATGGTCCGGAGAAACAGATGCCAATACCGATTTTCTCTGAAAAGGAGACATGTCTTTTGGGGGTAGGAAAATCTACTGGGTGTTATACCAACAATATTGACGAAGTTGTACCATTTAATCCACATTCATTAGTTAAACTTTAAATTGTCCGTCTCTCCAGCCTGTGACAGCAACCCAGCGTTCTCTAATTAGATGCTTGTGAGGTATGTACAAGCTTATATGCATTGCATTCTATATTTCTTCACAAAGACAAAACAAAACATTCATTGCAGGTGAAACACCACATTAATTTTGGGACGTACAAAAACACTGCTCGGTTTTATATGCAACTTGCATTTTCCTAATTTATTTACTGATGATATTTTTCACCAGAAGCATTATCTTGAGTTTTCTGGAAATGGACAATGCTTATGATATCAAATAAGGTAGAAGCAAAACTGCAGCAATAAGCATATCGGTAGTGGTATTTGGTTATAATCTACATTACCCAACAATATCATATTTCTAGCAAGTAGCAGATAGTATTTAAATGAGTATTTAAATGAGTGAGCCACTGGAATCCCTAGAAACTGCACAGTGCCTGGAGAACCAGTATACCACTGGTGGTGGGAGACTGGTCTGTAAAGTACTTACTGTTCAGTAAAATGTTTCCAATCATGGTTATTATGGTGCCTAAACACTTTGAAGATAACAAGGTATTATGAGTCTTCACTTTTACTCAAGAAGATTCAGGGGAACTTTAAGAAGCCTAAGTATATTAAATGTGTTTACATCAGTTAATGGAACGTTTCATGTGATCTTCCAAAATCACATGAAATGGGCGTATATAGATAGGCCCTCATTACAACCCCTGGCGGTCGGTGTTAAATCGGCGGTAATACTGGCAAAAGGCCGGCGGTAAAGAAAATTGAATCACGACCATGGCGGAAACCGCCAACATAGGCAGCCACTTTAACACTCCGAACGCCACGGCAGTAGAAACAAACACTGCGACGGTAACCGCCAACAGACAGGCGGAAGACAAGGTTCCGCCCACTGTATCACAACACGCCTATCCACCACCTTTTCTGGGGCGGTACCAACGCCGTCAAAAGCACAGCAGAAACAGTACTTGGAATGGAAACCACTCACCTTTCAACACTTTACGAACAACAAGGACGCCATGGAGCCCGAGTTACAGGTCCTACCGATGCTGGTCTACCTTCTCTTGTATCAGGAGCAGCAAAGACGCCGGCGACGACCACGGTGAGTACTGCACCTAGCACACAGAGGACGGGGGAGGGAAAAGAGAGTGACATACACAGGCAACACCCAACACCCCCACCCACACCCTCACCCACAACACCATACACACAAATACATGCAGCAACATTACATATTCACCCCGTCACCCCCGGAAGAACGCAAGGACAAAAGTAAATGATTGTAATGAGTGTAATCATTGAAATATCAGATAGGCCAAATTCAAATATCAGTATATACAAATATGTACACCAACTACACAAGTCCGGATATGAATTAAATCATTGTCCGTGGATCAGTGTCCCAAAATGCATGGGCGATGCCCACACATGATACCTAACTCGAAATGGAGAGAACACTGCAGGGGCATCAGATGGAAAATAAAAGAGGCACCTCAAGGGGAGGGGGAGGGAGGGCACCTCAGCCGGATGAACGGCGAATGCCACTGCTCCACGAGGGGACTCCATGCCCACTGATTGGTCCTGGGGAGAGCAAAGCCACAGTCTCACAAGTCTCTCCAGTGGGTGGTTTCCCCACTGCTTTATCCTGGGGAGTGCAAAGCCACAGTCTCACAAGACTCTCCAGTGGGTGGTTTGCCCATTGCTTTATCCTGGGGAGTGCAAAGCCACAGTCTCTCAAGTGGATTTCAGTCGCCACTGGTTCTGGAGGGGGCACTGTGCCCAGAGTTCTTCATCCTGCCAAGGACTGAGGTAGTGGATGTAAATCTCCACTGGTTCTGGAGGGGGCTTTGTGCCCAGAGTGCTTCATCCAGCCAAGGACTGAGGTAGTGGATGTGAATCTCCACTGGTTCTGGAGGGGGCTTTGAGCCCAGAGTGCTTCATGCTGCCAAGGACTGAGGTAGTGGATGTGAATCTCCACTGGTTCTGGAGGGGGTTTTGTGCCCAGAGTGCTTCATGCTACCAAGGATTGAGGTAGTGGATGTGAATCTCCACTGGTTCCGGAGGGGGCATTGTGCCCAGAGTGCTTCACATGCAGTGTGGTAGGTCCCATTTCCTCACCTGGGTGTGTGTGCCACGAGATTGCCTGGGAACAGGTAGCATGATACTCCATGGAGGCAGAGGCACACTCCACCCTGCTGCGACTTCGCCTGCCACCTACAGGTACAAATAGTGCTGGGTGTCGTGCCTCATGTATGCTGTGCAGGGTCCAGGACGTCTCCTGCAGCCTCGGACAGCTGCCCACTGGGGATAATTGCCATGTTAGCTATGGTGGCACTGTCTGAACACGTTACTGGGCTGGTAGCGGTGGTTGCGGCGGTGTCTGTGGTGGAGGTGCTGGCGATGGTGCATGTGTCTGCACCTGTGGAGGGACACAGCAGGACGTCTCCTGCAGCCTCAGAAGCCTGCCCACTGGGGATGATGCTGGGGACTGTTGGTGAGGCAGCAGACGTGCAGGTGGCGGTGCCGGTGGCGGTGCAGGTGGCGGTGCCGTACAGGATGATGTTCTGGTTGACAGAAGGGGTGACTCTAGCCCCTCAGCTGGAGCCTCCGTGCCCTGTCCTGACCTGCTCTTCACCTTGTGTCCCTTCCCCACCTTTGATGTCGCTGCTGGTCCCTTTCCACTGTCCCCTTTTGGCTTGGAGGAGCCCTTTCTTGGTGGTAGGTGCGGCTTCTCCCTCCGGCATGTGGGCACCTTCTTCACCTTGGCAGGTGGTGGAATGGCCTGCTCCTTGGCCTTGCTAGTTGGCACACTGGCAGCCCTGATGGGTGCCGCCCGCCATGTGACCGGACTTGCTGAGACCACTGTGCTGGATGATTTGGTGGCTGAGGTGCTGGACTGGGACCTGGACAGCCTGGCCCTAGGGGGAAGGACAGGGTGGGGGGGAGGTGTAGGGAAGAGGTCAATGTTAGCCAGGAAGAGTTTCTTAGACACACTGGGACGGGGAGAAGGAGGGGGTCTGGGAGTGGAGGAAGAGGTAGTGGTTGTAGGAGGTGTACGTCTGCTGAATTTGGGTGAAGGTGCATGGGCCGGAGGCTGTTGAGGTGGATGGCTGTTGGGTGGGTGTGTGCCTGCGTTTGTGTACTTTGGGAGGAGGGCTCACAGACACACTGGGAGAGGACACAGGGGATGTGTGCATGGTAGTGGGGGTGGTGATTGCACATGAGAGGTGTGTGGTGATGGGCGTGCTGGTGATGGAGGTAGTGGAGGAAGATGTAGTGCATGCAGGTGTGAGTGGAGATGAGACAGGAAGGGAGGAGGAGGATGTGGAGGAGGGGGACACAGTGGAGGCAGTGGATGTTGGTGTGTCTGCATGGGAATGGTGCTTGTGTGAGTGCCTGTGGGATGTGTGGTGCTTATGTTTGCTATGTCCACTCTTGTGTGTTGATGAGTGTGCATGCTGGTCTGATGGTGTGCTTGGGATAGGCTAAGGTACAGGGGATTGGGTCTGGGTAGAGGAAGTTGGAGGGGGGAGGCTGGACACAGGGACAATGGCTGCCATCAGTGCGGAGCCCTGGTGGACCTGTCGACAATGGAAGACAGACACATCATTATCACTTACAGACTTGATTATGCAACAATCCAGAAACTGTGTGCCCAGTTGGAGCCAGACCTGATGTCAGCTATCCGCCATCCCACAGGAATCCCCCTCTAGTGCAGGTCCTGTCAGTGCTCCATTTCCTGGCAAGTGGGTCTTTTCAAACAACAGTAGCCTTGGCATCAGGAATGTCACAGCCAATGTTCTCTAACATGCTGTCCAGAGTATTATCTGCCCTGCTGAAACACATGCCCAGCTGCATCGTTTTCCCTCTGGTGGAGGATCTGCCCACAGTGAAATGTGACTTTTATGCCCTGGGACATATTCCCAACATAATTGGTGCCATTGATGGGACACAAGTGGCATTTGTCCCCCCCGCAGGAATGAACAGGAGTACAGAAACCGGAAAAGCTACCATTCAATGAATGTGCAGATGGTGTGTTTGGCAGACCAGTACATCTCCCATGTGAAGGTCAAGTATCCTGGCTCAGTGCATGACCCTTACATTTTGAGGAATAGCAGCATCCCTTATGTGATGGGGCAACTCCAGGCGCACTGTGTGTGACTAATAGGTGAGCCCAAGGTCCCCATACAGTTTCATTAGCTGTCGGGGTATGGGAGATTCCCTAATGTTTGGAGGATGTCTAACAGTTGTCCCTTGATATTTGCAGGTGACTCTGGTTACCCCAACCTGTCATGGCTACTGACCCCAGTGAGGAATCCCAGGACAAGGGCAGAGGAACGCTACCATGAGGCACATGGCCAAACTAGGAGAATAATAGAGCGCACCTTCGGCCTCCTGAAGGCCAGATTCCGGTGCCTCCATCTGACAGGTGGATCCCCATACTACTCACCAAAGAAGGTGTGCCAGATCATCGTGGCATGCTGTATGTTGCACAACCTGGCTTTGCAACACCAGGTGCCTTTTCTGCAGGAGGATGGGCCTGATGGTGGTCTTGTGGCAGCTGTGGAGCCTGTGGACAGTGAAGATGAGGAGGCAGAAGAAAAAGATGTAGACAACCGTAACAACATCATAATGAAATACTTCCAGTGAGACACAGGTAAGAGGACCTAGCATAAATCTGCCTTTTTACCTCTGTGTATGGACCCTGACTTGTCACTTTGGCTTTCCACTTCACAGATCTGGGTCCCACTTTGTGCCCTCTGCTATGTTTACTGCTGGCCTACAACTGTGTAACATTGGTATGTGAACAAGTACATTGACATTGCTATATTTCAGAGAGGTTGCAATTACACATTTGTGAAAGCACAGACTGACTCCAGATTGTTTTGTGATTCAAGGGTGTTTATTTCTGTGCTAATAAGTGGAGGGGTGTGTAAAATGGGCTCGGGTGATGGTGGAGGAATGTCCATGGTAGAGTCCAGTCTCTTGGTCTCACAGGTGCATTGTCCAATGGGGCATAGGAAGGGGTGCAATGGCAGTTTAAGGTGGACATGGTGACAAAGTGGGACAGAAGGGTGACATTCAGGAGGGTCTTATTTCCTGGCGGGGGTCTTGGCAATGTTCTCTGTCTTGTTCCTGGATCTCAAGGACTGTTTGCGGGGTGGTTCTCCTTCTGCAGGGGGTGGGTGCTGGTGGCCTGTTGGTCCTGTGGCGTTGCCTCCTGTCCACTAGCGCCGGCGGAGGTGGAGGGCTGTTAATTGTCCAGGCTAGTGTCAGGGGCCCGTTTGTGTGCCACTGTGTCCCTCATGGTGTTGACAAGGTCTGCCAGCACCCCTACAATGGTGACCAGGGTGTTGTTAATGGACTTCAAGTCCTCCCTGATCGCAAGGCAGTGTTCCTCCTGCAGCCACTGAGTCTCCTGAAACTTGGCCAGTACCGTGCCCATGGTCTCCTGGGAATGATGGTATGCTCCCATGATGTTGGAGAGTGCCTCGTGGAATGTCGGTTCCCTGGGCCTGTCCTCCACCTGTTGCACAGCAGTCCTCCCAGCTTCCCTGTTATCCTGTGCCTCTGTCCCCTGAACCGTGTGCCGACTGCCACTGACACCAGGTCCCTGATGTTCTTGGGTTGGTGTGTTTGCCTGGATTCCCTGTAGTGGTGGACACACTGCTGTTTGACGTGTCCTGGGGACAGAGGGATGGGCCCGCTGGGTGGGTGCTGTGCTGGTGTTTCCTCAGGGGGGGAGGTTCTGTGGTGGCTTGTGACAGTGGCAGGGGAACCGACTGTCCAGAGGCCCCTGATGGGCCGGGCTGGTCATCTTGATCCAGACGTGCAGAGCTGCTGTCATCACTGTGGGCCTCTTCTGTGGGGGGACTGGATATGTCTGGCACCTCCTGTCTGTTGGGTATGGGTCCTGTTGGGGTGTAAATGCATAGTTTTAGTATCTGTGTGTGCCATCTTGTGCATTGGGTGCGGTACCCTCTACTCCTGTGCTTGCATAATTGTGTTTGCCCTTTTGTGATAGTTGGTTTGGGGTCTGTGTGGGTATCTGTACTGGACATGCTTTGGTGATAGTGGTCCATGCATAGGTGTTGCATGCAGGGCCTTGGTGTTGGGATGTGTGGGTTGTGATAGTGGGACATATGTGAGGTGTTGGAGTGATGGGGGGAGGGTGGGGGTATGTAATGGCATGCAGGTGGGGTGGGGAATTTGGAAAATAAGATATGACTTACCAGAGTCCAGTGCTCCTGCTATTCCGGTCAGGCCCTTAGGATGCATGATCGCCAAGACTTGCTCCTCCCATGTTGTTAGTTGTGAGGGAGGAGGTGGGGGGTCCACCGCCAGTCCTCTGTACAGTAATCTGGTGTCTGGAAACCACTGAATGCACCTTCCCCTGTAGGTCGTTCCACCTCTTCCTGATGGCATCCCGTGTTCTTAGATGCTGTCCCACTGCGTGGACCCTGTTGACGATTCTCCGCCATAGCACCATCTTCCTAGCAATGGAGGTGTGCTGCACCTGTGATCCGAAAAGCTGTGGCTCTACCCGGATGATTTCCTCCACCATGACCCTGCGCTCCTCCTCTGAAAACCTGGGGTGTCTCTGAGGTGCCATGATGTTGTGTGGGTGATGTGTGAGGTGCTGTTCATTGTGCTGTGTTGTGTTGGTATGTGTTGTTTGAGGTGCGTGGATGTTGTATGAGTGATGGTGTTGTGTGCCTATGGATGCTGGTGTTGTGTTTGCTATCCTCTCTCTCACAGCTTTTACAAAAAATGTTGTTGTAAGGGTTTGTGGGTAATGTGAGTGGGTGTTTTATAGTGGTGTGAGTGTGTGGGTGTGGTGTGTGTATGTGTATCAGTTGTGTGTATTTTGAATTGTCCAATGTGGTTATGTTTTGTAAATGTGTGTGTATTTTGAGCGCGGCGGTGTGTACTGCCAATGTATTTCTGCTGTTGTAAGACCGCCTCGTTGATTTGTGGGTCGTGATAGTGTGGGCGTATTCTTGTTGGCGTGACAGTGGAGGTTTTGGTATCGCCAGTTTATCACTGACCTTTGGTGTGGCGGACTTGTGTGGGTGTGTGTATTGTGGCGGATTCCGAGATGTGGGTCGTAATACCTGTCGCGGAATTCCACCGCCACAACGGTATGTTGGCAGTCTTCAGCACGGCGGAAAACAGGATTTACCGCCAGGGTTGTAATGAGGGCCATAGTCTCCTAAATATCCATAAAGGTAACTCACTAGGCCCTATTATTTTATTATTGTTTTAATGTGTGCCAAGATGTAACTTTAATGCAGCTTATAAAGGATTAAATATATTTAACAAATGTTGCAAACCACATATTGCCCATTAGGAAGACAAACCTGTTTTCCAGTAACTGCCACTGTTCTGGAATCTACCAGCATAGGAGGGTTCTGGAATCATGTGGCAGAAGAGGGTCAAATTATGCAGCAGGGTTGAGTAAATTATCAACGTAAATGCAAATTATGCGGCATAATGCAGATTATTAGTAGTAGTATTTCTTGTTTAAATTGTCATTTGTATACTTGTTAACACTGACTGGACATTGACTACGCCTCATTAGTACCAGTTACGTCCAAATAAGCAATAAGCAACAGAAATGTGATCAGTCAACCATTGCAAAGGGTCTTCCAGGGCGCAGCAATACATGCAATTGCGTTTTGAGAGACTTGAACCGTTTGAGCTGAAGATATAAGTGGCCTTGAATATAGATAAACATTGCAATGTTCAACTTCTTTCTTCCTAGTAACCACAACCAATGGGTCAGAAGTTCAAATGCATTTTGTAAATTACCCAACTGTGAGATAAAGAGAGAATGATTTTTTGATTCATGATATCCATTTTTGAAAATCTACAGGACTGTTCCCTGAAAAGAAACCATTAGGAAGGTGGCTAAGGCTTCAGTATGATTAGCTCTGCCATTATCCCACTGAAAAACTGGATATCTAGGCTATTTGTAGGGAAAGGTTTGAGCTACAGACTCCTGGCACAGTAAGTTTTGAAGTAAAGTTAACTTCTATGAACCACTTTCTGCTACAAGAAAACATCTGCTTCAAGAACTTACTTGTCTCTCATTCTCACTGATTTCTCCTTGCTTTGTCCCCCATTTGTTGTGTGTCTTCTTGCGTTCCCCTTGTTTTCACTGCTTTCATCTTTGCTGTCCCTCCTTTTTTTTTTGTGTGCCTTCTCCCCGCTTTTCGCTCATTTCCAGTGATTTGTCCGGAACTTGCAAGTGCCTGGATACCCTGTCGGGTGATTAGCCCTGCTTTACAAATCGTGATTGATTCACTGATTACACTCAACACATCATAACACAAAAGGGCTTTCTTTTCTGGTTGAAATATGAGATGAAAGGTGAGGTGGTACCGTCAATGTTAGAGGGCTGTCAAGAGGGGGGTATTTTGCAGGCTCATGAAAAATGGGTTCCTTTCTCTGAGCAACTCAGCAAGAAGAAGGTCTTGGGTGCCGGTGCAGAGGAATACTGCCTCTCCTTACAGCCTAAGCTGCACATGCATGGAGTCCTGCCACTATAAAAATGAGTGTTTTACAACTGAATACACTGTGCCCAGTACTGAGGCTAATTGTGGAGTTTTGTTTTGTTTCTGTTTCTTTCCATGCTCCACCCCAAGTCCTTCTTTGTATTCTTGCCTGGTACTTCTTCTTGAGAATATTAATTATCTGAATCCATCTCCACTGAGGATAGTTACCAGTCTCCAGAAGTTCAACAAGAGCTCTAGCCCCATTCACCTATGGACTCAGAGTTTCTTGTGCTCTATCGGTGAACCTCTTTGTCCCATAAGTTAGTTTGCTACTTCACATCTTTTCTGACCCATGACAGATTGTGAGGCCCTTGGAGTGCATCAGTCTAACTTTACTTTCGAGGAGACTATTTGAGAGTCTCAAGAGAAGGTGAAGGTACTGGAAATACAAAATGACCCCCTCAATAAAAAGGTGAAAGACTTACAAGCTCAGGCTGGTGCACCTACCAGCACTAATTAGCAGATGATATATTTACCCGCTCCACAGAAATCTGATGAAGATTCTAAAAAGTATACATTTTTTGTGAGCTCTTCCAAGATTGGTTTAATGAGAAAACCAGAACATTTAGGGTCAGATGTATCAAACAGTTTTCCGTTGGGCTGTTTACGATCGCAAAAACTGCATTTTGGTATGTATCAAATCCAATTTGCGATTTGGTAACTTGTTGAAATATGAGATGAAAGGTAAGGTGGTACCGTCAATGTTAGAGGGCTGTCAAGAGGGAGGTATTTTGCAGGCTGTTTGCTTAACTTGTTACCGAATCACAAATTGGATTTGCGACTACATACAGATTGTGTATTAGGAAGGGGCGTGTCAAGGTTGTCCCTTCCTAATACCGAATTGCAGAGGTATATATAATTGTTTTATGACCATGACTGCGGTCGTAAAACAATCACAGTTACCACCAATTTCAAATTGGTGGTAACCCATTGACAAAGGGAAAGGGGTCCCCAAGGACTGAGGCTAATTGTGGAACAGAAGACATTGGTTTGTTAATTTTTCCCCTTTCATTGTTTGGATGTATGCCATTTACTTGGTATGTTGTTTAGTTTTCGATTTTTTTGTGGATTTAATAGAAGTTTTTATACTTTTTGCTATTCTGATAGTATCTGTTAAAAAAAGGATTACCAAATGATAATAATTTTTGTTTGCTGTTTTTATACACACAGTGACAGATAAACTGGTTCCTAATAGGCAGTTCACCAAAATTTTCAAATTGACATTCTACAGTAGGGCCGAAATGTATGCATCGAAGAATTTTGTGTCTCGAAACTACCAAGCTAGGCGTAACATCAAATCTTTGGACTGATTTTGTTAGAGCCTCCTGGTAAACATTGATCTCTTCTTCAGCCACCATTTGAACAACAGGCAGATGCTTAAATGAGGATCTCCCTTCGAATCCTAAAGAGTGCAGTAACAAAAATGTCACCTCTCCGGTCTAAATCTAGACACCCCAATGGCTCCTAAATAGGTTTCAAAGGCATCGTACCACTGTTTCCAAGGGATCTGTGGATCTCCTGGGGTTTCTAAGAAAGGCAGTGGAGGATTCACTGACTGCATAATGTCTACAACACACATGTAATTGCAATACCAGATGAAGAATAAAGATAACTCCGCACTAAGGAAACTCTAAATAAGTCTTTATGAATGAATATACAGTTGTGTGCCAATCCCCAAGATAAGCACTTTGGTGGTAACATAACGTAAACCTACTTCAATGAATGTAAACTGAAATAAAGATGCAAACACAAGAAACACCATTGAAAAACTGGAGACGTGATGTCATAGGAACTTCAGTAAAATGGTGTGCCTGTCACCGTATAGTCACAAGATGGAAAGACAACAGGCAAGATATTGGTCCTATATGCTTGGTATTTAACAAAGTCAATATATAACTGCCCATTTAAACTACATTTGTGACGGTAACAGGCCAGACGTTGTGTACCAGTCACCGTGTAAAGCTAAGATTTTAAGCTTCTGGTTATGAAGAAATGTTAATAACCTTCAAAAGTTGTTTAAATGACAAATGGGACGCGCATCTGGAGGAGGCGGAGGCGGCAAACAGGAAGGTCAGGAGCTCTTTAAATTTCAACACAGCGCTCCCGCCCTGCGGGACGCGCATCGGGAGGAGGCGGAGGCGGCAAACAGGAAGGGCAGGAGCCCTTTAAATTTCAACACAGCGCTCCCGCCCTGCGGGACGCGCAAGGGCAGGAGCCCTTTAAATTTCAACACAGCGCTCCCACCCTGCGGGACACGCATCGGGAGGAGGCAGAGGCGGCAAACAGGAAGGGCAGGAGCCCTTTAAATTTCAACACAGCGCTCCCGCCCTGCGGGACGCACATCGGGAGGAGGCGGAAGCGGCAAAAAGGAAGGGCAGGAGCCCTTTAAATTTCAACACAGCGCTCCTGTCCTGCGGGACGCGCATTCGGAGGAGGCGGAGGCGGCAAACTGGAAGTGCAGGAGCCCTTTAAATTTCAACACAGCGCTCCCGCTCGCGGGCGGCGCACCGGGCAAAGCCCGGGCCAAGGGCAGGCCCGTCCTTCGCCCGTCATCAACCGGGAGAGGCCGGGCTGGGCCCCCCCCCTAACGTTTCTTCCTCCTGCTTCCAGTTTTTGTGGTAATTTCTTCTGGAAGCTGCTAAAGGGGCTGTGGGAGATTGTCATCTATAATGGGGAAGAGAAAGATTACCTTGCAAAAGGGGGAAGGCGGGCCCAGCTCTCTCCAGTCCTCCATTACTAGCTATCTATCCTCTGTGATGGGGGCCATTGAATCTGAAATAGAGCAAGTAGAAGAAAGGATTGGGGCTGTCCAAAGTACTGTTCAGCAGCCCCCTTTGGAACCTACTGTCCATATAAACACTAATTCAAGAACTGGGCCCTTATTACCGACCCTGCCTTCGAGTATTATACAGTTGGGACACAACATACTTCCTCCCATAGTTTTAAACAATTCTTCTACCCCATTTGTTAATCCACCTCTGGAAAGCTCTTGTTCTCAGGTTGATTCTCCTCCCCTGAAGAAGAGGAGAGCCGGGAAAAAGACTAAAAATACAAAAAAGGCCTTGGGCCCTAAGAAGAGATCATCTACCCTTCTGGTTTCAGGTGCTAAAGATCCAGTTTCCCTGGTGTCCACTCCTGAATGTTTTCAGAGAAAGGATGCACCTGAAGATTTTACAAGTGTTATAGATTCTATACTCAAACCTTTTTGTGCAACCTTAGAGGCGAAACTTATCAAAATGATTACTAGGAAGCTTGACTGCTTTTGTAATGATGTGACTAGTACTTTATCTCATTTACTTAAGCCAGGACTAGCAAGCACAGGAATATCTCACAGCCAAGATCCGGTTTATCAAACCAACCCCCTATCTACTTTGTTACCTCAAGGAGCAAGTAATCCCTTGCCCAATCCACAGGCCGTTTCTGGCCAAGGAAACATAGTTGATGATTCCGCACAGGGGATGACCAGGGAAGTTTGTTCCTCTAGGTTGCATGTTATGGGTCAAAATAAAAATACAAATCATGCAGATTCTTTACATCTACCTCCAGATTGCAATCCGTATGTATTGGTTCTATCAAATGTTCCCCCTTTGGTGAGTTCTAAAACAGAAGATACCCAATCCCTAATCAGGAAAGCTGGTCACTGGTTGAAATCTAATATTAAACCTAATTTTCATCATAATGATAAGATTCTTATGGCCCGCAGAGTGAGGAGGGTTGGATATTCAAAGAAAATGGAGGAGGGAGATTAGGTTGTTCAAAATTTTGCAAATTCTTGTTCAGTGGACTATTTTTTGACCAACTCCGAACAATGCAATAGGTCATGTAATAGGATTCAAATTCATCCCCTGTACCAACTTTATGACCCTGCGCTCCTACTACACCACTCTGCTACTAAGCTTAGAACCCATATACCTGACCCTGTCAGGTCCCAATTGCAGGTAAACGTACCCACTAGCAATCAATTTTTGGCTGTCAATTATCTTGACAAGAACGACTGACTGACGGCCATGGTTTATCCCTGCCCTACTAATATGGCGAGACCAATAGTTGGGAAAGTTTACCATGAATGTACCCGGGACCCAGGAAAGCCTGCATTGGATTTGTCAACCTCTATAATTACTAGAGTTTTAACCCCATGTCCTGGGTTCAGGCCACTAACCCTGCTTAGTTGGAATATAGCGGGGTTGCGGTCTAAAACTGACAACTCGGATTGGAGGAGCTTTATTTCTTCCTATGACATAATTTGTCTACAGGAGACTTGGTCTAAGGATATGTTCCTTCTGAATGGTTTTACTTCCTTCTGTCAGCCGGCTATAACCTCCTCCATGGGGAGAGCACGCAGTGGCCTTTTAGTTCTTGTATCTTTACATCTCCCTCTAATAAACGCATCCTTAATCTGGTCTTCCCCTTATTTTATGGTTGTTTTAGTATCTATTAGTGGACAAAAAGATATTCTGATTTAAAAAATTTATAATAATATCCCCCGGGGTCTCCTTATAGGATGCCTGGAGGAGGTAGCAGACTTCATTGATTCATCAAATGTTTTACAGGACAGCGATCTAATTATACTATGGGTGGGTGATTTTAACACTCCTCTGTGTAGCAAGGAACTCCCGGAACTGTGTGCCTTCCCCGATGAGGGCAGAAAGTCATCAATCCATTTCACTCACACTGCTGAAGGAGATGCCCTAAACTATTTTATATGTAAGTTTGATTTGGTACACGTTACGGAGAAACTGGCTGCTGATGCCTGTAATATACCAACCTTCACAGGGAAGCCGAAGGGGAGCACCATTGATTATATACTTATTGAATCGTCTGATTATCATCTAATTCAAGAATATAAGATCACACCTCACTGCGCCAGTGACCATAATCCCCTCAGCATTAATCTGGATTTAAACATTAATCAGGTCCCTAAGAATAAAAGTTTGAGAGCTAGTACTGTTTATAATCCAAATTGCGGCTTACGCTTAAAATGGGACAAAATAAATCCTAAATTATTTAATCAGGAAATTGTAAGAACTAGGTCTGACTCTATTAACATGTGTCTGTCTCAGCAGTTAGATCCTGGATGTATAGTCCATGAATTTGAATCTTTAAGTACTGATATCTCACGAGCCTTGGTGGTGGACAGGCCCTTGAAGGGGCCAGTGGTCCATAGATGGTTTGACTCTGTGTGCTCTTCCGCTCATAAAAAACTTAAAGACGCCCTTAAAGAAGTTCCCCCCTCCCGCCAACTAGTTAAACTATCTAGAGCCGATTATAAGGCTGCCCTTGAAAAAAGGAAAACAGAAATTAGGTCTAAGGCTTGGGATGAACTTCTGGCTGCCTCTGAGTTGAGGGATACTTCTAAATTCTGGAAGGTGATAAATCATCCTTACTTTTCAGATAACAACACTAAGGCCGATGATTGTCTCATTGTAGAGGACGTATGGGTGACCCATTTTAGGAAAGTATTTTTCCCAGGAAACGATGATAATGAGAACCTGTATATAGAAGATAACCTTACTGCATATTCCACTTCAGATCCTAATACCAAGGCCTTAGATATTACCTTTGATGTCCATGAGGTCCTAAGTGCCATTAATCGACTAAGGCAGGGAAAGGACCCTGGCCCTGATGGGGTCCCCGCTGATCTTTTTAAATCTGAAATTGATCTTTGGGGTCCTTTAGTTACAAATGTGTTGAATAGTGCGGTAAATAGTAACGTACCTATTTCATGGAAATCAGCTATTATTGTTCCCATCTTTAAAAAAGGAAACAGACAAGATCCCTCCTGCTATAGACCAATTTCTCTTATTGATTCAACGGCAAAGATTTTAGGAAGTGTGATCTTATCCCGTTTAGAAGATTGGGTTACTGAGGCCCAGATTCTATCTCCAATTCAATTTGGTTTTAGACCCGGTGTAGGCACAGTTGAGCAAGTTTTAAATCTGCATCTGATACTTAGTAAATACGTGACAGCCAAAAAAGAGTCTATTCATATGGCATTTATTGATTTAAGTAGTGCCTTTGATATGGTTAATAGGTCGAAGCTATGGCAAATTTTGGGAGCCTTAGGCTGTGATACGTCCCTTTTGGAGCTTATTAAACGACTACATACAGATTTATCGGTTTCAGTACAGACTGGTCTATATGGTCAGATAACTCCTCCTATTCCGTCAACAAGGGGCGTAAGACAGGGATGTACCCTAGCGCATTTTCTCTTCTTGATATATATAAATGGGCTTTATGATTCATTGGTAAACTATGGAAAGGATGTACCAATGATGGGCCAGAGACCGCTTCCAGTTTTATTATATGCTTGTTAGAAATGGGGTCTTTGGTTGACAGTCAGGTTACCCCCTGTTCAAGCAAGGACCCTCACTCTAGTCTGGGTAAAAGAAAATCACCCTCAGCTAACCCCTGCTTACCCCCTTGGTAGCTTGGCAGAGCAGTAGGCTTAACCTCAGAGTGCTAGGTGTAAAGTATTTGTACCAACACACACAGTAACATAATGAAAACACTACAAAATGACACAACACCAGTTTAGAAAAATAGGAAATACTTATCTAAACAAAACAAGACCAAAACGACAAAAATCCGACATACACAAGTTAAGTTATGAATTTTTAGAGATTAAACTCAAAAATAGCGCTTAGAAACAAAAATGCTTCGATGAGATGTTAACACGGCGTCATGACGGAGTCATTCCCAAAAAGCCGACACCAGCGGCGCAGGACACAGAGTCGTGTAGACCCCCAAGTACAGTACCTTTGGTGAAGAGTGAAAACAAGCCGATGCGTGAAGTCGGGAATTGCGGCGTCTGTGCGAAACGTTGAATCCGTGCACTTCGAGCGGCGTCGGTCACGACGTGGTGCAGCGACTTCGATGGAGTCGCGGACTTCAGTGGGGCTGCAGCGGCGTCGGGCCTGCGAAGAGCGTCGCGTTCCAGCGAGGGTCACGGTGTCAGGTGCAGGCGGCGTTACTGGATTCAGCAGCGGCGTCGGTCCGGAGTCGTCCGAAGTCGATTTCCTTGGATTTCCACCAGCTTTCCTTTCAAGGGCCCAGGGACTGGATAGGGCACCACTTGTCAGAGCAGGAGTCTCTCCAGAGACTCCAGGTGCTGGCAGAGAAAAGTCTTTGCTGTCACTGAGACTTCAAACAACAGGAGGCAAGCTCTAAATCAAGCCCTTGGAGATTTCTTCACAAGATGGAAGGCACACAAAGTCCAGTCTTTGCCCTCTTACTCTGGCAGAAGCAGCACTGCAGGAAAGCTCCACAAAGCACAGTCACAGGCAAGGCAGCACTTCTTCCTCAGCTATCAGCTCTTCTCCAGGCAGAGGTTCCTCTTGGTTCCAGAAGTGTTTCTAAATTCTGTAGATGTGGGTGCCCCTCTTATACCCATTTTAGTCTTTGAAGTCACCTTTCTTCAAAGGGGACTCACACCTACTTGTGAAATCCTGCCTTGCCCAGGCAAGGCCTCAGACACACACCAGGGGGTTGGAGCCGGCATTGTCAGAGACAGGCACAGTCCTTTCAGATGAGAGTGACCACTCCACCCCTGCCTCCTAGCAGAGATGGCTAATCAGGAAATGCAGGTTACACCCCAGCCCCCTTTGTGTCACTGTCTAGTGCGAGGTGAAAAACAACCCAACTGTCAAACTGACCCAGACAGGGAATCCACAAACAAGGCAGAGTCACAGAATGGTTTAAGCAAGAAAATGCTCACTTTCTAAAAGTTGCATTTTCAAACGCACAATCTTAAAATCAACTTTACTAAAAGATGTATTTTTAAATTGTGAGTTCAGGGACCCCAAACTCCACATGTCCATCTACTCTCTAGGGGATTCTACACTTTAATCATATTTAAAGGTAGCCCCCATGTTATCCTATGAGAGAGACAGGCCTTGCAACAGTGAAAAACGAAGTTGGCAGTATTTTACTGTCAGGACATATAAACCACATTACTATATGTCCTACCTTATCCATACACTGGACCCTGCCCTTGGGGCTACCTAGGGCCTACCTTAGGGGTGCCTTAGATGTAAGAAAAGGGAAGGATTAGGCCTGGCAAGTGGGTACACTTGCCAAGTCGAATTTACAGTGTAAAAATACACACACAGACACTGCAGTGGCAGGTCTGAGACATGATTACAGGGTTACTTATGTGGGTGGCACAACCAGTGCTGCAGGCCCACTAGTAACATTTGATTCACAGGCCCTAGGCACCTCTAGTGCACTTTACTAGGGACTTAACAGTAAAACGAATATGCCAATCATGGATAAACCAATTACATACAATTTACACAGAGAGCATATGCACTTTAGCACTGGTTAGAAGTGGTAAAGTGCTCAGAGTTCAAAAGTCAACAGCAACAGGTCAAAAAAATAGGAGGCAGGAGGCAAAAAGATTGAAGATGACCCTGCATAAGCAAAAAAGTCCAACAATGCTGATGATGCAGTCTTAATTGCCCGTACTGCAAATGGTTTACAGGGACTTTTGGACCTATTTTACAATTTTATGTTGGACCTTGATTTGAAAGTGAACTACCCTAAGACTTTTGTTATGACATGTGGCCCACGTAATACAAAGTCTAAACAATTTAGTATGGGAGGTCATATTCTAAATAAGGTAAAAGATTTTTGTTACTTAGGTATGTACATGAGTTCCTCTTTGTCCTGGAAGACTCACATCAATTTCAAGTTCCAACAGTTGACAAGGAATAATGAAGCGATTTTTCGTTTTACCAGAAAACTTGGTCACAGACCCCTTGCACAGATGAAAACACTTTATAACTCCAAGTGTGCTGCAGCAGTCCTATACGGGGCAGGAGTTTGGGGTTACAACAAAATACCCTCTCTTCAAAGTGCTGATAATAAATTTCTGCGTAGACTACTGGCGGTTCCAAAATGTATAGCAAACTTCATCAGTCATGAGGAAACTGGCCAACGTTTTTTGGAGGACAGGGTCTCTACCGCACCTTTACTGCTCTGGATCAGATGCTGGTTGAACCCTGCTGCAAAACTTGTTCAAGACTGTATTTCTGATAGCTTACAATTGGACAACTCAAACAAGATTCCCTGGCTTGTGTTCTTGCGAAACTCCTTTGAGAAGCTAGGGCTTAGGTACATGTTTGAAGAACCCCAATTGTTAACCACAAACTCTAGGTCTGTCTTGAAGTCAATTTATTTTGAGCACATATCAGAGTTGAGACTTTACAGCTCCCTGAAACTGAAAACTTTCGATTCTTATATCCGGATTGTAACTGTCCCATGTCTTGAACCTTATTTGATCTGGTTTTCAAGTTCTAAAATAACCTCTCTTTTAACATTTTTCAGATGTAATTTGATTCATTTTAAGGTAGCCTTTCCCAAACCATGTTTTTGGAAACAGGATTTACCACCTTGCCCCTGTGATACCAAATCAAAGCAGAGTACCTCACATTTTTTTCTCTTTTGCTCTCTATATGCTGTTCCTAGAAAGGCTTTTATTTTACCCATTTTATGTCATCTCAGACCTATCCATTATAAGGAAGCCTTATTATATTTTCCGTGACTGCCAGACATTCAAACTTGTCATCACATATTAAATTTTGTTACAGCTTCTCTAAGTATTAGGAAAAGGTCCACTCCATTTTAATCTCTATATGTTCGTGAGAGATTTCTACTCTGAGGTAATATCTGTAAATTTTGGGGGTCATTCTGACCCCGGCGGTCATGGACCGCCGGGGCCAGGGTTGGCGGGAGCACCGCCAACAGGCTGGCGGTGCCCCGCAGGGCATTCTGACCGTGGCGGTTTGGCCGCGGTCAGATGCGGAAAAACGGCGGTCTCCCGCCGGTTTTCCGCTGCCCATTAGAATCCTCCATGGCGGCGCAGCTCGCTGCGCCGCCATGGGGATTCTGACAGCCCATACCGCCATCCTGTTCCTGGCGGTTCTCCTGCCAGGAACAGGATGGCGGTATGGGTTGTCGTGGGGCCCCTGGGGGCCCCTGTAGTGCCCATGCCAATGGCATGGGCACTGCAGGGGCCCCCGTAAGAGGGCCCCACTTTGTATTTCAGTGTCTGCTTTGCAGACACTGAAATACGCGACGGGTGCCACTGCACCCGTCGCACCTTCCCACTCCGCCGGCTAAATTCTGAGCCGGCGTCCTCGTGGGAAGGGTCTTTTGCACTGGGCTGGCGGGCGGCCTTTTGGCGGTCGCCCGCCAGCCCAGTGCAAAAGCCAAAATACCCTCAGCGGTCTTTCGACCGCGGAGCGGTATTTTGGAGGGGGGAACTCTGGCGGGCGGCCTCCGCCGCCCGCCAGGGTGAGAATCACCCCATTTGTGTTTTTGCGATTCTTAATTATGTTTTAGTATATTTATTTGTTACATGTCAAGGGGTTTTTGAATCGGATGCTCACATGGTGTTTTTAGAAATTGTTTCCACAGTTTTTATTCGTGTTTTATACTATTTATCTGAATATGTGTCTTTGTATGTACTTTTATGGCAATTGCCAAATAAAGTTTTTTGACTGACTGACTGACTGACTGACTGACAAATGTTACACTATGTAATGGTTTCCTGTGTTTGAATAGTTTATTTACAAAGATTATCAGTAAAATTGTTCACACCTAATTACTATTGTTTGTGACCTGGAGCACACTGGTAGTTATGACAGTTTTGAAGGCTTCTCCCAAAGAGCTAAGATGGTCACCAGGTTTAATTTTTTTGTTTCTTAGGGTAGTATGCGCTCAACCAATGTTTTAATCATTTCCCAACTTTTAAAGCTGGCCACCGGCTTTACTTTAATTTTTTACAAGAAATACAGCTTGATGCTATGTGTGTGACAGTGTGGCTTAGTCACACCACTGCACAGCGTTGCAGCTCTTTATCCCCGTAGTTATCAAAGGATGGGCACACTCCCACGTATCATGTACGCCAGTCACCAGCACCTAAATTGCGACCCACATGTTGAAGATTCTGTCCGCATGCATAAAAGTGAGGTAAAGCTGCTTCAGTCATAAAACGGTGAAATACTTGGTTGTGTGGGTTCTGTCCGCCTGGGGGTGCCTGCTACCTGCTCATTGCCACGTATAATAAGCAGCAAGGCTTGTTGTAGGCAGAAGAAATGATTTATTGTAATACAAGAGATGGAGTCAAAATCACCCCTGCTCGAGTCAAGCATCTGGTCTAACTCACCAACCACCCTCACCCCCTGCATTCCACAGAACCTGATGGATTCTACATTCTAATAAGAATCCTGAACAAGAACGCAGAGTATAGGGATGCTTGCACAATGAGTGTAGGATTCAACTATATACTTGATATGACAGATATTCCATAGCATGTTAGACCTCAGCGGAGAGTTTCTTCTTATTCAATTGCAACCTGAATGGGAAACAGCAATCCAAACCTAATTTGGCCAGTTAAAATACAGGGTAATGCCTTTCAGCCCATACAAAACAACCAGCACCTTCCAACGATTAATCAATGAGGCCTTCAAGTATTTGTCTCAGTGACGCCTTAATTTACTCAAGTTATTTGGCTGAACATCAGGATCAGGTAAAACAAATTCTGCATAGGTTGAAAGAAAATAGACTATATACTAAGTTAAAGAAATGCTCTTTCACTCACTAGGAGATAGGATATCTAGGATATGTTATCAGTCAACAATGAATTGCTTTGGCTACACCTCAGTGAGTACTACCAAATAAAATGATTGAACTATAAGGATTCTTAGGATTCATTAACTTTTCCAGAATGTACATTGCTAAATTCTTATCAAAGTTCAACCCATAATTTGGCTAACCAAGATGATCCAACCAACCATACACATGAATGCCAGCGATTCAAACCTGTTTTAAAGAGATTAAGGAAGCCTTTATACAGGCTCCGGTTCTAGCCCATGTTTGGCAAGAAGGTCCTTTTGCTGCCAAAGCTGATACTTCAGATGTTGCTCTTGGAGCTATCTTTTTGCAAGAATCTTGCGTTGATCAAAAACTTTTACTTGGGACATAGGATTCCCATAAATTCAAGTCTCAGAAATTAATTACATAATTTTGGAAGAGGATCAGCTAGCCATCAGAGCTTCTTACATTGAGTGTTGTAATCTACTGGAAGATTCACCTCAAGTTATCACCATTAAGACAGATCACAAGAATTTAGAATTGCTCCAAACTCTTCTTTATGTCAACCAACTTTTAGCAAGGTTGTCCTTGCTTTTCACTTGTTTTAACTTTTGAATCAGCATATTTCAAGATAGAATAATTTCTGGGTAGATGCACTATCTGGAAAATAATACATCTACTGTTTCCCCACTCTTATTCTTTTCCAAGGAATCTGTTGCTGCACTTAGTGATACCAATCATCCTAGGAACTTACAAGCAGAACAAGAAAAGAAGCCAGAACTCCAAAGTCTCACAGAGACAAAAACACAACTATTCCAAACGATATAAGGATGTCTATCTACAAAAGACAGTTTTTATTTTTGAGAGTCCATCGGAGAGTCAATTAACGGTTCATGTTATGAAAGCATCAGTGCAGAACATTTTGGACTGAAAACTACATTGGCTCAAAACAAAAGGCATTTCTGATGGCTAAATATGTAATGAAATGTACATTCGTATGTCATTTGTGTGTCTTTTGTGCTCAAAGCAAACCTTAAACACATAAGGTTGGGTATCCACTACTTATTCTTGTTCTAAATCGGCCCTGGTCACAAATTTCAATTGATTTTATAAGCAAACGTCCTCCTTCAGGAAAGTAGTCAACAATGATTCAATTAATTGATTACACCACCAGATTACTTGTTGTATTTCAACTACTAAACTACCTCTGCCAGGGAATTCACTTCAATATTTATAAATCATATTTTCAATCTAGATGGTTTACCAGATAAAATTATTTTAGATTGAGGACCTCAGTTTTCTCCAAATTCTGGAAAGATGTATCTTGCCTCTTGACCATCCAACATGCTCTCCCGACTATACCATTCACAAACAGACTGCTAGACAGAACTTATCAACCAGACTTTGAAACAATATCTCAGATGTAATTCTCGTGACCAACAAGAATCTTGAGTTGACTACCTTGCAATTACTGAATTTCCGCAAAATAGGGTCTATGCCTCTTCCCTAAAACCAGTCTTTTTTATGTATCCTACATTTTCCATTTTCCACCCGACCAGTATACCGTTATAGAATATCACTAGTCAAGTACCTGCTGTCTCGTCATTTCATATGTTTCACAAATACAAGAGAAGCAAAATGAGATTCACAGATGTCTCTAACAAGCACAAACAACACAGTGTTTGGGCCAATTGCCATTGTAAATAAAGACCAAAATAACAACCGAGAGACAAAGAATGTCTTTCTACTTGAACTTTAATTTTTTTAAAGGAAGCAGGACAAATTTGTTCCTACCTACATAGGTCCATTTGTATCACTTGTGTAATAAATCCTTTAGCAGTTGCATTTTCTCTACCTCAACAATGGAACAACCCCAATGTTGTTCATGTGTCACTCCTCAAACCACTACAGCCTAACACAAACAATTTATCAGAACTAGCACCTGCTGTTTCCAAATCCTCCGATAAGTATGAAGAACCACGTATTCAGTTCACTGGAAAGGATATGGAATTGAGGATAGTTCTTGGGCCCCATTCTAGCGACTAGACTACTATGATCCTTTCATTTACAGCATCCTACCAAACCTGTCTCTACGCTTTCTCACATTCCTAGAAGAGGGGACAATGTTAAGAGATATAGTGCAAGTACTTGCAAAGATGCAGAGTCCTCATCTGTTAGAAACTGTTGGCAAAGGTATGCACCCCGTCTAATTTTTCTGGCACAGCAGATGTGATGCATCAATTCTTTCCTTATAGGAAGGGTGATGTGTCAATTTCCAGCCACTCAGCATCGGTTTCTTACTGCGGTTCTGGGTTAATGACAAATTGAGGCCCAGGGACGATGCATGGAAGATCCAGATGTGCTATGATTGGAACCGTGGTGAAACAGGTGCGGTGCTGTTTCTGTAGATGCTGTGGCCATTTTTCATCCACGAGACAGGCACACACGTTGATTCTGCAGGATGTGCGTTGATTTTTCCGGCACAGTGGATTTTCTTCCTTAGGTGAAGTCTTTAGTGGCCATGAGACTTCCTAACAAGAGGCAAGCTGACAAACCCTCGGAGAATACCTGGGGTGGGAAGGCAAATTCCTTCCAGCAGAGGCAGGGAGCAGCAGGCAGCAGAGCAACAAGCAGGAGAGCAGTCCTTCCAGAAAAGCAGTCCAGATGGGTTCTGTGGGCAGCACTGCAATCCTTCTGACAGAGTCCATTTGTAGGTCCATTGTAATAAAGAGAGTTTAAGGCTTGGCAAGTAGTTTTAAATGCCAAGCCGGGGAGGCAATAAACTGCACACACAGGCCCTGTAATGGCAGGCCTGAGACATGGTTAAGGGACTACTTATGTGGGTGGCACAATCAGTGCTGCAGACCCACTAGTAGCGTTTAATTTACAGGCTCTGTGCACATGTAGTGCACTTTACTAGAGACATAAAAGTAAATCAAACATGCCAATTAGGTATAAGCCGATGTTACCATGTTTTAGGGAGTGAGCACATGCACTTTAGCACTTGTTAGCAGGGGTGAAGTGCCCAGAATCCTAAAGCAAAATAAAAAGAGGTCAGAAAAAGAGGAGGAGGAAGGCAAAAAGTTTGTGTGACCCTTCAGAGAAGGTCCATTTTCCAACACCATCATAATGGTGATGGTGATCCTCCAAAGAGACTGTCCTCTCAGCAGCAAGAATGGAAGTATAGTGCAGACTCAGGAGAATAGTGCTTCACTCTGAGCAACTCAACAAAATGCACAACTAGGGCACTGGCACAAACAGCCTAGACTGTTCATGCATAGGATCCCACCACTATAGAAATGTGTGTTCCTTGGCATGGATGCTTCACAACTGAATATATTGTACTCAGTCCTGAGGCTCATGATAGGAGTTTGTTTTGCTTCTGGCTGTACACCAGCTCTTTTCCCCCATGTTTCTTGTGTCTTCCTTCTTGTGCCCTGCAGTTGTTTCTTTCCATGCTCCATCCTGAGTCCTTCCTTGTGTTCTTGTCTGGTCCTTCCCATGAGAATATTCATTATCCTATTCATTATCCTCCTCTGCTGCTTTATCAAGTCTGTGTCCATCTACACCAAGGAGACGTAGCAGTCTCTAGCAGTCCAATAGTTCTTGTGCTCTTTCAGAGTACCACTTTAGACCACAGTGAAGGTTGCCACGCCACATCTATTTGGACCAATGACAATGACTTTCTCAGAGTGAACAAAGTACAAGCATGCAAAACAGCAAACCTTGGCAGCACTATTGTTCTTTGGTAAAGTCTGTGCCTCATATGAATTGAGTTGTGTTGGTTGATCATTGTATTACATTGCTGATCCGGTTTCTGTACAGAGCACTGTTGTTATACTTTGACTAAATTAATTAATTTCATACATTTAAGCCTCCAAACAGACAGTTTGTGAGTGACTGTGCATGATTCTAATTAATGTACAGAGCTTGGTAAATCTATAGCTGCTGCTCCATTGTGTACATACTGGAAGAAGCAATCTTCAAGAACCAAGCAATTATTGAAGTGGGGTTCATTCATTTTTACTGACTTGTTTTTGCTCAAAGGCATCTGAAGGGCATGTGAGTAGTATGGGATCCTAGTAGGGCATGTTTAGATCTACTTATGCATGGTAGTAACCGACTATAATAGTGTTTTCAAATGTTTAAACATACTAACACATTTATCAAACATATTTCCCAGTGAGCTGGCGCCTTGCAGATCTGCAGGATATTCACATGAGCTGCACTATAATCAATCTAAATAGGATAATCTTAAGTAGTCAGTGGGTATTCGCAAAATTTAGTGTGAAACCAGCACTCGTCGATCAGTATGGGGCACGACTGCCATCAGAGGTCCACAGGTATAGTGCAATGACGAACTAGAATCTACAAATATAGGGCCTGATTTACAATTCCGCATATTGGTTACTCCGTCACAAATGTGACAAATATTGCGCCAGATGTATTATAAGTGCCATTGGATATAATGTACTTTAAATACGGCTGATGGGACATCAGTCATATTTGTGATGAAGTAATCCGTCCGATAAACACTAAATCAGGCCCATCGTGTCTTACAACAATTGCATGAAACAGAATGAAGTTGTGAAGAATGAATCAAGCAAAGGAAAGCTTTGGGGAGCAATAGTAATAAGAAATAGAGTGCAGCTATAATATACTGTCTGTTATAGTGATCTGTGCGTTCTGACATCAACTAAAGAAGAAACAGAATAATCTTTGCAGACACAAGAGGCCTTCAATAAGAAAAACTCTCCACTAAGGGTTATTACATGTCAAACTATCTACTACTGCTACATTACTACTACTACCACTACTATTATTAGGTCTGGCATTAGCTAAGATCATTTGATTTTACAACAATTGTATGTTTAATGCCCTTAATTGTATGGGCGCTTAGCCAGCCCTCTTCATTCATTGGTCTGTTATTGTGTCATTCACATTTTCTTTCCATTCAGTACATCATATACAGCACAGGTCAACAGATCAGCCCACTTCAGCCATTGGCTAACTTCAGTATGAGTGATGGCAATCTGCATTTTCACAACGACAACATCCACACAAAGTAGTTTTCTTAGGGGTAGTGTGCTTTTTGAGATCAAACAGATATTATTGATTTTAGTCAAGCAATTACTGACAAAGACAAAAGACTGGCTGCTAACTCCCCATCCACTGACTTTGCCAATGTTTGGAGTTATTATTAGTAGTAGTACTGGTGGAAGTAGAAGGAAGCATTGGATATGCATTTATCACACTGAATTTGTCTCGAGGAGCCTGTTTACTAGCTATCAGTGCTAGATTTCAAGTGCAAAAATAGAACAAACAATATGAAAGCCTCCATTCTATCGAAAATAGTAACACGAGGGAACCCAGGTCTAAAAGAAAGTATTCATGTATGGAAGGAGAAGCCCGACAACACGGAAGCGAATATGCAAGTCTAATACAAAGAAACATTGCTAACTGAATGCTAAAGGAAAATGTAAGAACCTAAATGGATCTAAAGTGTCAGAAAAAGGCGAACATGTTACTTAAGTTGAATGATAATATGTGTCACGATAAGGTGCAATTGTAGTCTCATTCATTATTTTAAAATGTACATGTATGATTTAATCTTTTTCAATAATAGATATGTTTACTTTGCAAGTGGAAGATATTTTCCGCAGCGAATCTATAGCTTTTAGTCTATAGAAACTCTATTTGCAAAGGGAAGTATGCTAAGTACGTGGGAGGTATTGACAAGCGCTCTCGCCGTGAAGCTCTCAAACCACCTGTGGTCTCTCGTGGGAGCAGGTGTCTTTAATTGTTGTTTTACCAGAAGTTGTTTGTGTGGAACATTTACGGCTGTTCCCTGCAGACACAGTCTTGAGGTAAAGTAGGCTCAGACAGTAAGATAAGACTCGACACGGAATCGATCGAGTAAATGTGATTTCTTTATCCAAGTAGACTTTGCGCTCTGTACATCTGCAGTAGGCCTTTTCTTGCATGGGGCAGGCCAGAAGGTTTTCAGGGCTCAATTGCTGCTCAGCCAGACCTTATTATTGTACTTAAAACCGCACCAGTGCATGGCTGTTCTTGCTCTTTATGTGGCAAAGTCTGTGAAGTAAATCCTGCTTTCATTTTTGGAGGCTCAGAACAGAGATGAACTGTAGCCTCATCCAATTGATCCTAATCTGAGATGAGAAACCCTGCATATATTTAGAAGTTCTTCCTGACCTGTGGGGTTTGATAATTACCGAGAGCATTATTATGTATCTTAAAATGTGATATCAGATAAAGGTTATCAGGCCCATAAAGTTTGACCTGAGTTTAATACACACATCATGTAAGCTCTCACTTTTACTATGTTCTCACTATGAACCATTGATTCACTCTTCTGCATTTCACACCTTGAACTGCTGTGCAGTGTTACTCCCCACAAATGTTCCTGATATGTTGTATCTAGGAGTGTGCAAAGTGGAGTAGTTTTCTCTTGCACAGCATGCATGGTTCCCTCAAGAAGTATATGTATTATGCATGCTAGGCGAAGGCCAAATCCGGATGCCCACGTCAAAACTGGGACCCCGCGATGCTTTTCATCCTGAGATCCCTATTTGAATCACCTGTTTGTGAGCATGAAAGTTTCTTGTACTTTCTTCCACGATGGTCCAATTCCCAGTTTCTACATGACGTGCGATGAACATTACTTGCACACGTGGCACACATGTGGTTTATCAACACTACCTGTGACACATTTCTACTCTCACAAGTGGTCTAATAATCAAAATCTACACCAGATTCTGTTTGCATAATAAAAATTCAGCAGAGGCCTAGGTATCTCGTACATTCACTATTCTTTCTGTCAAAAGGATGTGTAGTGTTTGTTACCATTATGTACCCCTTCACCCCTATCTGGATTTCACACTGTGCTCTTTAGTTCCAGTATTTGGCCATGTTGTCTTTGAGCTCCTTGCCGATCCCTAGGGCTCACTGCAGTAATAACAGGAGTCGGACCCTGGAGGAACACAGCAAGTTCTATTCCACACAGTAAGTTCCCAACTGTCCCTCGCCAACCGCCATTCACACCCCAACGTTTTAATTTCAAACACAGTAAGTGAGCAAGTGAGGATGCCTGCGCACAGAGACACAGGGAAGGAAGGACTGGGATATAGGACAGATAACAGCGGTATAATGACATCAGTCACATAATTGAAATACAAAATACTACACCTTCTCCCCATTTTGAATAAGCCATTGCCTTAAACGTCTCTGAATTTGGTAGGCAGCCCTGCATTGCGGGAGTCACGACGATCCAACCTGTTTTGGTTGAAATCCAGGAATAGGCTAATATGACATGCTAGCAGTACCTGTTGGTGTTACAGCAGATAAAGGGGGTACAAAACCAGCTGACAAAGGCTGAGGTCATGAGTCTAGACATGTTTAATAACTAATTTCTGAGACTGCTTCAGAGAAGGAGATCTATGAGATTCTCACTAAAGACCCCAAACCTAGACTATTTGGCATAATCCGCAACACGGTCATTGAAGCATTGACGTCAGGCTGGATCACCAGGCAAAAGTCCAAGGTTTTGACAACCAATGATCCTTGTTTCAACACCTTACCTAAAAGTCATAAACTTTGGCACCCTCTGCCAGGGAGATGTATAGTGTGAAGAACTCAACTCCATACTTGAACCTTTATCCAAGTTTTGTGATTTGTTCCTCAGACCTCTAGTCAACAAGATGCCCTCATATTTAAACAATACCCAGGATGTGTTTTGCCTTTTGAGAGACTTGGCCATCAACTCTGACATAGACACCCTTATTACTATGGACATCCAGGCACTGGGTGTAAAGGACATTTGCAAACTGCATTAGTGAATATGACATTTATCTGATCACTATTCCATGCAGTTTGAACTGCACAGGGTTGACAACACAGAAAATGTGTACATCTATAAAGCTGCAAAAAATTCCACAAAGCAGTGGTGACTGCCAACTATGAAGAGTGGTGGGGTGGGAAACGGGTGAGTGCATGCATGTGCAATTACATTAACTAAATTGCCGACATGCATTACGCTATTATTTTAAAGTTAAAATGGTTAACTTAAAAACAGTAATGTAATGCATATTGGCGAGTTAGTGCACATTAACACAATAAATACATTAAAAAAGTAAGTAAAATAGTCTGTTAGCATGCTGCAGGTCTTCGTTCCAGTCAATGTTCTTCTCTCCTCCAGCGCGGGCCCCACCCAACTTCCCTAACCAATCCTGGTGCTGCTCTCATGCTGTTAGCCAGCGTGAGAGCAGCACCAGGATTGGATAGCGCGGGTTTTCTCAGTGCTCCTGACGGCACTAGAGAACTGTGCGTGCTCTGCATCCAGCAGTCTCAGCTGGGTTGGAGAGGTTTAAAGTGTGCATGTCTGCCTGGTCATCGCAAGACAGCCAGTCAAAGTGACATGCACACTTTAAACTTAAGTGCCCAGCTAACCACGCCTCCCTGCTGCTGCCACTCAGCCACAAAGCCCCTGCCCTGTCCTGACACTCCGCTCGGGGCGCGGGTTAGTGAGCAATAAAATGGTAATGAATCAAATTTATTAACATTTTATTTTTCATCTCTGGGGCATTTTCTGGGAGCATTTTAATTAATGAGGTGACGCTTCCCCACCCTAATGGAGGAGCTGCTGCTGTCACAGAGATTATGACACTACTTGGTAAACCAAAAGAGAGAGAATGACCTTAAATCAGTGATCCCTCAGAAGGCCAGGTCCTCCCAACACAACATCCAGCATTGATAGTTGAACAAAGATGGATATATTGCCTCAAGACCCATATTTTTGGTTTAAATATTTTTGGTTATAAGGGTGCCCATGGCTACAGGTGGGCAAGACATAAAGATTTTATTAGTAAATTAACCCCATTTTATTGTAAGGATTCTTTATTACACTCACCAACAATATATAACATGACTCTACCACAACAAGTAGGAAGGATCCAACAGAAAATGATGACCTTTATAAACACCTCTCAATATTCGTAATATGGAGACTCTTCTCTGTACAAATGTACACACTAATATGTGGGCAATACTTTAGATAATACTATTGGGGAAAGTTCACACTTTACCAAGATTTTCAAATTGCTTAAGCTTTGGTGCTGCCAGTAGTGGCGTGGCTGCAATTATCCAGCAGTTTTGGCCAATGTACAGTGTACGTAGCAAGCAATCATATAAGCAGACCTATCTGTCATTTTCCACAATTTTGACTAATAGTTACAAGTCTTTCACATACAGCAAATGACCATGCAAATAGTTTTTACTGCCTGTGCCTGGACATGAGCGACAGCACTCGAATTCAGCTGAGAGAGCTCCCCCGGCAGACAGGACTATCTCTCCCATCAACCACTGCTGTTTGATGGTGTCACTGCGCCTTTAACGTGTGATGTCACATGCACACCAAATTCTGCCCTCTACTTCTTTTTAGGTTTCACGTGTATGCTGTTTGCGCGCTGCTTGCGAAATCTATTGTTAATTTTAAAAAAACTTAAAAGAGGCTTGGAATCAGCCCCTTACTTATCTGAACTCACCATTGGCTTATTTCAACATTGCTCTGATTTACGCCCTTATGATTGGCCAGCACGATGTCTGCACATCACTTCCTGTTGTCTTCTTTGTCTTCTTCACTGATCTTGACGTTGGGTTGCCTCTTGACCAAGTACTCCTTCCGGTCACTTCCCATTGGCCTGTGTCCTTCCTCTGGCTATGGCTATAAAGGTACTTCTTTTTTCTATCTGCATGTCGTCTTCTTACTTTTCTGTCATCTTCTTTCTTTGCTGTAATCTTCTCTGTCTTCTTTCTTCGTTGCCATCTTCTTTTTTCTTTCTGCATGCTGTCTTCTTACTTAGCTGACGTCTTCTTTCTTTGCTGCCATCTTCTGTCTTCTTTCTTCATTGCTGTTTTCTTTCTTCTTCACCGCATACTTTCTTCTGTCTTCTTTCTTCACTCCCATCTTCTTTCTTCTTTACTGCATTCCTTCTTCTGTCTTCTTTCTTCACTGCTGCCTTCTTTCATCTTTACTGCATGCTGTCTTCTTTCTTCACTGCTATCTTCTTTTTCCTGTCTTCTTTCTCCACCGCCGCCTTCTTTCTTTTTCGCCGCATGCCCTCATGCAAATAGGTTTCACCTTTGTTTCTTCTTTCTATCTAATATTAGAAAAATATTATCATAATGTTTGTTTTACATTTGATAAACCATTAATGGTTCCAGTTATATAGAAAGAAAAAACAAAGGTGAAACTATTGGCTTTGCCAATGCTTCTTTAAATAGCCTTTACTTGCCACAAACTGATAACATTCAGAGGACATGTGGCCTATTAGGATGACGGCAGAGACCACCCTTTGATGAAGCAAGCCATGGGTGTAACTCCCCGAGGAGTGTTTTTTTTGCAGTGACATGAGTATATGCATGTAGTGAAATGGTCCTAAATTAATTTATCACATGTTTTGTTTTAAGTTCCTATTTCGTGTGTGCGTGTTCTTCTGTGTTTGAATTTTATTTATAATGTTAGGATAACACCTAAGAGGAATTGACAAAACGTGAGTATATTTTGACTGGTTTGGCATGAGAGCAATAAAAGATTTAAGTATTCCTGAAGGATGAGTGGAAATGAATACCAATTTTTGCAGAGAGCCTAGTCCTGATGAAAGCCAAGGACCTCCTAAGGGCCACTACATGGCAGAAACACGTTGACCATGTGATGCACGATAAATTATGCTCCAGACCATCACAACTTTAAATGTAACCATTTCCTATCATCTCAATAATTAAATGAGATCTCCTAGGAAATCCCAGAGAATTTTAGTCCTACATTCTGGATCCCCATACCACCCCCACCTCCAGAAATAGTCCCTATTATCACAGGGAGCAGATTTGCCACTATAATAATTTATGATCAATGAGGGAGCCATATGATGAAACATGACTCCTAGGTTGGTGTGTGGGGGCCAGCCTAACATATTTTGTACTATGTTATACATCTTCCTATGAACACATACACTCGCTAGAGGAAGGGTTCAACATATTATGTATACATTTTGTTGGAACCCCTTGCAATTGGTTAGAATTGCTTTTGGTATATACCCAAAGGGGATACATCCTCTGCCCTCCTATCGCTGACCGGGATATCAGTCATTACTTCACCAGGCACCACATTCCCACACCTGTGTGTCTCTGGTAATAACACTTGGTTTTGAGGCCTCACTCACACAGCACACAAGACATTCCACCATGGCCCATTCTCCAATATTATTGCTAAACCAGAAGTTCTAACCACATTCAAGAGATCACTAAACTTGGTTACCACTCTGCTTTGTGGCAGGATGTTTGATCCTGGCAATGTCACCTACTGATACCTTCATCCTGATCACTGCTCGTCTTCTTTCAGAATACTTTTCTATTTTCTTTGGGCCTTTTTCAGCATTTCTATCTTAGGCATCATTCAGTATGTGTGTAGAAGTTGAAAGTGTACAATTTAAAAGTGAAATATATTTGGCAAAAAGTCAAAGGCAGCACCACAAACCATTTCTAAAAATGCATGCGAAATTAAAATGCCTTATGTCTTGGCAAATTTGTTCTCTTGTTTATCAGGACTTTCTGATTTAGGGCCGGGTGCCGGGGTAAAGCAGAGCTACTGAATGTTCTTATATGTTTAAAGAAGGTGCTCTTTGAACGGAATGATGACCTTTTTTTTTGGCATGAGGGGTTGGATAATCCTCTCTGCTTACAGAAGATGCATGAGAGGTGCAAGCAGTTAGAAATGAAAATCAGCAATTAGAGAAACAACTTGTTGACACAAATATAAATACTGTAACTGCTGTCTTGTCAGAATAAGTTATTACAAGATAAGGCTTGTATCTACCAAGCTGTCGCAGGGAAAGCTGATTTTTCACATTCCAATGATGAAGAGGTTAAAAAGGTGTGGGCCAGTGAGAGCCAAATGAGTAGAACGTAGTTCGTGCTCAACCAATATTTAGACGAAAAATACAGAGTAACCCACAAAATTTGGCAAGAGTTGAAATGCATTCTTTAGAAGATTACACTCAGCAAAAAGTTAAGGATATTATAGATATATTCATGCAGCGGATTGTGGAACTTTTGCAGAATAAAATGTGGATGATTAATTCAGTGAAACAAACGATTTTGGAGTTTGCCACTCCCTGCACTAAGCAGGAGACACAGCGATTCATGGGATTGTTTGGTTTTTGGACACATCATGTCCCTCATTTGAGTCAAATCTTAACCCTTTAGTACAAAGTGACAAGAAAAAAACATGAGTTTAAATGAGATGAAGAGCAGCAGTGTGCTTTTGATTTGGCAAAAGAAGCAATTCAACAGGCTTTAGACTTGTTGCCAATGCAGGAAGGAGACATTGAGTTGCATGTAACTATTCAGGGACAATATGCAAATTGGAGCATGTGGCAAAAGTAGGGAAGAACGAGGGTGCCCCTGGGTTTCTGGACTAAAACATTATCTTATGGGAATCTGAAAAACTGGAGAGAGCATTTAAATGATTCCCTTCAGATTCTGAATCTGTCATAATTCCAGTGTATGGAGGATTAGCGAGGAAGGGGACTGCCCCAGCCCTTCATACAATGCGTGGGGAGGGAGGTTTTGGTTCAACTGACAAAACCCCTGGTGCTAAAGTGTGGGTAGAATCCCTAACTGGCCCCCCAGAGCCTGCAGCAATTATAGCCAAGGGCCCCAATTATGTGCTGTTGATTTCGAAACCAGGAAAGGAACAATGGGAACATATCCCAGCTGACAAATGTTATTTGCGAGAATTATCATACTTGTGTCTGTTGCAGATCATACTCCACGGTGTCTATGCCCTCAGTGTGCTGTGTAGTCTCCTTTCGGGCATGTGCGTGTGGGGTCGCGAGGGACCTAAACACCCCCAACTTCAACCTGATTGATCAACCACATCGAGAGATACCACTGCTGCGCTTGACGGAGAACCTCTGGACCCAATTAGCACGAGTTGTGCTCAACAGATCAGACTTCTGCATGGGAACAATGCAGAGTACCATGAATGTTATATCAACCTGTTTGATTGCAATTTTAATGGAACCAACCACATGGCTTGTCATCACCTGGTGACTGCTGCCAGTCACATCGAACATGTTTTACTACCAGTTGGTTGGTTGTTTTCATGCAGAAACACTACATACACTTACATTTCTGTTACTATAACAGGTGGACCGTGTACCTTTACATGATTAGGACTCATGATGTTTCCATCTAACTCTGTACATACTCATAATCCTAGGGACGCAGTTCAATTAAGCTAGGACTGTGATTTGGACATTGAATTATTATCCAAATCAGAATATATAAGCTTAAGTCTTTCTGTAGGAGGGGTGCCTAGTTTAGCTGCTCATAATACCTGAATGATCAATAAGTTAGCATGTCTAATGGTTAAAAGTATTAACCACACTTCTATTGCTTTAGCTGAATTTTTGCTAGACATACGTGGTACTAGAAAAGCTGCTTTGCAAATAGGGCTGCTATTGACTATCTTTTATTAAAACATGATCACAGGTGCTTGGAGTTTGAAGGCATGTGCTGCTTCAATCTACCAGTCCCATATTGACTCCCTACACAAACTAGTGAAAGGAGTAAAACAGGATGTAAATCGAGAGTGGCGGGATTGGTTATTTTAGTGGTTGCCAGATTTTGGGCAACTGCGCAAAGTTTTAAGTGGAATTTTTGTAGTGATTGCTCTTGTTATCTCATTATGTTGCTGTGTACAATGCATACTCAATTTGTTTGCAATGTTCAAACCAAAAAAGGTTGATTTTAGACCCGTATGTTATGGGAGTCATTGGTCAAAGGGTGGAGTGTAATGATATTTTTGTTTGACCACTGACTCCACTTTGCACACAGTCTAACTTCACACCGTCACATTGGTGACCACCAACTTCATTTTGTTTATTTTGATTATTGACTTCATTTTATTCTTAACTTAGCTTTAGCCACTGCCATGTTAGAGGTGCAGACGTTAGAAGTGCAGAATCTGCAAGTATTTTTCCATGTCCATTTTATGCAATGTGTTTTTCGCTCATGTTTCCACTCTACGTGTCTGCCTGTTCTTTCTCATCAAGGGCTAGGACATAACATGGGGAAGTCAAAGAGATAAGGACGTACTAGGATGATGTTAATGGTACGGCAGGTAATGGTTTGGTTTTGGAGAGGCACCTTAGGATCTTGGCCAGTTCCAACATGTTCCTTTCAAAACTGACCTGAAGTAGCCAGCATTTTTTTAACAACAGCTTATGGAGAGGGAGGGGTTTTCTAGACCTCTCCTCTTAAGGTATATAATAGACTGGAACCAGATTGACGGTGAATGGATTAAAATCGAACCGAACCTGGACTCTGATGTCTTTTATTCCCCTGAGGGCCGTTCTCTCTCTTCACGGCCGGCCGGGTTCAATGGCCTGTTGCTGGCAGAAGAGATTAAGTGAATTCAACTGTGCCCCATGGTGATGCATTTTTAATTCTTGTTATTTGCTTTGCATTGTGCATGAATACATACCTAGATATATGTATATACTTTTTATAGACTGCAGCAAAGTATTATTTGTACATGTTTTTATTTAATTGCTTTGACCATTTTTAAACATGGACTTTCAGTTGCACACTTTTAGCCTTTCTGTGCGGGCCTCACGGAGTGGTTTAATAAATGTAATTCTTAGACTAGGAGTTGCATACCAGAAATTCCTTTCAGTGTGTGTGTGTGTGTGTGTGTTTCATCTCAGTCTGCAGTGAAGCAAAACAGCTGGGAACAGTCAAGATGTGGAGATGTGGAGCTCTGAAGGCTGAGGTTGGCGACTCCCTTTGATGAAGCAATTACCGGAAGAGGGCTGTCTTTGACTGTTGTGATGTCGACTCTGTCATTTAGAAGGTTTCAAACCTATGCTTTTGCTTTTACGTTGTGTGTGACTAAAGGGCTCGCCTCCTTGAAGTATCCATGATGTAATACTCAATCTACAAGGAAATAGGTCTAGTTATATATGAGAAAGACATTTCTCCTGGTTGTGGTCACAGTCTGTGACACTTTTGTTTTCTTTGGTTTACAGATCATGGTGGTAGGGATGATATGAGATAACCCCTGCGGCTATACTGCAATTGATTGTTTGTTGGTCTATTGATAAGGATACGAATACAGAATAGTCACGGTGTAGATAATTTCCTGGTAATAATTATGAAGCAAAATATCCTGCTGTTCTTCTGACAGAGTGGCACGCGGGAAGCCTGCAGTAGCATGGGGCTCCCAATAAGGACACGGGCACAAGATCCTTATTGTATGGATCTTATGGCATGCAGGGCATATATGCACAAATTGGATGCATTTACCACAGTATATTGTGATATCCCTGCCTCTGTCTCACCCTGTAATCAACCTAGGAGCTTAAGTGGAGGAGAACAAAAGAATTAATACTTCTCAAATGGCAGCAAGTAATGCTGTAAGTGGTTCTTGCATGTGTTAGCGTGTATGCAAACAATTGGTCTTGACGAAAACCATTCTGACCTTTGGCAGCTAAGAGAACATGGCTGAAACATCTCGACCCATATCACGCATGTAAGAGTGTTGTGTAGCCATTTTAGCTATAGTTTTAGACACGTTATTTTAGCAAATTAGGCCTGCAACCTAGATATGTTTTATTTTAGCTTAGTTTTATTATTTTAACAATAGCTACATTTGCCGTCTTGTTTTATTATCTCTATCTAACTGTTCTTCGCCTAGGTCAGCACTGCGTTCTTAAACAAGATATTTCTTTCACTCTGTGCTTTTCTCAAGGCTGCAGTAAGATAGGTTGCCGGCAAAAGTGCTACGCTTTGTTCCCAACGTTCACCGAAACATACACACTCTTACGTGGGGATCCTTTCTTGGAACATCAGCTGTTTTGTTATAAAAACACTACTTTGACCCATGTACGTTAGAGGGAGATTCCAGCCAGATGACCACGACTGTGTGCTGATTGCTGAGTGCTTCGCTGCAGCTGGTTATGTAGACTACAGGCCCCTGGCTCAGGTATGAGAGATTATGTCTTCCCAGGGGGAACCTGAAGGGCAGAATTAGAACTTAACATGCTGTGCTTTAACATAGCCTAGGTAGGAACCATCCTTTACACTCTTAGTGACAATATGGTAGCGTTATTTTTATGTTTCACTCTCCTTGTCACAATTTTAATCCTGGCATGCTTCATTGTCCTAGTTATTGCAATACATGCTTTATTACCTAAGATGCAGTTACTTCAATAAAACCTTATTGAATTATACTCAGCCTCTGATCGTCCTTGCATACATGAGACTAATGTAACTGAGAGAAACGGATGAGATCTGAGTGACCACGATTTCCCGGAGGAGTCATTTGTGTCATGCGCCCGGTTGCCTTGGGTGGAGATGAGGCACTGCTAGTTAGCCGGAAGAAAAACCCATATTAGGCCGACAGGTGTCACCTGGTGTGGGTTCAGACTCAGTCCCCCGCAATTCAGGTGGTAGTCTCATTAGGATAATGAGAACCTACGTGCCAAGAGGTCATGACTTCCTCAACACACATCCATCACTGGATAAAGGGGCTTTCTCTTCACACCTTCAGGCACAATGCAAGGCCAAGAAATATCACCCCAGGTCTGTTTTATTGTGTTTGAATTTCTTTGAAGCCAGGGATGGAAATTATTCCCAAAAAACATGTGTGTATTCCTAATGAGTTTTTCCCACCAGCCCTACACATAATTTAGACTTTAACTAGTCACTTACTGGATATACTATAAATTCTATACTTCTCCCAACATTTTATTAGGTTCCTGTAACTAATATTTGATTTTAGATCCAGGACTTTTGTTCTGCCATCTCAAAACTAGGCCTGGGCAAAATCTAAATTACACGTAATTCACTTTGTTTAAGGAATTTCACATTATGCTGGTTACTTGAAATTCTCAAAGTTACCCCATCACAGCACTTATGCGCAATTTGGCATAAAAATTTACAATGAATGCGTCTTTAGAGGCAAAATGTTACCTCAAATGCATAGGCACAAGAGAATGTGAGTTACTGTTGTTTGCAATGCTTTTTTTTTTTGTTTGCACTTCTGTAGTGCAAATTGCATCCTTGCATCAAAAGTTGAGGCAGGGATGCATTTTGCGCTAAAATGTAACGCAAAATGTCGGATTTGAATTTTGTGTAATTATATGCAATATTGTGCAATTTTGCGAAAGCAAATTGTGGGAATTTTGCATACCTGTATTCAAATCCTTCATCTTATGGGCAGAATTTAAATATATTAAAGGTGTGGTGTAGCTACTTATGTACCACAAAATGCCAAATGAGAAGATTATGCTATCAGGGAAATATTCTGTACATCCCATCAAGAAAACGTATTAAACTTATAACCAGACTGGTGTGGCTCAGCACTCCAATAATCAGCCTAAGGCCATATTTACAAGAAAGTGTCACATCGGTCCCAATGCTCCACATTTCTTACATTGCTCCTACCCCACCTAACAACACCATGGTTGAGCCATATTTACAATACGGCGCATCATGGCGGTTGTTAAGACAATAGCGTCAACATTTTTGATGATCTTGGCCATTTGAAAGATATGTTTGACCATTACTCTGGTATACTCTGGTATTGATCAAGCTTCAGAGAGTGCCTAAGAAGCTATTGGTGTCACAGTGCACGAACAGCTTTGTATCATTTGTATCAGCTGGAAATCTAAGCGTCTTGCTGAATTAGTTTCTGGTGTTAATCACTGTTTTGTTATACAACAGAGGAAACAGTGGTTACATGAGTCAAAATTAACGTCTTACAAATGCAATTGGTTCAACAAATTCCCAGAAGGAGGGGCCAGGGAGTAGTATGACAAAATGATTGGGAGGGTAGGGAGCAGGGAGGCCACGGTGGTGTCTCAGGAGGGGTCGGGGTGGTTTGGCTGCACCCGGTGGCTACCTGCGTTTCAATTGTGGGCAGCTGTGACATTGGAAGTAGGACTGCCCTAACTTACACCCTAGCATCCATCACCATCCCCAACAGTATGAATTTACCCATGTCTTCCAAAGCTGATACTCCACCTTTTAGGGCATCCAGGGAGGAACTGAATGCTCTGTATATATTTTGAGAGTTTGGTGGAGGCCCAGCAGACATCTCTTACATTGGCAGGAACCACCGTCACAGCGGTTCCTGTCAATGCACATGATGTTTGACGGGCAAATCCATCAACATGATGGAGCTGTATGGCATACCTTCAGTATTTTTTTGTTTTAAAAACAAACTACCAAAGTACGATTTTCTTTTTGAAAATATAAAAAAACATGCCTACCTCTTCATGGGGGATTTCCCCCTTGGTGTGGAGGTCATTTACAAGTTTTCACTGCCCCTTACCAGTAAAAACTGTCCATTTGACTGCTCACTCAAAATCTGGTGGGTGGTCAAATGGCCAAACCTCTGATGGCTCCTGCTTCTTTGAGCTGTTGAATGTGTATGTCAGCAGCAGAGATGGAGTAGTCTGCACCACTGACATACTTGAGTTCTGCTTGACTGTAAATGAGATGGGCAGAAATTCAATTTCTCAGAGCAGACAGTGTACTGCTTTGACAATGCAAAGCAGAACCCTCTCTGCCAATCTCTAAATAATGCCTTTTGAATGCAGGAGATCAAAATGGGCCATATACGCAATGTTTTATTAATGGTTAAACCACTCACATGCCTGGTCATTCTGCTCTAGAGACCTCTGAATACTTTTCCTTATCTCTCAGGCATATCCATTGATGCACATGCCATTTCAGACACCTGTGTCTTCCACCATATCACTGAAAGTCAAGTGTGAATTGTACTATATGATACCAAAGAATGTGTTGAACATGTTGATCATAAAAAGTAATGCCAAAATCCATCTCTGATATACACAACCAAGGGCCACATGTATGTACCTTTTTTCTCGTCGCAAACAGCTCAATTCGCAGAATCGGGCTGTTTGCAACGAGAAAAAAGCATTTTGGTATGTACAGACCCATTTTTGTGATTTGGTAATCTATTTACCGAATCGCAAAAAGGGTTTGCGAGTCGCAGTTAGGAAAGAGTGTTCCCTTCCTAATTACTAGTCGCAGTCCGATGTATGATTGGTTTGTGACCGCAAATGTGGTCACAAAACAATCGCAGTTAGCACCAGTTTCAAATGGGTGCTAACCCATTTGCAAAAAGGAAGGGGTCCCCATGGGACCTCTTCCCCTTTGTGAATGCACGCAAAACATTTTTTCAGAGCAGGCAGTGGTCTCACAGACCACTGCCTGCTCTGAAAAAATGAAAAGAAAACTTTTCATTTTTGTTTTCGTAATGTGTCCCATTTTCCTTTAAGGAAAACGGGCTGCATTTAAAAAAAAATACTGCTTTATTTAAAAGCAGTCACAAACATGGTGGTCTGCTGACCCCAGCAGGCCACCATCCGTGTGAGTGCTGTCATTCCCAATGGGGTCGCAAATTGCAACCGACCTCATGAATATTCATGAGGTAGGTCATTTGCGACCCCATTGGGAATCGCAAACAGTGTGAAGTACACTGTTATACATACGGTTTAGCGACTCGCAAAACTCGGGATCGTACATCTGGCCCCAAGTGCCTTATACTCTATGTCTGAACACCTGCATGCCATTAATGCTATGGTAGTACCTTATATTCCTGTTGTTCCATACCCTGCCACTGCATTGTTTTTTATTCCAGTCACTGTCAAATACTTCACTGTGATGGACCGTCCATTTGCTTGTTTCTCGATCTCTGTAGATCAGGTAGTGTATACCTATTGCCATTCTCAGTTTCTATGGGGGCAGATGATGTGGGCCCGCTTGCCCCAAGGTTTTACTAAATCACCTCAATCTTCTCCCAGGCACTCAAGAAACATCAGAGTACCCCATCTTCAGAGGAGTTTCCACTCTAGTCCAGAATGTAGACGACTGATTGGTTGCCTATGACTCCTAAGACCAATGCTTGGTTAACTCCTGGTATCTCATCACTGAATTATCTAAGAATGGGCACAAAGCTTATAAACAGAAATTAAAATTCAGTATTGCCTGTATTCACTATCTGAGTCATGACAATTCAGTGAGGAAGAGGCAAATATCCCCAGACCGCAGTGAAGTCATTCGTACGTTGCCTAGGCTAGTCACCATCTCTCAAGTAAGCATGTTTCTGGGGATGTGATTTAATGCAGAAAGTGAATATTGGAATATGTGAACATTGATGAGCCCCTCCAAGATGATATTAAAAAAAACACCCTTAATCCATTGTATTGGTTCAACAAGAGAGAGCAAGCCTTTGTGACTCTGAAACAAACATTATTTTTTTCCCCCCTCTGGGACTGCCTGATTATAATCATGCTAAACTGTTATGGAAACTAGGATTTTGCTTCAGGGGTTTTGGTGTAGGATGACATAGGTCAAAAGAAACCCATAGCCCACTAGTCCTCTGCCCTTGATGCAGTCACGGTAGGACTTGCGACCTGTAGCAGTGACTGCCCAGCTTATGGAGGCTTCCAAGAATATATTCCTTGGCTCCACTCTTACTGTTGCTGTACCCCAGGCTGTAGCTGCCCTTTTGCTAACCATTAACGCTCAAAATCTATCAATGGCAAGCCTGCTACAGTGCAACATTATTTTGATTCCTGCTTCTCAAATCACCTTGACCCTATATCCTGAACTGGACATTGTGTCTCTGCTCCCCACTGCTCAGGACAGAGACCCATATGACTGCCTCACCATGTCCACTTACAAACCTTGTACTGACCTCACTGATGCACCAATACCCAATTGGGATCTTCTACCTTGAGTCAATCTCAGCTTAAAAATGACCATGACTCACTAGTCACCAGAAGTGCAATCTGTACTCCATGTGAAGTATTTGAAAGCTGATAGTTATCTCAAGTACACCTTGCTCGGGTGGCTTAATTGATTGCTCTCACACATGCCTGTATTCATGCTGCTAAGCCAATTGCGACCATAGTTACAGACGGAGGGCCTCATCACAAAGGTAAACTTACACTTTTGTGAAAGTTTACTATTTTTTGATATTCACAAACTACAAGTTTAATTTTTCTAATAGTAATTTTACAACTGCATGAACTGACCCCGCAAGGAAAGCCTCTTATAACTGAACATAAATTACTCAACAGGGGAGATTGAGAGGTCTGTAACCCACCACCCCCACCCATTAACTCAGTCCCATAAACTTCACAAACAGCAGCAGTCTATTGTCCCTGATAACACTCAGCAAACAACAGCCAATGAGTTCTTCTCCTAGCTCCGGGAGCTAACTGTGATGGAGGTGCTGGCAACACTAGTTGACCTCCTTCTGGCCCCGGATACTATTCCTAATAGCTCGCTAAGGTGTTGTCTGTAATTCTGCAGTCCCCCTATTTGGAGGGTGTTTGTTGGATCATCTTTAAGCGCATTGCTAGGCACCGTAGGAAGGTGGGGTTTCCATGTCCATCTCCTGGTCCTCCCACAACTCCTCATGCGAGGGCACTTCCTCCAAGAGACCATTGATCACTCCAGAGTAGCCTGTCTTCACTATGGTGCACCTGTGATCTTTGCTAATTATTCCTCCTTGGTTATTCCTTGTCCTTCAGCTGGGCACCTTCCGTAGTGAAGGGGTGCGGCGAGCTCATCTTCCCCCCTGCACCTGGTACCCCAGCAGTCTGGGGGAGCTCCTCCAACTATGTCCAGGTCTCTTCCAGTGTTAGAAAAAAGTAGGATGTTCCCTGCAGCAAGAATTTAAGCTTATCTGGGAATATAAGCATTTATTGCAGTTGAAGGCCCAGCAATGTAGCCTTCACTTCATCAAAGATGAGTCTCTGTTTCTGTACCTCTCTAGTATAGTCTGGGATTGTCAGGTTGTCGTGGTGTACCTCCTCCAACCTGCACCCCTCTGCCAGGTTCTTGTCTGTGTCTCAAAAGTTCAGAATTCATGCAATCATGATCCTGGGAGGGGCCCTGGAGGAGGTTTGGCCCCTACTGTATGGTGTGCCCTTCCTATGACAAAGCAAGAGGGGAATTTGTCCTGAGGGAGGATAGAACGCAGCCATTTGTCCAGGAATTGTGCCATATCAGGGCCCTCAAACCCTTCAGGAAATCCCACAAAACGTAAACTGTTCTATCAAGTGTGGTTTTTGGTGTCTTCTATTCTCCACTGCATATCTTTGGTGGTGGCCTGGGCTTCAGTAACATCCTTGTGGAGGTTTCAGGCCATATCCTCTTGTTCTGAGATCCGCAACTCCGCAAAGGAGACTCTTTCTGCCACATTACAGAGATCTTGGTGCAATAATGAAACTTCAGAGTGCACTTTGCCTACTCTACCCTCAAGTGTCTCCCGAGAAGACTGTATGGCAAATAGGAGGGTGGGATTGTCAGGCATGGTCTGTGGGACGGTTTCCAGTGGGGTCATCACTCTCGCATATCGATCCAGTCACCCCTAATGGGTAGACTTGTGATCTTTGTCTTTAGCCATTAGTCCCCCCCGCTGGTGGCACAGCCCCGCAGGGCACTCACCAGGCCTGCCGGGGCCCTGAACTGACACGAAGCTGTGCAGGCAACACCCAAGGCCTAGTGCCCCCCAGACCGTACTCCTTTGGGGATCCTCTTATTAGAATGGCAGTTGTATGATTGCTGTGCAATCCGTTCTCCCCCTGAGAAAAATAATCCTTGGGTCCCCCGACCATCGGTGGGCGGAGGTATGGAATGGGTGGCCTCCACGTGGAGGTCCTCTCCCCTATGCTCAAGCCTACTGTCCCTTGTTTTAGTGGTCACTGACCTATGCCCCCATATCAGGGGTCCTCAGCCAGTAGTCATCCTCAGGGGTCCCATACAGAGGCAAACCCAGGCCTGGTTGGGAGGGGAGAAAAAAGCCCTCCTTCCTTCAGGCACCCAGTGGGTCAGTGGCGCTAACCAGGATGTATTGTTGCGGCAGCCACCAAGTCACCAGGGGCTCGGCTGTCCAATTATAGAGGTGCCATTTGTCCAGTACCTTTCAGGAGGGGCTCCCACTGAGGCCCAGACACAGTGATTCAGGGTCATCAACACAGACGGTACAGCCCCTACAGTCCCCTCTGTCAGCACCCACATGGGGTTGTCCTTATCCTAAGGAATCAATCTCCTGACCTGTCATGGCCACAGTCTTCAGGCAACGGGCAAGAGTGACAGGTCAGTCCAGGAGGCCCACGGGTGGGGCACGCACGTCCAGGATTCCAGTAGAGAGGTCCTCTAAAAGGACTGCTGCATTATTCACTTCTTTGCTACGGCCCAAGGAAGCACAATGCATCAGGTATACGGCAGCTCAGGCATGCATCTCCCGTCACTGGGGTATCTTGTACACCCAGGATCAGGGGTCAGAGACACAGGAACTCACAAGCCACCGCCGGCGGGCACCAGAGAGAAGCCCTCGTTGCACTTCTGCTCCTTAGGCCTCAAGCAGTTTGTTGCCCCACAAGCATTGTTGTCTCGCCCTACAGGGCCCACAATATGGGGGGTGGGGAGGTCAGCATCTCACCTCCTACGTTCACCTTCCCGTTACCACTTCAGTCAAGGTGCCAGATGTACGTGTGGGCCCATAGACCTCGCACCTCTCAGCCACCCTGGATTTGCAGCTCCAGCAAGCAGCGGAACAAGCCTTCCTCGGCACAGCAGGGTCACCTCCATTGGTGGCCAGCCCAGGCATTCGGTCCAAGCCCACCTAGCTTTACGATCCCCAGGAGAAAGGCAAGATTTCTGCAGGCCAGCGCAGAGCTCATTTAGAAGAGGTAGAAGAGTGATCTTCGCCATGCTCCTATACATTTAAAAAAAAAATGTTATTATTATTATTATAAACCTACAGTATGGCCCGATTGTGCCCCAGAGAATATACAGTCAACATTATACAGCAGACAATTGGTTGCCAGGCAGACCATAGCAGAGATCAAGCCATGGAATGCACTCATAAGAACATAGCATACATTTGTATAACACAATAGCTTGAATAGTAGATGGTCTGCCCAAACATTCATCACAGAATTATAGGAGAAGTTCTGCATTACATTATCAAGAAGCATGCCATAAAGGAGGCCTCCCATCCCTCCCCTCCCCCATGCAGTGTCTGCTCCACCCCTCTTGAGTCAGCTAATAGATCTCTTGAAAGAAGAGGCAATCCTCCATGTCCACCCTGTGCCGTACACTCCCTCATGTTGGCTGACATATTTGAATAAAGCAGTGAGGGTGACAGCCAGTAGTGGGGCTGCGCTCCTCTTTATTACCAATGAGGGGTCCAGTCTGAAGTAACTACAGCAGCCCACCAGTGGATCAAATAGGGAGAGACAGTGTTGCACCCTTGAAGGTCATCAAGTATCATATCCCAAGCACACACAGATTCTATGGGTCTCCTGCCCTGATGCGCCTCCCGGAGTAATGCATTTCTTTCCCATGCCGCCCAGTGCAGCAAATCAAATCTCCAGCCCTCAACCTGGGCCCCTTAGTAGTTTTCAGTGCACTGTGATCCTTCTTTTGGCAAGTATCAGGGCCTGTTCAATAAACCGGGTGATGACTTTGTGTTTAGCAGGGAGGGGGTACAGGCCCAGCAGGCAGAACTTCCCAATAAGAGGCCAAGTGGGAGCAGCTCCACATCATGTAGATGATATCTCCATTAGCATCATTATAGTGAGGGCAGTCAGTAGTGCCAGCAGGAAACAGGTGCTGAGTTTCAGGGGAGTAAGGTATGCCCAATGTAAAATATAACAAGCATTTGCAATACAATGGGTCTCGCATTTCTCAGAGTTAGGACTTTTCTTGCCACATTAAGTAGAAAAAAAGAGCACGATCGTGCTGCTAAAGTACAATAATCTATGTAACCGACAAAACTGCAATTAACTATGTAACAGGGTCGATGTCATGCAAAGCGCTCGACTTCTTCCAAGCGAGATCGTGCTGTGAAAAAAGATAAAAAGTAGTCCACAAACCTGACGGAAAACAGCGAGCCTCTTATGTTTTCAGTACTTGGTCGCTGCACTTGAGGAGGGCTAACCACCGGAAAAGTCATGACATATGCATGCCTTTCACTAATGAAAGCAAGCAGATTTTAAAAGGCAAGCCCACGAACCACTAAAAGACACTGACGTGACCTGGACGGGGCTCCGAGCCCTTTTCTAACTACTAAAGCGTCTCGCAAGTGATACGCATGCGCAAGCACATGCTAGAGCAGACTCAACCTTAAAAATGTATGAGTTTGAAACGAGCATTGCAGGTGATTTGAGGTGCAACCTCCCACTTTTTAGACCAGTCTCCATCAGTCATAGTGTAACCCAGATCCATATCCCATCAGTTTCAAAGCGATGTAAGGGGGAGCAAACATCCTTAAGCAGTGCCCTGTACAGTGCTGTGACTAGTCAGCACCTATCAGGGGCATTACAGAGGAATGGACAGCTATGGAGCAGCTTTGGTTACGTGTCTCACCTCCCCCACATCCTATGCACAGCTGCGGTCAGTGTGACATATAATAGAAACTGCTATGCTGGGAGGTTGAATGGCACACGTAAATCATTAATGGGTTCTTGTAGAGCATACCTACTGTATCCAATTCCACAGCCTCCCACTCCTGTAGGTGCCCCACTTCACTCTAGGAAGCTGCACAATGGGGACCCGCAGCGGAAGACCCAAGGCATGCTGTGCCCACAGTCGCGCCCAATAAAGTACCCTCATCCAGCAGGCTCGAAGCACCGAGAGGTCAGGATGCCCTGAATGGGGAGACTGCCTCAGATTACGTAAAAGAATCCACAACAGTGGCAAGTCAGAGGGGCCCGGCAGGACCAGCATCCCCAGGGCCTCACACCCCAGACGTCAGCCCATATACCACTGAGGCTCCATATAGTAGGATTCGAAGATGAGGGCATTCATCCCTGCCTGTGGTCACCCGCTGCTGGATAGCCAATGCAACATGCTGCAGATTAACTCAATTAGGATTGAGTCCAGCTCCCGAAACTTATTACATATAGGGGTGGGAGATCGGATGTGCTCTGCCTGCGGAGTTCACAGATTTTGCCAATCCACACTCCACTTTGAAGCGTGGCGTTCTGTAAAAACTCTTTTGACCGCCTCATGGCGGAGTTTACTGGCAAACGCCCCTCTTGAAATACTTGTCACGTGACTTTGTGTGCCTACTAAGGGTCTTTCATCTAAGGCAAACTAGTCCTCCACCATGGAGTCAGCATGTCATTGTTGAAGGGTGTGGTGCACATGTGCGTGTGTGCATGTGAAAAGGTTTAGAGTAGGGTCAGAGCTTGTGCTTGCTGCACACAGTGGTGGCAGCTGTGGTCCTGGATATTGAGGAAAGAAGTGGGACTTTGTTTGGAGCACAGCGAGATGTTCAGAGATGCCTGTTGTGGATGCTTCAGGACTGGTCGCTGCTGGGTGGAGCAAGCTGCAACACAGAACACTACTCCCAGGTAATACTTGCACCAAACTGATCTTTTCACAGCGTGAAGTTCACAGCTTTTTGAGACGTGTTTAGGTGTCAGACTTGAAGGACAGGGTTCTTGAGTACATTCACATTACAATTTAAAAACAGGGGCATATTGTTATTGACATGTGCACCCAGGCAGTGTTTATGTGACATTTTCATTTTGCTGTTGTTATTGACCTAGTGGAAAAGGTGTATACTGCGTGGTTAAGAATAGGTCAGATCCATAGTATGGTACGTACATTGCAGGACGCTTTGGAATAATCCAATTGATTCAGTACCTGTCTCACAATATTTTGTCTGTGCTGGTGTTATTGATGACAGGAGGGATGGTCAGGTTAAGGTCTTTTGGCAGCTTAAAAAAGAAAGGCACCTAGAACACACTAACAGTCAACTCACACTGCATGTGCCCTCATTTTGTGCAGAGCCTGCACATTCTTCATAATTGCACGGCATATATGCCCTTTAAAAAATTAATAACACAAAAGAAACTCTATTGTAATGTAAAGAATAGCAAATGAAAAGAACACATGGTGAGGATCAAGAGAATAGAGCCCTAGTTAAACTTTTGTAGCACATTTAAGGGAAAAGCTGAGAGTGTATAGAAAACATAACTCACCATTAACAATAGCAGGTGGGACATGTTAAATGTGCTGCAAAAACATTGCACAATTAGGACTGGGGCAGTGCATTTTGATGCAGGAAGAACTCAATGGAATCTCACTGAGTTTTTAGATAACTCCCGGAATTCCACAGATTAGAACTTTGCAAGTTCCGCCCACCCTTAATTACATAGTATCACTATTGAGAGGACCACAAAATAGTATAAAAAGTGAGGCAGCATCACCATTTTAGCTATGGCTATGCGGCCCACCACCGAGAAAGGCGAAGTCTTCCAATCTCCACACTCGTCTGAAAAGTTGTCCCCATGGCATCCACCTTGTCCCCCAAGAGCTCAGGAAGTGTTTGATAAATTTGCACTCCAAGATATTGCTCCACTGTTGCTTCCCAACGCATGCCACCCAGAGCAGGGGCTCGCCCCTATCCATGTGAACTTGGAATAGGCTAGTTTTGAGCTAGTTCATGTGAAGGCCAGAAGGCTCTCCAAATTCTGTGAGGAGATGTGTTGCCTTCTCAGATTCCATGCACAGATCATCCCGGAAAAGTACCATGTCGTCAGCATAGTGCGGGATGGGATATTCCATGGGTCTGAATGCCAGCATAAGGCGTGCCGCTTCGGGCCCTGCATGCCAAAGGCACCACTGCGAAAGCACAAAGCAGGGGTAATAATGGGTAGCCCTGGCAGGTGCCTCTTCCACATTGCATTGCCCGGAGATCGTGTGACCTGTGCAAATCCTCGCCACAGGGCTTGCATATAGGGGAAAGGGCAACCCAGGCCCATATGGAGCATAATGGTGGTCGGAAGTCTTAATCCAGGCTATCAAAAGCATTTTCGATATCCAAAAACAAGAACCCGTCCCATTCCGGTAAGGTCGGGCCATATCTCAAAATCAGTAGCAGGTGCTGGATGTTGAGTGCCGTGGACCGGCCTGGGATAAATCTTGAGTGATCCACATGGATCAGACTGCTCATGTTGTGCAGAAGGCTCTGCACCAGGAACCCATTCAGGATTTTATAGTCAATGTTCAGCATTGATAATGGTCTGTACTCCATGACATCAGTAGCAGGATTCTCAAGCTTCAGCAGGGGCCAGTAAGAGCCTCCTGAAGAGTGGGGGGCAGGATCTGCGCTATGAGTGCCTGCTGGTATATTGCAGCCAGCCAATGGGCCAGGAGGTCAAGGTAGGCTGCAGAGAACTACACTGGAGGCTATCTGTCCCAGGAACCTTCCCACGGGCCATTCGTCAGACCTCAGTATGGATGTGCTCCTCTGAGACATCTTCCCTTAGTGTCTCCACCATCTCTGGTGTTAGCCAGCAAGGCAGAAGGTCAGTCAACCATCCACAGATGTTCGTTTCCTGTGGTGCACCTCTCTTGGCATAAAATCTGGCATAATACCCTGCATATACAGTCTGGCTCTTTCAGGCTCTAAGGTCAGCAATCCGCACCTACTGGGGTTGGCTGCCACCAAGGGTCCCATCTTGTCCTCCTTGGTGTGTGTTTGATCCATTTAGGATTAATATCTCAGCCATCTAAATGACCCATTAAAATAGAATACCGTTCCTCCATGGCCACCGTGTTACTAGTAATTTAAGCGGGAACGCCCAGCTTCACCCACATCTGTGACCCCCTAGCAAAGGCAGAGTACATGGTGTATATCCCCTGACCTTACCAGCCCTTGCAGAGGACAGCCCCCTCTTTAGCAGTAAAGTGAGTTTCCAGCACTAGTACTACATGAATTCCCCGCCTCCTCAGATATGCCTGTACCTTATAATACTTAACAATGCTCTTGAAGCCTCACACAGTCCAGGAGAGAAGTTTGTATGCATTAAACATTATCCCCCATCTGTCAGTAACATAGCCCAGCCATAACTGCTCATACACAGCAGCAGTAGGAGGAAGCCTTGTCCCGATGGCCAGGTGGGATTGAAGTAGGAGCAGACAACCGCTAGTCCCCAACCAAACAAGACAACAACACAAACAGTTCAACTCCCCCTCCCCAGGACAGCAAGGCAACATCCCCCCATCCAAACTAAGATACTTAACTAAACAAATCTGTAGGTCAAAAGCCCACCTACAGTTTTTCTTGAGGGGAGATAGAAGCAGGACCCTGTTCCCATGAAGAGGAACAAGCCCCGGTGAGGCAGCCCAACTCATGGCCATGGAAAAAAAAGAAAATAGCACCAACCAGAGTGGGGGTCTCTCCAGGGAGCGACCAAGGAAAAATAACTGCTCCCGCCCCTCATAGCACACAAGAACAAAGCTAAGCAGCTCCCATAGCTTTCACTCAAAGACAACAAGAAGACCAAAGCATCAGTGGATGACATCAGCAGTTTGTGGGGTGACTAAAGGCAAGTCTACATTCTGTTTCTTTGTTCGATGTAGAGTCACAGTCTGAGCCTGTGTCCAAACCACTCAATGCAACCCAACCTCTGGTGACCGCCACCCCAGGCCGGTGACCATGAGTTTAACAGCCATCTCCACTGTGCTCTGCCAGTATTGCTGCAGCTGCGCCACCATGTGGGCGCCACCACATCCTCGTCTGTCTCAGAGTCAAGGACGGGATCGTCTGGTGGTTCCCTAGTTCCTCTGGGCCAGCCAATCCAACACCTCACTGGGTTCCGAGAAGAATTTGGTTTCCTGAAAAGTAACAACACTCAGGCATGCAGATAGAGCATAGTGTATCTGATATCCAATTCTCTGAGTTTCTGCTTAGCCTCTAGGAACGAGGCTCTCTGGACAGCCTGGGTAAAGTCAGGGAAAATCATCACCTAGCTGATGTCAACACACAAATCCCCTAGGTCCCTAGCGCACTTGAGAATGTGGTCCAGAGGCGTGCCACAATGTGTTGAGGTGCATCCCCATGGGGTGGTGGGCGGGCCGGTACTCTGTGCGCCCACTCCAAGGTGAAGACAGAAGACAGACCCTCTGGTGCTACCTCTCTTTATAGCCAGTCCTCTAACAATTCCACCATGTTCGCCCCTTTCACTTTTTCTGGCATTCCGGCCATGTGGCTGTTGTTTTTGTGGGCATGACCTTCAGAGTCCTCCACTCAGGATTCTTGAACTCGAACCCTCCCTAGGATATTGCCCATCTGAATCTTCAGGTCCATGGTTGTAGGGACCATTTTCTGCAGTGTAAGTTCAGCAGCTGTAATGCGCTCACTCACTTACAATGGTCTGCTCAGAGGAGGCCAAGTTCCACACCACTGTGTCAATTTTGTGCTCCAGAGTTTCTTATGTGTCCCTAATAAAGTCCAGTTTGTCCTGCCGGACCTGCACTGGCTCTCTAGGTGGACCAGTCTCACCTAGGGGTATGGGGACAGAGTTCTTCGTCCCCAGTCCCAGAGCCTCTTTCCAGCAGCTGTGGTGCAGCATAGTGGTTTGTGAGGTATACTGAAGAACAACACAGAGCTCTGCAGCAGCTAGGTGTAAAAACCATCACGTCTAACCAAAGGGTCACCTGCATGTCCACGTGCAGATCACCGCCCACTGGAGGTCTGCCAGCTGACTTCCAACGCAACTGAAAGAAAGCTAAAGGCCCCAAGGGTATGTCACTTGGACTAGGGGGGCCACCTCTGGTACCCCTGCAGTGGATAACAAGAAGTTGTCAGAAGCCTCAGGCAGCACCAGCAGCAAGGAGGGGAAAGCTATTCCATTCAGACTATGTCAGTGTGTAGTCTTTGCACTCCACCAGGTTGAGGCCATCGTCACAACAACCCAACAGGCATCCAAGCTCTAAGGATGTTGTTGCGATGTCTCCTACACAAGCTGCTGGCCAAGCAGTTCGGCATGAGGCAGGCTCTGGGGCGATCTCAAGCAGGTTGAAAGCCAACAGCTAAGCAGGCCAATCGGGCCCCCCAGGGCCTACAGTTCTTACGCCGCCACTAACAAAAGGGTTGGGCAAATGGGGAGGGCCTGCACTGCAATTCATGCAGGGTCCATGAGCCGCCCCACTTCTATGCTTCAAACTGCCACTACAGCCTCCAGAGGTTCCCCATAATTAACAGGAGGGGCCAGCCGGCACGCACCTTGTGGCCCGTCACAAGCGTCTCTTCCACTGGGGATGCTCAGCTCACTCCAAATTCAGGCAGGCTCCCAGCTCTGTAAACACCCTCACTGTGGCCAAAACCAGGGCTCCACAGCTGCATGCAAAGTCGTGGCCACTGGATGCTATGTGGGAAGGCCGGAGTGCCCCTCCCCACACTCCTGGGCCTCAGGGAGAGCAGGCTGCCGGGCAGGGGACAGTGGATTTTCCCTCAGGCCGCTCAGCTCACCTTATGGTCTTGTGGGAGCCCAGCTCCAGCAGCATTGCCATCGCAGCTGTCCGTGAGCTTAGTGCAATTCTCGTCTGGGCTCTGCAGTTGCAGGCAATGTTGGGGGTCACAGGCCATTAAGCACAGATCTCCAGTGCCTCTCTCAGGCCTTAAAAAGCGCAGGACACCGGGCAGAGGTCGGTAGGGCTGGGAGCTGCCATCTTGTTAAGGACTCCAAAGCGCGGCCAGGCCCAAGTCACTCAATAGGCCAGAGTGGCATTCCTTAGGACCTCTCAACAGCTGGGGGAGGAGGGGTGGTCAGTCCCTCAGCACTGCAGCAAGTGGCACCAGGGGTCCCTGGGAGAGTAAGGTCATGACAGGATGGGGCCGGATGTGAGAGCCTCGCCAGAAGCTCCTTCAAGCCTGCGAATCAGAATGTTGCTCAGTTATACCAAATGCTTCTTTAACCATTCATGAACAAATTGATCATACCTGTGACAGTGTCATGGAGCTACATGAGATTAATGATAGTTTTAGTCCTGAGGCATGGAGTATTTGGTATTTATAGAGGATGATAATTAAAACATTAGAGATTGCTTTGGTGGTGTCTGTGATCCGCATATAGCTCTTAAACCTTGTCAGAGTTTGTATATGTTCCAGTAATCATTTTACAAGAAAGAGACTCCTCGGCTCCTCACGAAGCCTGAAATTTATGATGAGTTTGATGACAAATCTGATTAGGGATCACTAGATTATATTAGTAATGATGTGTCGTAAGAAGTGAATCTGTTAATGGTAGCCTTGTGTACAAAATCCTACAAATGTATGTTTTGCCTCTACTTGTACTGATTATGCACATTTGGGGGCCTGGGAGGTCACCTTCCCTTCCACTCCTTTGAGCAATAGTGATATTTTCATTTTGTTTTTTAATTTTGTCTGGCGTGTGGGAAGACTTTCTTGAATATAATATTCTACCACATACACAACACACAATTAAAGTCAATCCTTTTTAAACACGCTTTGCCTCTTTTACATCCATGGGTTTCCCGCATCATGATCTGATCACTACATCATTTCCTGTACTCTTGCAAACAGGAAACTGCTCCCTCCTCCCTGCTTACAAACATTTTTCCAGCAAAGCTATAAACAAGCAATGGTATTTGTACACCAATAAATTAGATCCAGAACGCACAAATAGGCAATAGAAAAGCAGTAACTGTAGAGGGTGGCACAGTATTGTTAGGTAACTATTTGCTTAATACTCTACTGTGAGCAGAAGTTAATATATTTCAAGTTTGTACTCATGCACCCCACTTGATCCTCCTTTATGTGTGAATAGGAAAAAAGCAGCTGTCAGCTCATATAGGAACATCCTATACTGTAGCCTGTTAGGAAAGCTCAGCTAGTTGCCTGACTTCTGAACACCTCACCGGAAAACGCTACACAATCCCCCCAAGCGCCTTGAGACCCTAACAGGTGAGTAGTTGCCCTTTACAAGCACTGATTGATTGATTGATTGATTGATTGATTGAACACTGCCTCCTACCAGCAACTCTTTCTTTTTCCATTTGTCCTTTCCTCCTTGTATATCTATTGGTCCTCTTGCCTTATGGGAAGTCTGTAGAGTCCTTTGTCAATAAGAGGGAATTAACAGATCACTATCATTCAGGAAGGGTCAATTCATAACAGTGGTAGAGGAATTATTTGCAGGACATGTGGATAATACCTAATCAAATCCAATAAGTTATCACGGTTGAGTTCTGATGTCACAATGCCTGCTGCCAGAGCCAACAGCCAAGAGGGAAGGCAGGACACAGAAAACTGCAATTGAAAGAATGAAAAGTAAACTTGGCTTTTTCTTCTTCTGCTCTGCTTTTCTCAATGAACAGTGGTCAGCAGGAAGGAGGTATTTATCACAATATGTTTATTTTCTGCATGCTTTACATTATTATACAAAAGAGAGGATCGCTATGCATGTTTCTACATAGCTAGAGTGTTTTAAAATCTGACTTACATGAAACTGATTATATTATTGTTAGCAACAAATATCTACCTGGTTTTTGTGTTTAGTTTGCAGTACACTTTCTTTGTGCTTTCGTATGAAAGAGCAACACAGGAAAAACGTATGCAGTTTGGCAGAAGGTAGGAAGATGGTGTGACCATGTAGTTTAAGGAATAAAGTAACCCGTCATAGATTACAAGGATATTTCAAGTCAGCTCAAAGTTCCATAACTCTATAAAAAATCTTGTGGCCTGCCTTGTTCCTCTATATGGTAATGGAAGTCCTCGGTGATTTACAATATCCTCATAATGTATGGTAGGGAGTACTTTATTTTCTTCTCCAGCATCTTTAAAAGATACATTATCAGCTTAAAACCAATCTGACCATTATGCAAGTATGCCGCATGTCATAAAAGGCTAATGAAATTGTGTAGAACCATTCTATGTTCTCTTTTCTTTGACACATTCCTTTTATGAAGTGGAATTCCAAAATAAGAAATAATTGCTTAGTTTGTTGCATAAACTACAAGCTCTTTTGAACTATTTGGTAGACATTATCTAACAGGTGCCTAGGCCCTTTTGGACCTTGTCCCCCCCCCTTGCTCCTTCTGCTCCCTCTTTTGCTGCCCACTTTTAACTAGCTCCTTTACTCCTTTTTCTTTCCCACAATCCTTGGCCTCTGCCAATCTATTTTGCCCTTCTCAGCCCTTTGGGTTTTCACTTCATATTTTTGTCACTCTATCACCCATTTTGAGGGTCGAGCCTGCGCTAGCATGCGCTTGCGCATGCGTATTGCTTGCGAGACGCTTTAGTAGTTAGAAAAAGGCTCGGAGCCCCGTCCATGTCACGTCAGTGTCTTTCATTGGTTCGTGGCCTTTCATTTTAAAATCTGCTTGCTTTCATTAGTGAAAGGCATGCATACGTCATGCCTTTTCCGGTGGTTAACCCTCCTCGAGCGCAGAGGCCCAGTACTGAAAACATACAAGGCTCGCTGTTTTCCGTCCGGATTGTGGACTTCTTTTTATCTTTTTTCGCAGCATGATCCCGCTTGGCAGAATTCGAGCACTTTGCATGACATCAAACCTGTTACATAGTTAATTACACTTGCCGGTTACATAGATAATTGCACTTTTGCTGATAGGTTTCACTATGAGTGAACTGTAGCAGCACGATCGCTCTCTTTTTTCCATTTAATGCTGCAGAAAAAGTCCCGTTGGGAGACCCGTTACATTGTAAATGCTTGTCCTGCTTGCTTTCTCTTTCACCCTTTCTGCCTGTGTGTTCTTTTCACTTGTTTTTGTAAATCTTTTCACATGTTTTACTGTTTGCTTTCTCTTTCCCCCATTGCCACTATGATCTTTTCACTCATTTCATCACCCTTTTCACCCTTTTTCTGCTTGCTTTTTCTTTCACTCTTTGTGTCAATTTGAACTTTCCATTTGTTTTCTTGAGCCTTTTTCATCAGTTTCAGGCCTTCTGCCCCCTCTATCATACTCTCCCCTGCAAGCTATCTTTACCAGCCTCGTCATGTATGTACTTAATTGCTTCTCTCACCGTCGAATGCACTCAGAATAGCTCAACCTTACCCCTTAGACCACTTTAACAAGGACATCACCCACTTCAACAACTGGATCAAGAACCGTGCAGATGCCCTTACACTCTTCAAACACAACAAGCAAAGAGAACCAACACGGCAGGCCAGCCAGAAGACCTTCAAAATTCCAAATGACACTGTAAACAGCTACACAGAAAATGGACAGACAGTCACGAAACCACTGATAAAACCACCTACAAAGGGGCACTTAGACGCTACCACCAGCAGAGAAACACCAAGAAAAGAGAGCTAACTGAAAGCATCAAAGGGCTTTCCAACAGCTGCAAGAATATCTTCTTGATCGCCAAGGACTTTACTACACCCTTGGCTTCCATCAACAGAATCACCTGCATCCAAGAACTCTGCAGTGACCTATCAAACTTCTTCCACAGCAAAATCACAAACATCTACAGCAACTTTGCACACCAATCAGGCACTAGCAATCTCACTGCAAACCTGCCTATCACCCACCAAGATGACCACCTGACAGAATGGAAAGTTTTCACCAGATAGGATACAGCGACGTTCGTGCAGACCATCCACTCAGAAGCCCCAACAGACCCATGCCTCACCACATCTTCAACTTTGGAGCATCACTTACCAGCTCCACCTTCATCCACATCATCAACACTGCCATAACATCGCCCACATTCCCGGAAGATTGGAAGCATGCAGAGGCCAACGTCATCCTCAAGAAACCATCAGCCAACCCGAGCAAACTGAGCAACTTCTGTCCTATCTCCCGGCTCTCTTACCCAGCCAAGGTGATAGAGAAGGCCGCCAATGAGCAACTCACAACCCTGCCAATGAGCAACTCACAACCCCTCTCAAACAACTCCAGCTACTGGATATCACAATCAGAATCAGGATTCAGAAAAGAAACAGCATTGGAACAACACTCATTGCAGCCAGCAGTGACACCTGGACCATCCTGGACTGAGGAGAAACAGCAGCCCTCATCTTGCTAGCCACTCTCTGGCATTCAATTTGGTCTCCCACAACACACTTAGTGGAAGATTCCACAAGCTTGGCACCCAAGCACCTGTACTCAGCTGGATCTTCTCCTTCTTCATGGGAAGAATGCAAAAAGTCAGACTGACACCTTCACATCAGAGACCAAGGGCTTGATCTGCGGACTCTCCCAGGAATCATCTCTCAGCCCTACCCTGTTCAATGTCTACATGACTCCACTCGCCAACATCATCCAATCTCAAGGCATCAGCCTCACCTCCTATGACAATGACACTCAACTCATGGTCTAACTGATGGACAAGACAACCACCACCGGAGCCAACTTGACAAATTGCATGACCATGGTAGCAGAATGCATGAGAACCAACTGCTTGAAGCTCAAATCTGACAAGACATAAGTAACAGTCTTCAGAAACAGGATCTCCTTGTGGGATGCCACCTGGTGGTTGACACAGCTAAAATCAACAGCAAAACCCTTTACCACACCAGAAATCTGGGATCATCATGGACAACAAGCGCACAAGTCAACGCAATGAGCGCTGCCTGCTTTCAATCCTACGTATGCTATGAAAGGCTGCCACAGAACACAAGATGCACACAAGCACTTATCACAAGCAGACTTGACTACAACAATGCACCATATGCTGGAATCTTCAAGCAGCTACTACACAGGCTTCAGATCATCCAGAATGCTGCAGCACGACTCATACTCACACTTCCATGTCACACCTACATCTTACCCCGTCTCAGAAAGTTCCACTGGCTCCACATTCACAAATGCATCTAATTCAGACTCCTCACCCACCCATACAAAGCTTTGCACAACACTGAGCCAGCATACATGCACAACCGCACACACTTTAACCAGTCTGAAAGACACCAATGCTCATCCTCACTCTCACTTGCTCACATTCACTGCATTCACAAAAGCAGAGCACAGAAGGAGGTAGCTCCTTCATCGAACCCAAAGCATGGAAAAACTGCCCACATGACATCAGAGACTCCTCCTCACTTCTAGAATTCTGCAAGAAGCTGAAGACCTGGCTGTTTGAAAAACTCCACAGGGACAACACACCTACACACATGCTCAAGCACCTGGATACCCTCAACGGTGATTAGTATGGCATTCAAATCGATTTAACATGGCATACCACTATCTGGCTATAGCACCCACTCTCAAAGACAAAAGTTCAAAAATTACTGGAATTATGAAACTGCGCTGGCCTCTATCATGTGGGCTTCCTGTATCTAAAGTGTACACTTTTTGGTACACTGGTGCTAGAGGCCCACTATTGTTACAAAAAAGTGACTTCACTATACAGAAAAATACATGTAAGAATTTTGAAAGCTGAGTGGTCTGTTTTCACAGAGACAGAAAGAGGTGGACAAAACAACACATTTCATCAGCAGTGTTAAAAATGGGTTTTCTAGTTGGCAGTCAGTTTACACTCTGTCCAAGTTGGGACCCTCACTCTAGCCAGGGTAAGGAAGTCACACTCCTGAGATAACCCCTGCTGAATCCATTGGCAGCTTGGCATGAGCAGTCAGGCTTATCTCAGAGGCAATGTGTAGAGAAAACACTGCAAATGGACACCACACCAGTTTGGAAGAATAGCCAATATTTATCTAAGTAAAGCAAGACCAAATGACAAAAATCTAACATATGCAAGCAAAGATATGAATTTAGAAAAATTAAATGTCAATAAAAGCACTTAGAAACTCAATAGCTCCAATTGGGGCTAATACGGTGTCGTGACGCAGTTGTTCCCACCAGTCTGACGCCACTCGCAAAGGAGTGAAGCACCAGTCACACAGTTCTACGGACCTGAGGTACAGTACCTTAGAAACGAGGCAGAATAAAAGACTTACATTGGAGTCGGGGAGGTGAGGCATCACTGGAGCCAGTGTAGTGTTGGCTCCTTACTGCTGCACAGGAGGTGAGGCATCAGTTCTTTACTGCTACGCAGGGGAGGGCAGGCATCGGTTCCTTACGGTTGCAGTAGAGGAGGAGTCGGCAGCGAGGCATCCGTTCCTTATGATCCAGCAGGCCTTATGAGTCCAGTGGGTCTAGATGCAATGGGGCATCCTTGTGGGCTTTCGTCACTCCACCGGGCCACCGGTGCTGCGGTGGAGTTGGGTGTCATGGACGTCGATGACACGGCACTTGGGACTCACAATGTTGTGGGACTTCTGCAGCAACGTCGGGCCTTTGGTGCTGTTGCAGTCATCGCACTCCAGTGAGGACCATGCTTCGGGTGCATGCAGTGGTGCGGCGGCGGGCAACGGCGCCGGTTCTGGAGTTGTCCAGAGTTGGTGTGCCTGGTTCTTCTTGTTTTATGTGAATCTTCAATCCCAAGGCCCAGGAACTGAAGTGGGCACCTTTTGGAAATCAGGCCCCTCAGCAAGGGAACCCAGGCTCTGGCAGGTGATGGCCCTGAGACTTCTTAACAGGAGGCAAGCTCAGTCCAAGCACTTGGAGAAACTTTACAAGCAGAATACACAGCAAAGTCCAGCATTTGTCCTCTCCAAGACAGAAGCAGCAACTGCAGGCCAACCCAGCAAAGCACTCACAACAAAGGGATAGTACTCCTCCTCACAGCTCTCCAGCTCTTCTCCTTGGCAGAGTCTCCTCTTGATTCAGAAATGTTCTGAAAGTCTGGGGCTTTGGGTCCAGTACTTATTTCTACCTTTGAAGTAGGCAAACTTCAAAGGAAAATCTTTGTAGTTCACAAGACCCTACCTTTTCTGCCCTGGTCACAGACACACTCTATGAGGTTGGATACTGTATTCTGTACAGACAGGCACAGCCCTAGTCAGGTGCAAGTGACAACTCCTTCCACCTCTCCAGCCCAGGAAGACCTATCAGGATATGCAGGGCACATATCAGCTCCCTTTGTGTTACTTTCTAGAGTGAATTCACATCCAGCCCAACTGTCATCCTGACCAGACATGTATTCCACAGCCAGGCAGAGGCACAGAATGGTTAAGCAAGAAAATGCCTAATTTCTATGAGTGCCATTTTCAAACACACAAGTTAAAAACCACCTTCACTAAAAGATGGCTTTTTAAATGGTGAGTTCAGAGACCCCAAACTCCATATCTTATCTGCTTCCAATGGGAAATCACCTTAAAAGATATTTCAAGGCAATCCCCATGTTAACCTATGGGAGAGATATGCCTTGCAATAGTGAAAACTGAATTGGGCAGTATTTCACTATCGGGACCTGTAAAACACACCAGTACATATCCTACCTTTTAAATACACTGCACCCTATTCATGTGGCTACCCTGGGCCCACTTTAGGGGTGCTTTACATGTACTAAAAGGGAAGGTTTGGGCCTGGCAAGTGGGTGCACCTGCCAGGTCGACATTGCACTTTAAAAGTGCACACACAGACACTGCAATGGCAGGTCTGAGCCATGGTTACAGGGCTACTCATGTGGGTGGCACAATCAGTGCTGCAGACCCACTAGTGGCATTTGATGTACAGGCCCTGGGCACACATGGTGCACTATACTAGGGACTTACTAGTAAATTATATATGCCAATCCTGGACAACCAATCCTAATCACAATTTACATAGGAAGCGCTTGCACTTTAGCACTGAACAGCAGCGGTAAAGTGCCAGATTACCAAAACACAGAAAAAACGAAATCCAGCACACAGTTAAAAATACAGGAAGCAGAGGCAAAAAGACAGGGGAGACCACGTCAAGGATGTCAGGTCTAACAGTCAGGAAATTGGTGCTCTAGGGCAGGAATTGATCCACCATTGAAACTGAATGCTTTCCATATATGGGGTTTAAAGAAGATCACTGTCCCCTGACATAGATGATCACTGTCGATGAGAAAAAGACATTTGTCCTCTGCAAAGATCAGATATGACTGTAACTCATCACCAAGTGCCCAATGTTGTTTTAAGTGGTAACTATTTAAATTGTAGATGAAGAGCACAAAGGTGGGACGGACCTCCTTTCCAACCCCTGGATGTGGGGGAGGGCTGTGAAGAATACTTATCTTCATCCTCGGAACTACATTGGTATCAGAATTTAATTTAATTTTCAGCGTGTGCAGCCCCCAAGTAGATGTTTGGAGATGGAATTCCAATAACACTCAGGTTCTGAAAGGTATGTGTTAGTTGAAGACTAGCTACAGCTTATAGTACTGCCGTGAGCATGGTTTTCAGTACTTAACAAGTGCTTGTAAATATAAAAACACTGAATAACTGAATGGAGGATAAATGCATGAACAAATTAAGAAAATGGATAAAGAACACAGCAATCTCAAAGGCATCTTAGCACACTTCACACAAGTACTATTGGCCTCTGCTCTTATTTTCCTTCTGTGACCCAATGACTATTTGCACCCAAAGGTTTTGTCATAAACTTTAGTGCTTTTTTTTGTGCCTCTGCAATTTGATATTCTTGTGTGTATGGAATGGCTAGAGATTGACAAGAGGTGTGGCATAAGTAAAATAGGCCACCGTTTTAGAAAATAACTTCTGATGCTACTACCCCTCTTGCATCATCCTTGTTGATGACTCAAAATCGCAAAAGACCCCTTTCCTTCTGGACCAGTCATTTTCATTTGCAGCTTTTGGAACTCCTTCAGTGTTCTTCGCAGCAGATGTTCAACTTAGCTGGGAGTCGTGCCACGTAAAGCATTACTGTGACTATTGTCAACAGTGGCAGCCTCGTAGTAGCATGGATAGAGAAAGCATTTCCAGGATACTCAACCTGCAAACAGAATAGGAAAGAATCAGCAGAGAAAAAAAGACATTTGCATGATTTCCCTTCCTGCAACCATGACATCCCACTGAGCAACGACGCAGTTGGGTAGTGCACACTCCTCCGAGAAACGCCGGCACTGACAGGGATCCAATGCTGGAAATGTGTATCTTTGACGCAGGGCTTAAGAGAAACATCGATTATGTCATTTCCGATATTGTAGAGGACTTGACCTATCATTTCAAGCCTCTCGATTCTCCAAAGCAAGCACGAGCAGCAGCAATCAACTCGCGGTCGCTAACAGAGCTGATTTTTTAAAAAGAGTTATGGGTGCCCCTAAATGGATCGCACTGTCTGATATTGCCAGAAAGCAACGCCAACGCATTGAATTTGAACTTGACCAATTTTGAAAAAAATATGTTTCTAAAAGTCTCCTGCGGATTACACATGCACTCTTTCTCACAGACCAGGACTAGAACTGAACCTTTGAAGATTCTCCTTGTGTTTGTGGCATCCGTATCCCTTAACTTGGGACTGGAAAGCCTTTCTGCAGCTTTCATATTATCCTCCGATCAGCTAGAACCCTTATTTGCTCCCATGATTGCCCGTTTTTTGACTTTACAAGCGATACACTGTTAAACTAAATAGTATTTTTGCTTTCTCTGAAATATTTAGTGTGCTTGTTATTATTTTCAAAAACAGGTTTGTTATGGAGCTCTCTTTATACGTCTACGTATGCACTGGTATAGTGCAAACATTTCCTGGAGAGTTTGGAGCGCTTTACATAGTAAATAAGGCTTTACACGACTTTTACTTTTTCATCATTTTACTACTGTGTTGCTGGTGTACTCTACCACTGCTTCACCCTTCAAAAGAACGTTGATGATAAAATAACAGTTTTGTGTCATCCGATCTGCAAGGTGAGTAATTCATTATTTCAGACAGATGTATTGACATGTAGCAGTCTATGATTACACTGTATGTATATATGGTTGAGGACAAGCCTTCGTTGGAGACATCAAGTCACTTTACATGGAAATATATGGGTAGATATATTATTTATGGATGTACATATTTAAGGAGTTTTGTTTATTGCTGCATGTTATATTGGCCACTTCAAAGCACTGGAACAGAAAGAGAAATGCATGAAGATGAGGAAGTCTGTTTGCAGGGAGTTAATGTCCCGCTACATGAGTAGTTTGAAAAGTCTCGTTTTCTAGGGTTTTCACAATTGAAGGTACCATCTTCCATTCGGGTTGGCGGCTAACGATGTCCCGGAGTCCCCAGTCGTATTCTCCCATAGCTTAGATCCGAGGACCAGAAAGGATAAAGGTTTCTGCTAGGAGTGTAGTGCAACATATGCAAACACATGAGCATAGGTCAAAAGCAAGGCCTTTGTATCGGAGCTTAACCTGTAAAAAGAGAGTTTATCTGTGGGGTCTGAGAGGGTTTTTAAAGACCCAAACATAGGTTATAAAGATTCAGAAACAGAACTATCATTTGAAAGTTTTCAGACAAAGACTGAACTATTAAGCAAGCAAACTGAAGGCAATATCTCCCTAAGAAGTATTGTTTCCAACAGAAGTTATCAGATTTCTTCCCGCACTGTCTAGATGAAGTTACATTATAATCGTTTTCAGGTCATGTTGTTCTGAATAAATGGTGGGTTATCTCAGAATGATATTAATGAAGACAAGTAGTGAGTAAAAGATATGTTCATTTTGGGGCAATAATCCATTTAAAAATCTTACTGAGTTGAACTGGTCCAAAGAGGATCTAAATCCTCCATCAATAGCATTTCAAAGATGCGCTGTGCTTCTCACTTCAGGCATATGCTAACAGAAGACAAATGGAACAACACACTCTGCTCACACCTCCCAGACTCTACACACGAGCCTGAACAAGCAGCAAAGAGCTGAATCAGAAAATGCCTCAACAAGTGGATCACAAAATGCCTCGAAGAGTAGATCACAAAATGCCCCAACGCCCTTGCCCCTGCCAAGATAGCCAAGGTCAAAGAACAAAGCCAAAGAGCAAGGTGGTTCACCGAGAAACCCCACTCCTCCAAGTGCAACTGGCGACAACTTGAAATGAAGCGGTGCATCAGCAAAAAAACAAAAGACCGCACCACCTTCAGGTCCGCCCTCAATCAGTACCACTGCCTTCTGAAAGAAACCAAGAAGAATGCACAAACAGACTGCATCAAAGTCAACACAAATCACAGCAAAGAACTCTTCGACATCGTGAAGGAGTTCACCAGACCCGCAGCCACCAAGAATGACATCACTTCCCCCTAAGAACTGTGCAACAATCTCAAAGTCTTTTTCCATGACAAGATCTCAACTATTGACGCCAAACTTCTGCCATAGACAACATCAACTAGCTCACATGTACAAACACTATCCCCGAACACCTTCTCACCCACTGGGAACTCCTCACCAGGCAAGACACTATCTCCAACATGAACTCCATGCACTCAGGAGCACCCACAGACCTTTTCCCCCACCATGTCTTCAACCTCGGAAGCAAGACAATTGGCGACAAGCTCAGGAAGGTTCTGAATACCTCCATCACCATGGCCTCCTTTCTGGAGGTCTTGAAATTTGCTGAAGTGAGGCCGCTCCTGAAAAAAACATCTGCCAACCCAGCCGAATTGAAGAACTACTGGCCCATCTCTCTGCTCTCCTATCCAGCAAAAGTCCTCAAGAGAGTGATCAACCAGCAACTCACCCAACACCTAGAAGACCACAACCTCCTGGACCTCTCCAAATCTGGATTTCGAGCTAACCACAGCACTACAGCCCTGATTACAGCCACAGATACCATCAGAGCCTTCCTGCAGCTGTCCGTTGTGCTTGACACCATCTTCCACCACATTCTGATGAACAGACTCCACCACATTTGGATTCATGGAAACCTCCTCAAATGGATTGCCTCATACCTCTCCGGAAGAACCCAAAGGATCAGTCTCCCACCATCCACCTCAGAGCCCAAGAAGATCATCGTGGAGTCCCCAGAGGATTGTCCCTCAGCCTGACCTTCTTCTTCACCCTCATGACCACGATGGCCATCACCATCATATCACATGTACTCTACGTCTTTCTCTGCTGACAACACACAGCTCATCCTCTCACTGTCTGAAGATCCCTCCAACACAAAAGCTAACTTCCACAGGTGCACAATGAACATAGTGGACTAGATGAAGGACAACTGTTTCAAACGCAACACTGAATAAAAGGAAGTCCTCACCTTTGGGAACAGCACCTCGCCTTGGACTGACACATGATGGCCCACAGAGCTCGGCACAATCCCGCCCCAATAGACCACATCCGCAACCTCTTCATCCTCCTGGATTGCAAGCTATCCATGGAAAAAGTTGATGTAGTCTCATCTGCCTGCTTTCACACCCTTCGCATGCTATGCAAGATCTTCAGGTGGCTCCAGCAGACATCAAAAGGACTGTCACGCAGGCCCTCATCACCTGCAGACTGAACAATGGAAACATGTTTTATGTAGGAATCACAGCACGCTTCCTGACGAGGCTCCAGTCAATACAGAACTCAGCAGCAAGACTTGTACTTAACCTCCCCAGAAGGACCCACATCACATCCCATCTCAAAAACCTACACAGGCTTCTGACTCAGAAGAGATGCCTGTTCAAGATGCTGACCCACGCCTACAAGGTCCTGAACAATGAAGGACCAGCATACATCAACAAATGCCTGAACTTTCACCAACTGACCAAACTCCTCCAATCAGCTTCCCTTTCACTCACAGACACACCACGGATCCGGCAAGCCAACAGCAGAGGGCGCTGCTTCTCGCACCTGGCAGCCAAGGCTTGGAACAACCTTCCCCTGCACCACAGGATCTCACTGTCACTCCAGTTATTTAGAAGAGAACTAAAGGCCTGGATGTTCAAATGATCATTCCTCCACGCAGCACCATACAGCTCTAGCACCTCAAGACACTCACCCGGGATTTGCTGAGCTGTATAAATTTATGATTGATTGACTGATCAACTCAGTCTCGATCTGCTACCAGTACATTTACTTCTCCTAAATCTAGATGCCGCTACAATTTGGTACCTGCCTAACACCTACACAGGACATTATTTTTCATGCTCCACCTAAGGCAACCAGGCATCCCCTTCCATTTTCCCTTGTAAGATCTATGAGTTCATTCTGAATGGGTCAGAAAAATTCCCTGAGCAAAGCCTGAGTCACAAGAGCAATGATTGCAATGATACCTTATTTCCGAGGTCTAGGTCCCCCGTTTTCTTCCAAAAACAGCCTAATGTGAGACTATATGGGAAGACTAAGTAAGTTTTCTAGAGTTTGTTTTCCTTAACCACATACACATGTCTGAATGAGTTACTCACCATAACCGTTTAACCTACAGGTCTCAATTGTTGCTGACATAGCTCTCCCTGGGGGGAAATGTATGTGTGTGTGTGTGTGTGTGTGTGTGTGCGTGTGTGCGTGTGTGTGCTGGTGGGGGAAGGTGTGTAGAATAATTAGCATGCAGTCACTAAGATTTCACACAGTTGAGCCCCTTTAGAAATGATTACTTGATTTCTCCCGAAAATTTGTAAAGTTGTCCTGTGTGTATACTGTTGCTTGATACAAAGAACAATATTTATGGAACGCCTTCTGCAGTATTTCGAGTACTGTTGGAGTTTCTAACTTGAGGGCGCCTTTATGTATAATAAAATAAGTATCTCTGCCTTATGCAATTTTATATCTTCAGTCATGAGGTGGGACAGTACTGAATACATATCATTTGTGAATAGAAAAGAGGGGTAGGACCAGCAGACATCCCCTTCGGACATTTTCACTGCGTTCATGATATACATCACATATTGAATTTGCAATGTTTGTTTATGAATTACATTTCTTGCATTAATCGTGGGGTTCAAACATGGCGACTGAAATTACTTAGAGATCAGAAATAGTCTGCACCATCAAACCTATTGAAACATGCCATAAAAGTTGGACATCCCTATAAGAGGCTGTATTTAGGCATTGTAGGTGTAATCTTAAAACTCAGCTGAACAACCTTTTGCAGAATCCAGCTTGCAGATGGATAAGCATGGTGGCCTCGTCCATCCAGCTTTGAACATAGTTTATTTTTGACATATTTCACGAATTGAATCGAATTAACTCATTCAAAAGCCTTTAACAATTCTGAGATCTCATTGGCAAAGATAGCATTGACAGACCCATTTCAAAGCCCAGCAATTCTCTTCCTAATTTATTTTTCATAATCACAGAATCAAATATCATTAGCTTCATAGTTCTGTCCGTGATCAGGCATTACTGATGACACCAAAAGTGGTGGCAAGCAACCCCACGATTCAGGCAGCATCAGCACAAAGAAAGACCATCATTGCATGGCAGTCTTAGAGTCATTGATAATCCAGGTACTCGCAACATATGTCCTCTTTACTAGTATGTTTCCTGTACCTGCATTTATTGGCTGCAATTCGTTCATGCCACATAGGCCAGGTGGAATTGCTGCCGCAGAGCACTTTCCATCTAAAATCAGGGAGGCAGAAAGCTATCTGCTGGGAAAACACCCACCACAATTTTGACCATTTGAAAAGACGGTGGACTTTCCTGTGCCAATGTGGCAGATCTTGTACCTCCTTCTAAATGACCATCTGAAATGTCCTTCAAAGAAACTTTACTTAAGGCCCTAGGTGTGCAGCACAGAAGCAAATGCATTTAAAAGCCTATTTACAAATAACCTTTTGTAATGTATTGGTATATGGCAATTTGCTTATAATTGGCATTTTCCTCACTTGCAGATATATTACAAATATTTGAAAAATGTAACTCATTTATTTGTATTTAGTTGCAATAATTCCTAATCACTTGCTCGAGATTTAACTCTCGAAAACTTTTTATTTTTATTTTGGAAGATACGTACATATTAAAATAAATCTATGACCGTTGCGAGCTGTACTTCATGGTGGGAGTATCAGCCCCCACATCCACCTTGTACGCAATGACGTGTACTTACATTTTGTGGTTGTATGTGGATTTATGATTGAATTTCTTTAGGGCAAATAAGATATATAATTAACGAAAGAGCTTTGGATGGTTGCACTGTGTTGCGTCATTTAGTGCCTTAAATGAAGAATCCACTTGTGAATATTTGGTACACAGGCGCTTCGACTAATGCAGCCAAGATCCCACTGTAATAACTGGTGTTTGCTTCATCACCAAGGCAGTGGCTGCTCTCCTGGGAAGACTTGACGTGAATGTGCATTTCCCAGGTGAATGCTGATGTTTTAGTCAGAAAAAGAACAAGGCGAAGCAAAAGCTCGAGATGCGTGGAAAGTAAGGGGAGTTGAGTCACAACATTAAAGTATTTGGCATATATAGTCTTTTTATGCTGATATATGTACTGATCAAGGTGACTATATGGGGATACGAAGAGAAAATTAACACACAGCAAACATTTGACTACTGTTTGGATGAGAGAAGCAAGAAAGGGAAGCATGAAATCAGCGTAGAAAGAAAAAAGGGCCTACCACTAATAAATATTTTATACCCATACTGTATTTATTATTTGATTGTTTTTTAATTAGTGCATTCCACATGTGCAAATACAAAATAAACTAAAAGGCCACACTATATAAGACCGGGCTATGTACCAAAGCCAGCTCTGTCAAAGAACAGAAATAAACCCTATATTGCACTGGGTGAGTGAGTAAAATAAGCAAGCATGACTCACTTAGGGGGTCATTACAACCCTGGCGGACGGTGTTAAAGTGGCGGTAAGACCACCAACAGGCCGGCGGTAAAACTTTTGCAATTACGACCGTGGCGGAAACCGCCAACAAAGACAGCCACTTTAACATACAGACCGCCACGGCGGTACAGACCAACAGCTTGGCGGTCACCGCCAACAGGCAGGCGGGAGACAATGTACCGCCCACACTATTATGACAAGCCAATCCACCACCTTTTCCGGGGCGGATACAACGTGGATAAAAACACAGCGGAAACAGGCATTTCGAATGAAAAACGCTCACCTCTACACACTCCACGAGGAAGGAGGACAGAATGGAGCCGGAACTTCAAATTCTTCCAGCGCTAGTCTTCCTGCTCTTCTACGAGGATCACCAAAGCCGGCGGCGAAGAGCACGGTGAGTACTGCACCTACAACATAGGGGAGGCAAAAAACAGGGACACACACACTCAACCCCCCAACCCCAACCCCCACCCTGACCCTCACCCACTACAACACACACACCAATGCTTATCTATACATTACAGTAACACCCCTCAACCCCCCCCCGGAAGAATGCAAAGACAAAAGGAAATTAGTGTAACTATTGTAATATATCAAAATTCATTAAGCAAAAAATATACATATATATATACAATATAAACAAAATATACACCACTATTATCAGTGCAGGTTTTGCATCATTCATAGTCCGTGGACCACTGGGCCCAAAATGCATGGGCGAGGCCCACACAAGATACCCGAACATGATGGAGAGAACACTGCTGGGGCATCAGATAGAAATACAACAGGCACCTCAGGGGGAAGGGAAGGGGGGGCACCTCAGCCGGATGAGTGCACGACGCCAGATCCACGAGTGGGCTCCATGCCCATTGATGTATCCTGGGGAGTGCAAAGCCACAGTCTCTCAAGTCTCTACAGTGGGTGGTTTGCCCACTGTACCATCCTGGGGGGTGCAAAGCCACAGTCTCTCAAGTCTCTACAGTGGGTGGGTTGCCCACTGTACCATCCTGGGGAGTGCAAAGCCATAGTCTCTCAAGTCTCTACAGTGGTTGGTTTGCCCACTGTACCATCCTGGGGAGTGCAAAGCCACAGTCTCTCAAGTCTCTACAGTGGTTGGTTTGCCCACTGTACCATCCTGGGGAGTGCAAAGCCACAGTCTCTCAAGTCAATGCATGTCTCCACTGGTTCGGGAGCGGGACTGGTGCCCAGAGTGCTTCATCCTGCCAAGGACAGAGGGAGTGGATGCATGTCTCCACTGGTTCTGGAGGGGGACTGGTGCCCAGAGTGCAGCACTCACCCCGTGACGGTCCCAGTTGCGTCACTGCCCCTGCAGCAAATGGGCTAGCGGTGTTTTCCATGGCGGTCTTTGCCCTGTTCAGCGGTCCGTGGCCTGTTCAGCGGTGCTTGAGTTGACAGTTTCTGACCTGTTCAGCGGTGCTTGCCCTGTTCAGCGGTGTTTGAGTTGGCAGTTTCTGTCCTGTTCAGCGGTGCTTGCCCTGTTCAGCGGTGCTTGAGTTGCCAGTTTTTGACCTGTTCAGCGGTGCTTACCCTGTTCAGTGGTGCTGGCCATGGCAGTCTTTGCCCTGTTCAGCGGTGCTTGAGTTGGCAGTTTCTGACCTGTTTAGTGATGCTTGCCCTGTTCAGCGGTGCTTGAGTTGCCAGTTTGTGACCTGTTCAGCGGTGCTTGCCTCGTTCAGCGGTGCTGGCCATGGCGGTCTTTGCCCTGTTCAGCGGTGCTTGAGTTGCCAGTTTCTGACCTGTTCAGCGGTGCTTGCCCTGTTCAGCGGTGCTGGCCATGGCGGTCTTTGCCCTGTTCAGCGGTGCTTGAGTTGCCAGTTTCTGACCTGTTCAGCGGTGCTTGCCCTGTTCAGCGGTGCTGCCCATGGCGGTCTTTGCCCTGTTCAGCAGTCCTTGGCCTGTTCAGCGGGGCTTGAGTTGCCAGTTTCTGACCTGTTCAGTGGTGCTTGCCCTGTTCAGCGGTGCTTGCCCTGTTCAGCGGTGCTGGCCATGGCAGTCTTTGCCCTGTTCAGCGGTGCTTGAGTTGCCAGTTTCTGACCTGTTCAGCGGTGCTTGCCCTGTTCAGCGGTGCTGGCCATGGCGGTCCGTCATTGCCCAGCTGGGTTGTGGCTGGCGGTCCTTCATGGGTCAGCTGGGCTGTGGCTTGCGGGGCCCTCCTGGGCAGTGACGATGGGGCTGGTGGTGGCCTCTTCCTGGGCAGTGACGATGGGGCTGGCGGTGGCCTCTTCCTGGGCAGTGACGATGGGGCTGGCGGTGGCCTCTTCTTGGGCAGTGACGATGGGGCTGGCGGTGGCCTCTTCCTGGGCAGTGACGATGGGGCTTGCGGTGGCCTCTTCCTGGGCAGTGACGATGGGGCTGGCGGTGGCCTCCTGGGCAGTGACGATGGGGCTGGCAGTGGCCTTCTGGCCAGCGGGGATGATGGCGGTCTTCCCCGCCGTGCTGCTCCTCCCAGACTTTGCAGGTTTCTTCTGCCCCTTCCCCACCTTGGGAGGAGTCACAGCTGAGTCCACACTCCCCCCGGGACCCCTGTGAGCGGCTTGGCTGGCTGGAGTCTTCCCCCTCTCCCGCCGGGCACTGTCCAATTTCTGGTGCTTCACAGGGGGGGGGACTGGCTGTGCTGTGGCTCTGTGACAGACTGGCTGGCCTGGTGGCCGGTGCACTCCACATACCTGTAACAACGGGCACCACTGGTCCTGGGGATTTTTTGGCTGAGGTGCTAGTACAGGACCTATGAGTTGGAGGGGGGGGGGAAATAGGTTAAGGGGGGCCAGGAAAAGTTTTTTGGACACACTGGGATGGGTAGCTGGAGGGCGTTTGGGAGTTGAGGAAGAGGTTGTGGTTGTAGGAGGTGTAAAGTTTGTGGATTTGGGTGCAGGTGCTTGCGCTGGAGGCTGTCGTGAGGTGGATGGCTGTTGGGTGGGTGTGTGCCTGCGCTTGTGTATCTTCGGAGGGGGCGTCACAGACACACTGGGAGTGGACACAGGGGATGTGTAAATGGTAGTGGGGGTGGTGAGTGCACGTGAGCGTGGTGTGGTGGTGGGTGTGCTGGTGCGGGACGTAGTGGCTGTAGTGGTAGTGCATGCAGGTGTGTGTGTAGACGAGACTGGGAGGGAGGAGGGAGACGAGGAGGAGGGGGACACAGTGGAGGCAGTGGATGTTGGTGTGTCTGTATGTGTGTGATGCTTGCGTGAGTGCCTGTGGGATGTGTGGTGCTTATGTTTGCCTGAGCTTCCCCTGTGTGGTGAGGTGTGTGCAGGATGGTCTGATGGTGTGCTTGGGATAGGCAGAGGTACAGGGGATTGGGTCTGGGTGGAGGAAGTTGGAGGGGGGAGGTTAGACACAGGGACAATGGCTGCCATCAGTGCTGAGGCCAGAGTTTGAAGGGTTCGATGAAGGGCAGCCTGAACAGAATGAATGCCCTCCAGGAATGCATTTGTGTGTTGCAACTCCCTTTCTACACCCTGGATGACATTCAAAATGGTAGACTGCCCAACAGTGAGGGACCTGAGGAGGTCAATGGCCTCCTCACTGAGGGCAGCAGAGGTGACAGGGGACAGGGGCAGGGGCTGAGGTGCCTGGGGCAAAGGTGATGCCCACCCTCCTGAGAGAGCGGTCACGGGGCACACGCTGAGGGGCTGCTGGGAGGGGTTGCTGGTAGGGGGGTGGCGGCTGTATCTGTTGAAGTGGGGGGCACAGATGTTGCTGCCACCGCAAGGGAGCTCCCATCGGAGGACGAGTCCATGTCGCTGGTTGCAGATCCTGTGACCGCCGTGGTGCTCCCCTCGCCCTTCGTCCCACTGGTGTATTCTGAGTCCATAGTGTGGGCCTCCATGCCCATGTGGGATGCAGCTCCCTCATGCTCCGGTGCCACTGTACCTCCGCCTGATGATGCTAATACAGACAAGAACAGGGAGACCGCAAAAAAAGGGGGGGGGGACAGAAGAAAGACAGGTTGAGTGCATGGCTTACCGCTACCATTGGCGGACAATACAGACTCGGCAGCCCCCTGCACTGCGTCACGCTGTTGGGCTCTAAAGTGCAATTCCTGGGAAATGGCCTACAAGGCTATGGACGACAACTGCACACATAGATGACCCTGGGGCATGAATAGCTGTACTTGGCACTCTACAGAGGTGGGGTGGGGGGACACAGGGCCATGCCTTATGAATGGGCCTAGCCTACGGAACTCGCCCTGGCCTAGGGGAACACCTTCACTGTGCGCAAAGTAAGCAGAATGAGAGTGTACTCACCCCCTTGAGTCTGCTGTGTTGCCCTCAAGCGCCCATCCAACTCAGGGTAGGCCACCGCCAGGATCCGGAACATCAGGGGGATCATGGTTCGATGGGCACCCCTCCCACGTTGGGAGGCCATCCCCAGCTGAGCCTCCGCCGTCTTCTTGCTCCAGCGGCGAATGTCCTCCCATCTCTTCCGGCAGTGGGTGCTCTGTCTGTGGTGGACCCCCAGGGTCCAGACGTCCTTGGCGATGGCACGCCAAATATCCTTCTTCTGGTGGGCGCTGACCTACAGGAAATGTACAGGGGAAGAAGAGAAGTCATTACCAACTGCACCGTCAAAGTGAGTTGCCCCCATCCCTACCCTTGCCATGTGGCACATGCATTCACCGTCTTTAATGCACTCAGAACTCTGCCCCCTTCCTTCTTACAACCAGCCCTCTCCACACAGGCATAGCCCATACAACATGCTCCATGTGTACTTACCTGTTGGTCTGGAGGACCGTAGAGTAACATGTACTGGGGGAGGACCCCGTCGACGAGCTTCTCCAACTCCTCTGAAGTGAAGGCAGGGGCCCTTTCCCCAGACGCACGAGCCATTGTTTCTTCCAGACCGAGGTCACAGCATCACTTGCAATGTAGGTCCTCTCCTGTCGAAGATCAGGTATCGAGTGATTAAACAGTTAGAAAATGGCAGTCACGTCCACGGCGGTCACGTCCACGGCGGTGCGTACCATCACCACCGGCGTACATAGTCATTGGCTCCTGGGACCCATAGGGTCCAATGTTAACCAATGCAGCATTGCGCCGCGGTCTTTGCCCGCCTACCGCGACGGTGTACAACGCCAGCGCTGTTACCTCACATCCCATTGTCCCGCTTTAGAGGTCAGGCAGCCGCCATTTCAGGGGCCCACATGGCCTACTTACCAACTGCATCACACATACCTAGGCCTAGTCTCAACACACATACAGGCCACATTTTGTGTATGATTGGTGTTCTGTGCATACTGTGGGTACATACCTCTGAGTTGTTTGACTCTGTGCTCGCTTTTGTCCTTCATAGGCACCGTCCGCTGGGACATGTGAGGAGATGGCGGAATCCTCCGGTGTACCGACCGCTGGTGGACCTGTCGACAATGGAGGAAAGAAATTTGATCATCACCTACAGGTTTGACCGTGCCACAATCCAGGAACTGTGTACCCAGTTGGAGGCAGACCTGATGTCAGCAATCCGCCATCCCACAGGAATCCCCCCTCAAGTGCAGGTGCTATCAGTGCTCCATTTCCTTGCAAGTGGTTCTTTTCAAACAACGGTGGCCATAGCATCGGGGATGTCCCAGCCGATGTTTTCCAATGTGTTGTCCAGAGTGTTGTCTGCCCTTCTGAAACACATGCAGAGCTACATCGTTTTCCCTCAGGTGAAGGGTTTGCCTACAGTGAAAGGTGACTTTTATGCCCTTGGACATATCCCCAACATCATAGGTGCCATTGATGGGACACATGTGGCTTCGGTTCCCCCCCCCCCACAGGAGTGAACAGGTGTACAGGAACAGGAAGAGTCATCATTCCATGAATGTACAGATGGTATGTTTGGCAGACCAGTGCATCTCCCACGTGAATGCCATGTTCCCTAGCTCAGTGCATGACGCCTACATCATGCGGAATAGCAGCATCCCTTATGTGATGGGTCAACTACAGTGGCACCGGGTGTGGCTATTAGGTGACTCAGGTTACCCCAACCTGTCATGGCTACTGACCCCAGTGAGGAATCCCAGGACCAGGGCAGAGGAACGCTACAATGAGGCCCATGGGCGGACTAGGAGGGTGATTGAACGCACCTTCGGCTTCCTGAAGGCCAGGTTCCGGTGCCACCATATGACAGGTGGATCCCTATTCTACTCACCAAAGAAGGTGTGTCAGATCATCGTGGCCTGCTGTATGCTTCATAATTTGGCTTTGCGACGACAGGTGCCTTTTCTGCAGGAGGATGGTCCAGATGGCGGTGTTGTGGCAGCTGTGGAGCCTGTGGACAGAGATGAGGAGGAAGCAGAGGAATAAGACATTGACAACAGGGACTCAGTCATCCAGCAATATTTCCAGTGAAACACAGGTGAGAATACATTCCTGCCTACTACAAGTACTTTTACACTTCTACCTCTATCCTGTCTGTCGATTTCACCCAGTGTATGGTCATTGAGTTGTCACTTTCCCTTACGGTTTCACAGGTGTGGGTCCCAACATGTGTCATCTGCTTAGATTACTCATGGACTAGAGCTGTGTGACATAGGTATGTTGACATTACTAATTCATGGAAATTTTGTCAATGTAATTGCAAATACACTATTTCAAAATCACAGACAGACTCCAGATCTTGGTGCTTTAGGTGTGTTTATTTAAATGCAAAATATTGGAGGGGGAAGTTAAATGGTGAGGGGTGATGGCGGAGGAATGTCCATGGCAGAGTCCAGTCTATTTGTCTCATAGGTGCATTGCCCATATGGGCACAGGAAGTGGAGCTGGGGCAGTTCCGATATGGACAGGGTGACAAAGTGGGACAGTGGATTGACAATCAGGGTGGTCTCATTTCTTGGTGGGGGTCTTGGCATCGTGCTCTGTCTTGTTCCTGGATCTCAGGGACCGCTTGCGGGGTGGTTCTCCATCTGCAGGGGATGGGGTGCTGGTGTGGTGGTCCTGTGGCGGTGCCTCCTGTCCACTAGCGCCGGAGGAGGTGGTGGGCAGTTCATCGTTCATGCTAGTGTCAGGGGCCCCTTGGAGTGCCACAGTGTCCCTCCTAGTGTTTAGTATTTCCTTCAGCACCCCTACGATGGTGCCCAGGGCAGAGCTGATGGTTCTGAGTTCCTCCCTGAAGCCCAGATACTGTTCATCCTGCATGCGCTGGGTCTCCTGAAACTTGGCCAGGACCGTTGCCATTGTTTCCTGGGAGTGGTGGTATGCTCCCATGATGGAGGAGAGGGCCTCGTGGAGAGTGGATTCCCTTGGCCTGTCCGCCCCCTGTCGCACCGCAGCCCTCCCAGTTCCCCTGTGTTCCTGGGCCTCCGTCCCCTGGACCGTGTGCCCACTGCCACTGCCCCCAGGTCCCTGTTGTTGTTGGGGTGGTTGGTTATCCTGGGTTCCCTGTAGTGGTGGACACACAGCTGATTGACGTGTCCTGGGGACAGAGGTATGGGCCCGCTGGGTGGGTGCTGTGCTGGTGTTACCAGAGGGTGGAGTGTCTGTGGTGGCCTGTGCCTGTGCGAGGGGAACCGACTGTCCCGAGGCCCACGATGGTCCGGGCTGGTCATCTGGATCCAGTTGGACAGAGCTGCTGTCAACACTGTGGGCCTCTTCTGTGGGTGGGGTGGAGATGTCTGGACCCTCCTGTCTGGTGATGTTGGGTAGTGGTCCTGCAGGGGTGTAAAAGCTTAATTATTGCATCTGTGTGTGTCATGGTGGGCAATGGGTGGGTGACCGGTGTACCCCAGAGCTTGCATTCCTATGTGGGGACTTGTGTGATGATGGGTTAGGGGGTTGTATGGGTATGTGCAGTGGGCATGCTTTAGTGATTGATGTCCATGCGTTGGGGTTGCATGCAGGGCTTGGTGTTGGGATGGGTGGTTTGTGATAGTGGGGTATATGTGAGTTGGTGGAGTGCTGAGGGTGAGGGTACGGGTAGGAGTGTGTGATGGCATGCAGGAAGGGTGGGGGATATATTAGTAAAGGTTTGACTTACCACAGTCCATTCCTCCACCGACTCCTGCGAGGCCCTCAGGATGCAGAATCGCCAAGACCTGCTCCTCCCATGTTGTTAGTTGTGGATGAGGAGGTGGGGGTCCGCCGCCAGTCCGCTGAACCGCCAAGTGGTGTCTTGAGACCACGGAATGCACCTTCCCCCATAGGTCGTTCCACCTCTTCCTGATTTCGTCCTGATTTCTTGGGTGTTGTCCCACTGCGTTGACCCTGTCGACTATTCTTCTCCATAGCTCCATCTTCCTTGCAATTGAGGTGTGCTGCACCTGTGCTCCAAATAGCTGTGGCTCTACCCGGACAATTTCCTTCACCATGACCCTGAGCTCCTCCTCCGAGAACCTGGGGTGTCTTTGCCGTGCCATGGGGTGGTGTAGGTGATGTGTGGGGTGGTGTGTTTGGTGATAGTTGTGGTGTTATATAGTGGTGTGTGGTGTTTTGTTCGTGGAAGTTGTGTGGGTGATGGTGTTGAGTGCCTGTGGCTGCTAGTTTGTGGATGGTGGTGTCTCTCTCTGGCCTTCTCTCTGTAATAGTGGTCGTAGGGGTTTGTGGGTGTTGTGGGTGTGTGTTTTATATTGTAATGGGTGTAAGGGAGTGGTGTGTGTATGTGTCTCAGGTGTGTGTATTTCGAATTGTCCAATGTGGCTGTGTTTTGTAAAACTGTTTGTATTTTGAGCGCGGCTGAAAGACCGCCGCGTGGATTCGTGTGTCGTGATAGTGTGGGCGTATTTCTGTCGGCGTGACGGTGGAGGTTTTGTTTTCATCACTTTATCACTGACCTTTGGTGTGGCGGACTTGTGTGGGTGTCTGAATTTTGTCGGATTTCGAGATGTGGGTCATAATAGCTGTGGCGGAATTCCGCAGCAGCGGCGGTTTGTTGGCGGCCTTCTGCACGGCGGTAAGCGGCTTTTACCGCCAATGTTGTAATGACCCCCTTAGTTTGGTTTGGGTGGAGCTTGTAGTATCAGGCCAATTTATGAAATATTGGGACGAAATGGTACAATCACATCACATTTTTTAAAATATGTGCCTAGGCGCGATCAGAGCTGGAACATGGCAGCTCATCCAGCCCTCCAAGCCTGCACTTTCAGGCCAACGGAACAGTTTTAGAACGCTTGAAGGGGCATTCCGGCCCTGTACTATAAGTTCATATAGATCAGAGAATTTAGGAAGGTGCCATATAAGGGTCCTTAATCAAAAAAAGTGTTCAGATTTCTAAGAAAATGCAGCGAGCATTCTTTTAACTCCATTGTACGTAAACCATGTAGGGACTGATTTAAGACACATGGCGCTGCACCCACTGCAGCGCCACTTTCCTTGCGCCCCTTGGCACCCCTCTACCACCACCATGTGTGTGCTACCGTGGAGCAGGGTAGGGGACAATAGCGTCAGAATTCCTGACACTATTGATGTATCCTGCAGGAGTAGCACCAAAATATTGGCCCCACTCCTGCAGAGTACTTAGGGGCCCATTGTATTCAATGGCCTGCCCCATTTTAACATCTGCTCTGAGCAGGCATTAAAGTGGCGAAAAAAATGGCGCAAGGAAATCTCTTAGATTTCTTTACGCCATTTTTCAGCCCCCCTAACGGTGGAACGCCCCCAATGCATACATTATGCCTGGCGCAAGCACAGTGTAGGGTTACAAAGTGGCACAATGCATGGATTGCGCACTTTGTAAATCTGGTGCAGCGATTTTGGTCTTGTTGGGCCACATTAGTGTAAAAACTAATTACGCTAGTGTGGCGCATGGAGGCGCTAGGGGCTCTTAAAACAGCCCACAGTTTAATGTCACGTTCAATAACGACAAATTATACATTGTGGCGGTCATTCTGACCGCGGCGGGCGGCGGTAGCCGCCCGCCATGCGGTCACCGCCATTTGGCCGCTCCGTGGTCAAAAGACCGCGGAGGCCATTCTGGCTTTCCCGCTGGGCCGGCCGGCGCCCGCCAAAGGAGCGCCCGCCGGCCCAGCGGGAAAGGCCCTGCAACATAGAAGCCGGCTCCGAATGGAGCCGGCGGTGTTGCAGGGGTGCGACGGGTGCAGTTGCACCCGTCGAGATTTTCACTGTCTGCTATGCAGACAGTGGAAATCATGCTGGGGCCCTGTTAGGGGGCCCTTGCACTGCCCATGCCAGTGGCATGGGCAGTGCAGGGGCCCCCAGGGGCCCCATGACACCCGTTCCCGCCATCCTGTTCCTGGTGGTAAAAACCGCCAGAAACAGGGTGGCGGGAAGGGGGTCGAAATCTACATGGCGGCGCTGCTTGCAGCGCCGCCATGGAGATTCAGCCCAGACAGGGGAAATCCGGCGGGAAACCGCCGGATCCCCTTTTCTGACCGCGGCTTTACCGCCGCGGTCAGAATGGGCAGGGAAGCACCGCCAGCCTGTTGGCGGTGCTTCCGTGGTCATCCACCCTGGCGGTCGATGACCGCCAGGGTTGGAATGACCCCCTGTATGTCTACAGATGTATGCATGGGCATTTATGTTGTGCTAACCTAGTGATGCTTAGCATCAAGGTGTAAGTATTTTAGTAGGAGATGATTCACTTTGTGTGCATAGTCGGTGGGAAGAGTGAAGTGAATCCTTAATTGGCCCAAAGAAGAGGATGATGGAGACCACTGTACAAACATATCACAAATCGATTGATAAGTTTGATTATCAATACATCTGATTTATTGGTTAATAAGTATGAATGAGACAAGGTGTGTTTGAAAATCATTTGCAACATTTAAATGCCTGGATTTTGAGGCACAATTAGCTCCCAGGCAGTTTTTGTGAGAACCACTCTACTTTAGTCCCTTGTTTCCCTCTTTCAGCCTTAGCTTGGAAGTCGGTGGAGCAAACTGCAAGTCTGTTTCATTGCTTTGTTGACTTCTGTGTTGCCTTGATTTGGTACGTAAAGTGACTTTGGGAAAATTGGTTGGAATATGTGGGAAAGTGGATTATTAGTTGGGGTGGGTGGTAGTCCCCCACAAGTGATAATGTCACAATTATTTGTAGGTCCAGTAAAGGTTTCACTAATTTAAACCAGAGCTCTACCCTTTGTAGCTAAGCAGGCTTAACTCAAGAAAGTGTGTAAAGCAATTAGGAGTATCAAAATAGTCAAAAAGTCGAAACAACAACACAAAAAAATCTTACTCCAGTTTAAAAAATAAATAAATATATCTTAATGACCAAAATGACACCATAGCAACAGAAATCCAATAACAGGAAACAGGAATATGAATTTTTAAATAAAAATAGTGCCAAAAAGCGTGGGCAACTGATCATGCAAATACCAGGAAAAATATAAGGTTTAAGGCTGACTGAGATGGAGCTAGGTTAGATACAAGGCCCAGGTTGGTTCCGGTCACGGTCAAAGAGCTACCTTCTGGCTTGCGAAAATTCTAAGTAGGTAGAGACCTCAGCGGGATGAGGCAGGTGGCTGGATCCAAAGACAGGGTCGTCGATGACGAGTTGCCAAAGGACGAGGTCTCAGTGAAGTCGACAACAAAGGTGAGAAAAATCTGGAGTTCGCACCCAAGAAGCCACTGATCAAGTACTTTGCGGTGTCAAGACTGGTGAAGATTTCTATCTTCGCACTTAGGGCCTCATTATGAGTTTGGCAGTCTGACGCTAAGACCGCCGCAATGGCAGCTGCCAAAAGACAGCCATGCTGGCGGTAATCCGACTGCCGTATTATGACTCGCACTGTGAAGACTCCAAAAAAATATCTAAAAATCTGGAACTGCCAGGATACTGGAGGACGGAAAAGAGGGACTCCGGAGGATGGGAGACCCCAACCCAGGTAAGTAGGGTAAGTATAGGTAAGTATTTTTTTTAAAATTAAAGTGCCATTGGGGGCCCTCTGGTGTGGGTGGGGTTATTCCTGGGGCTTGAGGGGGGCACCTGTGGACCCATTCCATGGTATTTAACCATGGAATGGGTCCACAGGTCCCCTAACGCCTGGTCTGACCCAGGCGTTAAATAATGGTGCAAATGAAGCTTTGCACCATTATTTAGCCCCTCCTCCCAACCGTGCGTCATTTTAGCACAGGGTAATAAATATGGGGCTATGGGGTTAGCACAATTTTTTAGATGGGAACGCCTGCCTTGCATCTCATTGGTGCCGAATTTGCGTCAAAAAATGGAGGCAGTTTTGGTGCAAATGGATTATAAATATGCCCCTGAATCCCCCACAACTGTCATCCCCTCACAACGCAACACCCACACCACGCCAATTACCCAGCACTGTACCCTTCCACTCACAACACCCTGCACACCTACTACACAACCATGTCTCCATAAAAAGACCCACATTTCACTGATGACAGTTGAGGTTCATGCTGGATGAAATTGTCAGGGTAGAGCAACAACTGTTTGGAGAACAGGTCCAACCATCATCGATTGCCCTGAAAATGGAGTTGTGGCAAAGGATAGTCGGCAGGGTCAATTCTGTTGGATGTCATTCACGCACAAGGGAGGACATCAGGAAGAGGTACAACGACGTACAGGGGAAGGTGCATTCCATGGCATCCAGCCACCAGATAGCCGTGCAGAAGACTGGCTGTGGGCCCCACCTCCTCCCCCACAGTTCACATCATGAGAGGAGAAGGTCTTGGACATACTGCATCTGGAGGGCCTGACTGGAATATCTGGTCATTGGAGTCTAGTAGGTACCCATACATTCATGTCACACAGTTGACTACTCCTGCATGATGCCTCACCACTCAAATCCTCTCCAATTAACTATATGTGCCACTACACCTCTCACCTAATCACCTAATGCCCCTGTCTTGCATGCCACCACCCCACTCAGCCCAACTGCCATCACAGCCCCTGGAAATGGCACCTTAACCACAGACTAATCAGATCACTACGAATCCCAGAATGCACTTACCGATCACGGTGAAAACCTGGATTGTGCACATCACATCACATCACATTTCATGTATGACTAAAGTACTACCTACACCTACTAGGATGTTCCACTGAGGACCAGTACATGGCAATGACAGCAATGCAATAGCATACACACAAAACCAGCCCAAGCAAAACACTGTTACAGCACAGTGACCACATATCAAATATCCCAAACCAGAAAAAGACATACCAGGGTTGGAAAGTAAGATGGCAGACTACATCAAATGCACAACATCTAGTTACAGAACAAGTTTCCCTGCATACTCACATACTGCGTACCCACTAGGACACCATGGTGCTTTGTGCACCTCCAATGTGAGACATCTAGCAAGCCTGACCATTCACTAGGTAATACAGATTAACAGACATGTCAATCATCAGACAATATTAGATCCCAACAGCACAAAAACGAGTACCCAATTAATATGACAGCACACAACATGGAATAAGGAGAACAAGTCACTGAGTTGTATGTACAACTAAGTTATGCTGTGCTGCATCTGTCATTGCAGGGAATCATGTAAAGCTACTGTCTGCATCTCACAAAGAGTGAACCAAACATACACACTAACCTCAACTCTCTGTCTCATTATTACCACAGGTAGCCCTGCCATTGCCACCATGGAGAAGTTACTTGAGACTACCAGTCCCCCTCAGGATGAAGGCCCCAGTGAGGACAATACACCTGGATGTCAGGACACTGACGAACAACCTGACCCATCTGGGGTACCTGGTCAGTCAACTACTCCCAGACTCACCCTGCCCATATCAACCCATCCCACCTCAGGTGCATCCACATCATAGGCAACCATTCGCCCACTAACCTGTGTCCCAAGGATTGTTCAACAAATAGTGTTCCCCACAGTAGGGGGACCTGAATCTCCTCTTGACACCCCTGACAATAATGGACCTGCAACCACTAGCAGTGGGTACACCGTGCCAGGGGCACAGGCATGTAGGGGTAGGTTGTGTGGGAGGGATGCTGTGGGCCAGAGGATGGGGCCTGACAAGGAAACCATCTCCAAAGTCTTGGGAGCATACCAAAGCTCCCAGGACAGGATGGGCCAAATAATCACAATGTTGGGGGCAAATCAAAGGCTGCAGGGGGAACACCACCAGGAAGTCATGCAACAGTGGCAGGCACAAAATGCCCACATGGCTACCATTGCAGGGGTGCTGTAGGATATCGATACTACGCTGATGACCTTCTCCACACAACACCAGGCCCCTTCCACTGACAATGTAATATCAGTCCATCTACATCTGTGACAGCTAGTGGAATGGAGGCCCTGCCAGGAGAACCACATGCCTCAGACACCTCTACCTCTGTAGCCGAAGAACCCCCCCCCCCCTCGGCAAACATGGTTGTCCATCCAGTCATCCAGCTGGAGCAGACTAACTGACTGCCAGGAACTGAACCTCTCCTTATTTGTCCCCCTTGTGTGCCACTGAGACACCCTGTTGACTGTACTGAAACATAACTTCATTTTCCCATGGTACAAGGACACTGGACCTGTTTAACCAACTGGTGTAACAACTTCTATGATGAATCCATCTACCATGACTTCACTCTTCGCCTTATTTTTTTAGACTTTCAATATTTTACAAGGCACAATAAATCACATTTAAACACAGCAACTGTATGTGTCTTTTATGATACAGCAACAATAGGCATGCTTGCCAACTGTGGCCTGGTCATGCCCCCCGATTCGAACATCCAGTGTAATGGTCTTCCGACAGAGGCTCCCACAGCAGGAGACACATAACAACAGAAATGTCACAGGACAGATGTCAATGAGGTAGAAATCCAGGTCTACACACCAGTATAGTCCAATCTGCAAATAGAACATGACAGAGAGTACCATCAGAATGTCAGTCATGGTGTCGTACAATAAACATATACAGGTTATATAAGCCAGGCTCATGGTAAACTACCAACAAAGCAGGGGCACCCAGACTGAACCTATAATCATATATCCCATGGAACACACAAAGAACATCACTGAGGAATCCAGTGCTTCAGCCATACATTAACAAGGCCCCATACCTGTTGGAATGTCACTCACCTATGTCAGTATACAGTTACCTCCACCTTGGACAGCAAAGTCAGAACACAAACACAGTTAGGTCTCATGGCCATCACAAAGTACTCCACCCATTGTGAAGCCAGAGGCCATGATCCAATCATCACACATGGGCTACAATACTCACCAGACACATACTACACTATTTTGCATCCCCCCAACTCCACTGGTAATCTAATAGGACTAAGCAGTCACAACCCCAGCTGTAGGAAGGATGTACTAACAAGGCACTACCCCATAGTAACTATATCCATGTAACCAGGGATCAGTTAGGTACACCTCTCATGTCTGATACCAATTGCCATAGGCTACTGACAATAAAAACATCAAGCCTAGGTTGCAGAGCCAAGTATGACATTGCTAAATGGTAGAGTGGAGGGAAAAGAGGATATGAGATTGCAGGAAACATACCTCAAACCTGAGAAGTCCATAACAGAAGTGTATGTAAGTATCAGAATTAACAATACATGAAATAGCAGAAAACACTGTACTGTAACACATTACAACCTACCAGTCTGCAAACACAACTCACACATAGGCATTAGGCTCATGACACCCCACTGATGAAGCTAGTAAGAAGGTGTAATGGAAGCCATCTCATTTAAGTTGTGCACATTCATTATTTCGAAGGTCTACTTCACATACCTGTGTGTCAGTTGAAGTATTGATTGATGAGATCTGCCCTAGAGTCACCTGCTCCTTCATCCTTTGGCTCTTCATCACTTGGCATTTCAGCATTTCATGCCACTGGGCCAGGTGCCTCCCCCTCATCTTCTATCAGTGGTATATGACATCTTAGGGCTAGATTGTGGAGCATGCAGAAGGCAATGATTATCTGGCATACGTTGTGTGGCGAATAGAGGAGGGCGCCTTCAGATAGGTCCAGGCACCTGAATCTTGCCTTCAGGAGCCCAAATGTTTGCTTTATTACACACCTTGTCCTCCTGTGGGCCTCATTGTAATGGAGTTCCCCTGCCGTGGCTGGGTACCTCACTAGTGTCAACAGCCAAGGACAATTAGAGTAGCCTGAGTCACTTATAAAAAACAATGGTTGAACATCTAAAATTTTGTATCTGGGACTGTCTAGAATGAGATGATAGCAGACATAACACACAAACACACACTACAGTGGAAACTTACCAACCATCCCAGCTCACTCCCTTTGTAGTAATGCCATTAGATGCGGGGCATTGCTGTTCAACATGATGTAGGATTCATGCACAGATCTGGGATACTTGGCTGTGACTTGTGTGATGTATTGGTCTGCCAGACACACCACCTGTGCGTTGATTGAGTGGTAGTTCTTCCTGTTCCTATACACCTGTTCTTTGGCACTGGGAGGAACCAAGGCTACATGGGTGCCATCAATAGTTCCTACCACATGAGGAATGTGTCCCATCTCATAAAAGTCTGCACTCACATAGGGCAAATCCACTCGCTGAGCATAACATAGTTTTCATCATGTATACTCCCTCAACACTTCACTTGAACAATATGTTGCACTACATATGGATAAACAGGCTTTTGGGGGAGTAAGTGAATGATGCAGAATAGTAAACAGATCTATTGATGAAATGTGCCAAAAATGGCAGGCGCCTGACCTACTGTAGTGGACAGTTGGAAGTGGCCTAAGTCTGCTGGCTGAAGTTGTCATAGCAGTTGCAACAGCTGTGCAACTTGCCATTGGTTAACATTGCTGCCTTTAACGAACTTAGGCCAATGGCGATGACCTCTAGACCGTGACAACCATTTTCTGCAGTATTGCTCACTTGACTTCTGACACTGTTGCCAGGAAGACCCCCACGACATGAGCTGCCGTGTACTGCCTTTGGGAGCCATCATGCCATGTCCTGCAGGTGATAGGGCCCCTGCCTTCACCCCGGAAGCACTTGAAAGACTGGTGGAGGAGGTCCTACCACTCTATGAACAGATATATGGGGCACCAGAGGAGCAGGTGAGCCCAATGGCCTAGCCATGTGTGATGGGTGTAGTGTGTGACGTTGGCTGGGGCATGTGAACTTGTGAGGGTATAGATGCATCTAGATGGCTTATTATGAAGGAGTGTGTGCAGACAGGATGGGTATGTGCTGTGACTGATGGGCCCTGATCACTCCTATCAGTATGGTGTATTTGTACATGACTTTCTCCTTTTGTCTGTGTCATCCATGCAGGTCAACGCCCATCAGAAGAATGGGATTTGGCATGCTATCGCCAAGCAAGGGCGGACCCTGGAGGGGCCACAGCCGGCAGAGCACCCATTGCAGAAAGTGGTGGGAGGACCTGAGACGCTGGGCCTGGAAGACTGGGGAGGCCCAGCTGGCGATGTCCTCCCAAAGAGTGAGGGGTGCCCATCAGACCCTGACCCCCTTAATGGCTGGCATATTGGCGGTGGCATAACCTGAGGTGGATGGGCGTTTGAGGGCAGCACAGCAGCCACAAGGGGGTAAGTACTGACCGTATCCTTGTACTTAGCTCTGGTAGTTTGGTGTTTGCTGTCACACTTTAGCAGCTGTGACAATGTTGTAGGTGCTACATGTACGTTGACTACTGGAATTAAATAGGATTCTTTTTTGCCTGACTCAGAGATGGAGATCTGGCCTTAGGCCTGTGCATGTGTAGGTTTATATCACCTGTATCAAGGTACATATATGACTGCATGTGGAGATGCACAATTGATAGTGCTGCATGTGTGCCTCCACCCAGCCATATATATGTATGTAAGGTGCTGCAGAATCCTATCCATCCAGTATTTCCAGGTCCATAAATCATAATATCTTAACATGTAGCTGTAAGGTCTCAGACCACTCCCATCACCTGTATATGCTACAAAGTGCCTTACATATTTGGTACAGGGCCTAGTTACCTTTTGTCCTGGTACAGATATTGAATCCATGTGAGTCTAGCATCTCAATCAGTCAACAGATATGGGCAGTATTGGACTGTACATATGGGTTTGTGGAGGTGTCCCCATTGTCTCTTCTTATTCATACAATGGGGAATGTGAAGATTGTAATGGAAGGACATCTAACTATGGGTGCCTGAAATTGTCTATTTGGCCTTATCAAGCATTTCCATGTGATTGAAATGTAGATGATTCACTATTATCCCAATTCCTTTGTTTTAGAGGAGGTAAGTGATTAGGCTGTCCTACCCTTTGACAGTGGCAATGTCCGTGCAATATGTGTCAATCGCCTACCAATACTAGTGTAACAAACGGTATTAGCTGTCTACATCATGCCACAATGGTTTCTTGGCCCAGATCCTGTTGAGTGGGACAATCATTGCTTCCCTTAGCCTAGCTGATGTGGACTGGCTGGACAGCCATTGATTTTGGGTCACTTCATCCTTCGAGATATCATGGTTTCGCTATACACTATTTGTCATCCAGGTGTTGCTGTTGTGAGATATGCCTTAAATGTAGTGGGAGTTGTGTAGGTCCATGTGTACATGTATGTTCAGTGGTATATGTGTGTTGTCTGGACTTAGGTACAGGTCAGGATTGGTCTGAGTGATGTTGGTTTACTAATGTTGTCATGCCTTGGCTCTGTATCTGCATGTCTGGTGTGTTGTCATGTGCCTAATTAGGAATTAGTTGGCTGTCCTTTGTTTAGTTTGTGTTACACTGCTCTCTGTGATTGTCAGTGGATGTCTCATATGTGCTTGGAAGTTCACTGTTGCTGTACATGCATGTATGGTGTGATGTTGAGTATCTGTGTTTTGTGACTGCAGCTATTCCTCTAGGATTTGGTGAATGTAATGACATTGCTGTTCTCCAGAAATTGAATCTAAGAATCAGATGGCACATGTATGGGTCTGTCACATATTGTGTTTTGATCAGGGATTGTGTCCATTGTGTAATATATGTACACAGGATAAAGATAGGCATGTGGTTAAAATGGCAGGTGCTGTGTTGTTTGTGGATAGAGTTGTCTTCACTTGCATGGAACATTACTAATGGACATGGAGTGGTCAGGTGTTGCATCTGAAAATGCATGATAGGGTGTTATCAGTCAACTGCTGTTCCTAAAGCTGATAGGAGTATGTAGAGATGTGAACAGGATTAGTTCGGAATATCAGCTTTAGCCAGGCCATGATGTGCATAATGACATAGGTTCACAGGTGTATTGTTGGTAAACTCCAGTAGTGATACCTTACATGTTTATGATGTTGATGAGAGATATGACATGAAGGGGTAGATAGATGTAACATGTTGTGACATGATGTAGGAAATGAGGTATTCTAAAGGGTATTCCCTAGCCAAGAGATGTATACCTACAGTTGTGCATGTTGTAATGTGTGTATGTGAAGAGTGTGATAACCCTCTCTTTCCTTCTCTCTCTCTCTGTTTGTGTGCATCAGCATCGGCAGGCGAAGGAGATGGGGCACAGGTGAGTGGGGATGCTGCAGGCTACGGGACCCGGAGTGCTGAGACCACCAACAGCGAGGGACCCAGTGGCCCAGAGGGTGAGGGGAGTGCCACGGGGAGAGACCGGATCTTCTGCTTCATCATCTTCGGAATCCTTCTCCAGTCGACACTCCCTGGTGGTGGCGGACCCTTCTGGGACCACCCCAGCACCATCTTTGTCCATCACCTCCTTTACTACCACTGCCCTTCCTGTAGCTCTCCACCCAGTTGTCCGTGCCCACTCACCCAAGAGGGTGGGCATCTCCTTTGCCTCAGACACCTCTGCCCTTGCCTCAGGCAGCCCTGCTGCCCTAAGTGAGGAGGCTATTGACCTCTTGAGGTCGATCTCTGTGGGCCAGTTGACCATTGTGACCAGGGACTGGCAACTCAAGTCCAGCAGAGTAATGTGTTCCTGGAGGGCATTCACGGTGCAGTGGCTGGCCTACAGAGATCCTTTCAGGCTCTGTCCTCCACATTGATGACAGCCAATCACTCTTTGTATTCCATCCCCCCTCCACCTTCCTCTGCCCAATCCCAAACCCCTCTTTCCCGACCCAGCCAAAGCAAAGAGACAAGCATGCAACCACCTCAACATCCAAGGGTAGCGCAGACAAACACAAGCACCACAGGACACACCACCAGCATGCACACAAACAACACCCACCTGCAGATACACTAACAGTCACCCCCCGCACTGACACCCCCACCACCCACAGCATCATATACACAACACCTGACACCCCTGCAGTCACCACACCAACATTCACAGATACAGCCACAACACCTATCCTACCCACAATCAGCACAATAGCAGACCCTCAGACATCCATCCCAGTCACCACGTCCGCAGTCACCACAACGACAGGCATGCCTACATGCAGCACATTCACCATGCCTGCAGTCACCACCCCAACAGACAGTCACCCATCCACCATGGCATCTCCCAGCACCTCCTCCCACCCTCCTCCCAAGACACATAAATGCCCACACTCACCCACCCAACAAACACCCAGCACACACAAGCACACAAGCATACCTTGAACACACATGCATCCAAGGTCTCCGCCAAACCACCTCAGACAACCACTCCGTATCTCTCCACACCCAAACCCTTTTGCCATGACCATCCCCATGTGTTAGAAATGGGGTTTCTGGTTGGCTAGGGTATGCACCTCAGCCAGGCAGAACCCACCCACTCTAGTCAGGGCAAGGGAGTTACACATCCAATATAACCCCTGCTCACCCCCTTGGTAGCTTGGCACAAGCAGTCAGGCCTAACCTGGAGGCAATGTGTAAAGCGTTTGCACAACACACATAACACACGTGACGCAAAATGTACACCTCAAAGTACACACAACACTGAGCTATGTACAAATAAACTGTATTGCACAAAACATAGTTAGACCAACATTACACGTAAGTAATACCCTACTCCCTTAGCAGTTGTTAGAACGTTACACAAGTTGCTAATACTCTGCAAGAATACGCAGTTGTCACATTAGAAAACGTAAGTACTCAGGATTCTCCAACATAAGCAGAAGTCAGGAATTACAGTAAGAATTCTATGCACTTGTCATGAATACCTCATAAATACCCATAAAAGGAACAATAGAGACCATATCACAAGTCATAAAAATACATATCAGCATGTCATGCCAAAAAAAGGAATATTTGCACATATATGCAATGGAAGGAAAAGCAGGTAAAATGTATAAACCCCCCGAAGGTCCATACTAGGCTCACTGGGCAACTATATCTCTAAAAGTACCTGGCTTCCTGTAGAAGAGGCACTCCCTGTGCCTAAAAGAAGAGCATGGGGGCCCTTCGGCACTCCTGCATGCACAACGGAGGCCACACGGTGCTCCTGGGGGAGAGCGGCAGTTGGCACCCTCTCCTGGTAGGAAACGGGACCCTCTGGGGGCCCGTGATTTTGTTCGGGCCTGCCTCGGCCTCCGCACACCCTGTCTTCAGGGTGGGGGCCAGACAATGCCCAACAACCAGGTAGAGATGCGAAGACGGGGGCCTCCGTTGAGGTCTCCTGTCCTCGTGTTAACCGGGAACAATGCCCGTTTTGCTTTTAAAAAAGGGGAAAGGAGCGTCCTGCTCCTACTGCAGAGACTGGGTGAGGGGGCGCTCCCCATGCCTTCCCCGAGTCCTGCGATGCGGCTTTCGGAAGCTCAGACCCTTCCGGGGGACCGAGAAGTCACTTGCCCGCACCAGATGAGGTGCGCGAGTGTCTCGAACTGTTCCTGGGCCTCCGCGGTGATCCCTCAGGAATTGGGGGTGGTTGGTGCCCCGGGGGCGCTCCCAAGCATGGACCGTACCCCGGGGGCACCGACAGGAGCATGCTTGCTCCGCTTTACCTTTACTCGTGCCCCGGGGGCACTAAAAAGAGCTAATCCAACACCCGGGCTGCAGCAGTGATCCTGGGGGTAATTAAGAGAGCATTTTCCAAAAAGCTGCAGCCAAATCCGCAGCCCGGGCTGCAGCGGTGATTTTCTACAGTCAGAAAAGTGCACTTTAGAAACATCGCTTCACTGGCACCAAAGAGCACGCCTCGTGCTGAGGAGAGTTTTTGAGAGGTCAGAGGCCACAGCATCCTGCCTCAGGAGACAACAGGTGACAAAGAGGGCGCCGGGCTGGAGAACCCAGCAGCAGGTCAGCACAACAAAGGGGTGCAAGCAGTGGCAGTTCCTCCTTGTGACAGGCAGGCCACAGGTCAGCACAGCAGCAGCAGTCCAAAGTGGTCCTGGTGAGTCCTCTCTACAGCATCCTGTCCAGCTCCAGGTAAGGTTCCTGAAGTTCCCAGAATGTCCAAAGTGTTGTCAAATGATGTCTAAATTGTGGGGAAAATTCCCCTGCACTTATACTAAGTTTTCAGTGTGTTTTACAATGGGGAGAAGAGGGGGTTCCAACCAGTTACAACTGGTTCTGGGAGTGCCCTTTCTCTCCTCCAGCACAGGCTCCAAACATCAGTGGGGGGAAAACAACCCTATTGTGCGAGGCCAGGGCACAGCCTTTACAAATGCAGGTGTGCCCGCAAGTCCCTTCTCTCAGCCCAGGAAGGCTTTACAATATGTAGATGCACCTCTGTGACACCTCCACCCTCCCTGTGTACAGGCTGTCTGAAAAGTACGCACAAAGCCTCAACTGTCAGTCTGCCCAGACGTGGATTGGAGGCAAGCTGCAAAACACCAAAGTCATAAGCACAGATAAATGTGCACTTTCTAGAAGTGGCATTTCTGTGATAGTAATAAAAAATACACTCACACCAGTAAACAGCATTTCTCATCACTATCACAACCATACCAAACATGCCTACGCTACCCCTCATAAATCAGACAATACCCCTTACACATAGGGCAGGGCATCTCCAATGCAATCCTATGAGAGGGCAGCAATCACAGCAGTGAGCCACCAAGTTAGGCTGTTCGTCACTCCCAGGACAGGCCACGCTCCCTGGCACATGTCCTGGCTTCTACATATATGGCACCCTGCCCATAGGGCTAGCTAGGGTGCCCCTTAGGGGTGACTTACATGTAGTAAAAGTGGAGTTCTGGGCCTGGCAAGTAAATTTAGATGCCAGGTCCCAGTGGCAGAAAACTGCGTACACAGGCCCTGCGCTAGCAGGCCTGAGATAGGTTTGACAGGCTACTTCAGTGGGTGGCGCAAGCAGCGCTGCATGCCCACTAGTTGCATTTAATTTACAGGCCCTGGGTACAGGGATACCACTTTACAAGGGACTTACAGGTAAATTAAATATGCCAATTAGGTATAAGCCAATCATACCAATTTTGTAAGGGAGAGCACATAATGGTTAGCAGTGAAAAAGTGCTCAGAGTCAAAACGTCAGCCAACAAAAGTCACAACAATAAGGAGGCAAAACCAAAAAGTCTGGGGAATGACCCTGTAAAAGGCCCAGGTCCAACACCATGTGTCTAAGAAATTTTTCCTCTCAGAGTTGAACCTTTTCCCTACTCCTCTCCCACCCGTGTGACCCACAAATGCTCTGTGTCCCTCCCCAAGTCCAGCCCCTCCACCTCCAAGACCTCCCCTGCCCCCCTGCAAGTACCAATGCCCCTCCCTCTGCTAAGACGTCAACCCCTCCGAAGAATTCCCAGCCCTCCCCTAAGTCTCAACCTAAGCTCTCACTCCCAAGCCCAAAGGTCCCCCTCACAAGCCTCAGCCAAAACCCCTCTCTTCGCCCCCCCAATCCCTGATGTGCTTGCCTGCCCCCTTGATGCCTCTACCTGTGGAGGTTACTTGGCAGTCAGGAGTCAAGTTGGGACACTTAAAAGTGCCACATGTGCATGTTGCACATATCTGTTTGGACTGGCCTTATTGGTACACATTTATTTTCATTCATTTATATAAATATATATATATATATATATATATATATATATATATATATATATATATATATATATATATATATATATAGGCAAACCAGTTGTTGGTTCGAACGTTACATCTTTGTCCTGCCTTTATTTTCTTAGGGTTGTTTTGGCCTTAGCTGCTGCTGTTAGTACATTTTGTGTGTGTGGTGGTTTTGCTACCAGTTGTGTCTGGGCAGCATGTGTGGTTGTGTGCTTTGCTATTGTTCCACTGTGATGGGTGTATATTGTGTAATGGGCATGTGTATGTTGGGGACATTTAATTTTGCTGGTAATGTGTGGTGTTTGTGCTTACATGTGTTATTTGCAGTGTTGTGTGCATTTGTGTGGTTGTACTGTGTGTGTGGGGATTGTTATGTCAGCTCCGTGGTGATGTGTGTTTGCGGGGTATGAGGTATGCCTCGACGCTTGGATGTGTGATTGTGTGGGTTTGTCTTCTGGTGTTGTTACGTTGTGTTGTATGTTTGATTTGCCAAGTGGAGGTGTGTATTGTGGGTGCTTACCGGTGCTTTTGTGGTGTTGCGGTTGTAGTGTAGTAGTGTCATTTGGTTGGGTTATGTGTGACTGTGCTGGTGCTGTGTAGCTGGGTACTGGTGTGTGTTGCTGCCGTGTGTGTGTGTGGTGGCTGTAGTGTGTATTCTATGTATGTGCATTTGTGCATGTGGGTGTGGGTGTGTGTGTGTGTGTGTGTCTATGTGAGGTTACGTGTGTGTTTCACCCTCGCCACCCGTTCCCAATGTGTGTGTGTAGGTACTTTGGCTTTTTGCAACAGTGACAGGTAAGTGTGTGTACTCACTGTTGCTGTCGTTATAGCAGGCTCTGGAGTTGTTGGGCGAGCAGGAGCAGTGGGAAGACGTGTAGTTCTGGTTCCATGGTGGCTCAGAATGGGTTTAGCTTCCCGAAGGTGAGTGTCTCCTTTTATGCAGTTGGTTTCCGCCAGGGTTCCGTGATGGTGTGACCATGATGGGAACCTTGGCAGTGTGCAGCCTCGTAATATGTCAGACTGAAACATGGTCTCTGCCATCCTGCAGGTGGCTATCGTCAACTGTGGGGGCCTGACCGCAGTGGCAGTGCCAGCGGTGGTTTGGCTGTATTCTGTTGTGAATACCGTCATGGTCATAATTTGGCGGTCTTCTCCGCTAGCCTGGTGGCGGTTTGACTGTCACCGCCAATATGGCAGTTCTGGGACTGCCAGACTCGTAAAGACCCCCTTAGTCTCTTTTTTGGAAGTCGGATTCCTTCAGTGAGACTTGGCTGCTGGCTGTAGCCGGACAAGGTTCAACGTAGTTGGGTGCCAGTCGGGGTCAAGCCCAATAAATCTGAGCTGCTGATGCAGGGAGGAATTTAGATGAACAGCGACTGGTGAACTGGCAGTGCACCCTTGGCAGACTCTTGGGTCAGCGGTCTTCTTTCGGTTCTCCAAAAATCCTTGAAAGTTTTTTCATAGTCTCAGGTTTTAGGGTTAGGCAGAAGGAGATCACTCTGACCCCTGCAAGGGTTCCAGGACCTCAGTAACACCACTTCCATATCAGCACTCACTCAATAGAAGCCACCAGCGCGGTCCAGGGCAGATCCAGTTGTATCTGGTCAGCTAAGCTCCTATAGGAAAATGGGCTTCTTCCAGCTTTTGTGTCCCTGTAGCTTAAAAGGAGGTCAGCCAAATGAACCTTCAGAGTACACATCTTTGTCCTGTGTATAACCTGGAGCAGGTTGAGTGTCTCAGGTGGTTTCATCAAAGGTCTCAACAGCAATGCAGTCCCACTTCTGTTTTCCACTGGTTCAGTAGTGTTCTGAAGAAGGTATCCAAGGGCACCACATTTATGTCTAGCACTACCGTGTTGGTGGGGGTGGCTTCTGGCCCCTCCCTAACCAATAGGGTGAAAGTTCCCAAGGGTAACCCTAACCACTTTTTCAACAGTTCCAGTGTGCCCTAGTGCAAATAATCCCAGAGCTTCCCTCTCTACCTTTAACATTGCAGAACCTTTCCTCCCTGTGCAGAACTCAGGGAAATTAGCAAACCCTCCCTGGGGGTCATTCCAAACAAGTTCTAAGGTCACCTCCACTCCCACCGGGATTGGTGCCTGACTGGCTAGAAGGACAATAGATGGGGCATGCACAGGGGTGAACTACATTTGCCTGTGAGAGGGCAAGCCTCTTTGAAGGTAATTAAGTTCTTGGGCAATGCCCAGCTGATCATCCTTTTGGAGGAACAGGACACCTGCATCTGCCAGATGTCTCATACAAACAGAGGTCCATTGTAGACCATGTTAAGCAAGGTATAAACAAATTAAAACAAATCACTGGACCATAAAGAATAAGAAAGACAAAAAACACATTTATCCCTTTTAAATAAAACAGATAGAGATGTAGTAAATAAATTTGTTCCTGCTTTACACAAATTTAATTTTTAAGAACTGTGTAATCTAATTTGTCTCCAGCCTGCAAAGTGCATGGACTTAGTCACCTCCGCTTGGGTGTTCTGCAACCACTCTTGTGGCATGAAACATTATTAATAGATACTACTACAAATCAGTATTTGGAAGAGATGCCCTAAACACATGTCAGTGTGAGCAGGGAAAATTCTATGTCCCAGGGTGGGCTCCGCTGGACATAGCCTGAACTGATCCTGGGGAATGGTGTCCCTAGGACCAGTAATGGCCCACTTCCCCATTTTATGAACAGCTGGGCACTGGGGAAGATGGTCTCCAGAGCCGAACGCAGCCTGGGAAGGGGAGTAGTATGCTCCCTCTCCCCCTTTGTTATTATGTACATGCTCTGGGAGACGGGGTCCCTGGGACTGAATGCGGCCCGGGGAGGAGGCCACGTGCCCCCCCTCCTCTTTTATTTTTTACCAGCCTGTCCCCAGACGATGGGGTCCCTAGGGCCGAAATTGCTCCTATGGTTAAAAATTAAGACTGAAAAGGCAATAAAACATGTGCGTTATGATAAGGACAAAAAACCATAATGCTCACAACAACCACGCAAATAATACCTCACACAAACCATGACGAGTGTACATTTTATGATTGCTAAAATACAGCTACAGATTATACCTGTACCCACATACTTTAACTCCAGTTTTCAAGGTGTCTTCTGTTTATTCCAAACATTTAAGTATGTCAACACAGTTGCATGTACTGATATTGCAGCTATCTAATATTAGATATCATCCTTTCGTTTAACTGTATTGCTTTGTTTTCATTGGTTTCGCAGAAGCCTTGCTTTGAAGTCACAGCATGCCCTTAACTTCTCACACAGCCCCCAGCTCCCTGCACCATCCTCTCCCCTCTTTCTGGGACAATTCTCTTACAGTGCTGTAGGATCTTTCTTGCATTTCTCTTTCAGGCTCTATAAACTTCACTGAGTTTTTGACTTTGCTCTCCCTCATGACCTTTTACACCTTCATCACTAGTTTTCCCTAACCAAGGGCCTGATTCGGAGTTCGGGTCACCCGTCTGCCGAACTTCTGATGGGGAGGTTGCCGCTATGCTAGCTACCTCCCTGACAGACCCATTATGACTTTCCCACTGGGCTGACCGGCAGAAACCAAGGATGATTATTTTCTAAAGTTGTCTACCTCTTCTTTTTCACATAACCCTCAGTTGCAACTAGGTAGCTTTAGAGCAGATATCAGAGAAACAAGGTTACAAACTTTAAAGCATCAGGAGGGTGCCTATTGGGACCCAGCACTCCCTGTAATCCCAAGCAGGAACATGTGCCAATGCAGGTCAAAATGCTAAGAGTTGCCATACCTGATCATGCCACCTCATAATGTTAGGAGATCAGGTAATTAAGTAAAGAAAAATAATACTACAGCACGTTACCTACTTGTCAGTGCCCCTAAGCTCACTGGCACACTGATCGGCGTATTCGCGACGCGGTTTTCGGACATTAATTTATGCTGGTTTCTTCATAGATTTGGGCTCTCGTGTCATTGACTTGAGGAGACTGGAAGGCGTGTTTTTGACACATTATTTATACCGTGAATCAGACATTGTCTGTGTTGATCTGGAGCAGTGGACGTTACTGGAACGGAAGACGTTTGTGTGCAGTTTTATTTTACTTTCATTACGTATAAGCCCTGAAGAAGTCGTTTGGGTTATTTTCCCCTGACGAAACACGTGTTGGCTTGGAATATCGGGTGTTTGGACTGTTTGGACTCAAGTTCTTGAAGACTTTTCTCAATAAATTACGTGGACTGGATCACATATTCAAACTGCTCTGACTTTGATTGTTAATCCGCTCGTATTATATTCCTGAGGAGTTGTTGTAACATGTATACACTTGCATAGAGTGCCTCACAATTTTGTTTCACTGGCACACTGTAGACCTCAGTTGACCTGAGGATTGCTTGAGGACTGTGTATTGCCTAGAGGGTAGACGACATACAGACTAAGGCCCTCATTACGGCTTTTTTAAAGACTGCCAAGCCACTGCAGCCAGCATACCGCCCTCGTTATTGAGCCAGGGGCAATGTTGTGGTGCGTCGGGTGCGACAGCACCAATCGCGCATTTCGCTGCCCGTAATTCAGGCAGTGAAAAGCATGACGGGCTGTCCATGGGGGCCCCCGCACTGCCCATGCCAAGTGCATAAGGAGTGTAGGGGCCCCCAGAGGGCCCCCAATGCCCCCTTGCCACCAGCCTTTGCATGGCAGTGAGACCGTTATGCAAAGGCTGGTGGAAAGGGGACTCGTAATCACCAGGGCAGCGCTGCCCTGGCGTATTCTGACCACCGAGACCGCCAGGCTGTCAATAGGCAGCAACCTGGGGGTGCCCCCAATTGATCCGTGGCCCATCTGCCACAGTCATAATAGGGCGGTCGGACTTCCCTGTCTGCGGCAGTCCAACCACCATCGCGAGTGTGGAATAATGGAATCATTGAACATTCTATGTTGATTTTGGCTTCACATCCAATATGGGAATGTATTCAGAACATGCCTTCAGAAAATCAAATACCTTCTTCATATCTTCTGATTACTTACACATTGACCAGAATCAAGCAGAAACCTATTTAGAGAAATTATTTGACCAACTTCACCCGCTGTTGAACCGATAAGCCATACTCTTCTACTCAGAAATTAAAACACGAGAAATATATTCATATGCAGGTTATCTTTTCAATTTTTGCCTTGAAAAATCCTTATGGGAAGGATGACACACATGCTGTGTTTTTAGAAATTGGGTTTCTGGTTGGCAGAAGTATGCACCCTGTCCACACAGGAACCACAATCCTACTGAGGAAAAGTCAGATATATATACCATAAATTAACCTGTGCTCACCCTCTGGTAGCTTCGCACAGAGCAGGCACATGTAACTTAATAGGCAATAGGTTATGTATTTGGGAAACACTTCAAACAGTAAAACAGTGAAAGCACCACACAAAAAGAAACCAAAACTAAAAAATGAAGATTAATTTTATGAGTAAAACAACAAAAATCCAATAAATAGAAGTTGAGATATGAATTTTGAAAGAATGAACTGCAGTTTAGTGTTCAAAAGCCTAAAGCACCAACTGGGGCTATCTGGTCGCGGTAGACTGGATGAAATCCAAATGTTCTGGCCGACTGCAATGGAGCATACGTTAGACCTGACGTTTTACTTTCTCAAAAGTTGAGCCAAGAGTCCCGTTCACGAGAAAGAAGTTTTCCGGGAGCAAGGAGAGCATCGCTGGCAGTGGTCCACGAGCGCAAAAAGTTGGCCGGGCATACCGGGCAGAATGGAGCCTTGTGGTTGCAAGTGGCGATGCTTGCTATGCGAAGAGATGAGCTTATGATGGCTCGCGCTGATTCTTCATGTGAGCGGCGCCCTTCTGGTGCGAGGGGGGCATTTGTAGTTGCAAAGAGCCTAAAGCTTGATTTCAGAAGTCATAAAACTACTTTTAAGGGCCCAGGACTGGAGGGATGCCTCTTCGGGGGCCAGGAGCTGGTTGAAGATGGATCCAGGAGCTTTAGCAGAAGTGTAGGAAGTCTTACCTGTCACTGAGACTTCAGAAGAACAGGAGGCTAGCCAGCAAGTCCTTGGAGTCACTGTGGTTTTGGGTTGGAGAGATGCAGGTCCAGTCCTTCTCACTACCAGATAAGGAGGCCAGCAGGCTGCAGGTCAGCACAACAGTGCACGAGTCCAGCAGAGTGACAGTCCTTTCAGCAGCACAGCAGTTCTTCTCCCTGGCAGAAGATCCACAGATCCAGAAGTGTACTGAGTTGGAGGTTTCTAAAGTCCCTCATTTATACTTTGGTGCCAAGATTCTGGAAGGTGAGAGAAGCTTCTAGACAGTGGCTTGGAAGTGCAGGGACTCCCCTTCCTCCCCTGCCCTGGCTCAAGCTGGTTGGAGTGACAATACAGGGCCATTAAGCCCTTTGTGAGGGAGAAGGACATAGCCCTTTCAGGTGTAAGTGTCAGATTCTTCTACCCATCCTGCCTAGGATGGGCCATCAGAATGTGGATGGCCCATCATTCACACCTAAGCTCCTTTATTGTGTTACTGTCTAGAGGGAATGCACAAGTGCCCAGCTGTAACCCACCCACATGTGTATTCAGAGACAGGCAGGAGGCACTAGATGGTTACAGTAAAAAAATGCCAACTTTCTAAAAGTGGCATTTTCAGAATTACAATTCAAAATCCGGCCTTACCATCAGTTGTAATTTTAAATTGTGTTTCGAGAGACACTAAACTTGGGGGACCCATCTCTTCCTAATTGGAAACTACACTTAAGACATGTAATAAGGCAATCCCGTTGTTATTCTATGGGAGAGATAGGCCTTGTAGTAGTGAAAAACGAATGTAATCGTTTTTCACTACAAGGACATGTAAAACGTAAAAGTACGTGTCCTGCTTTTTAAATACACTGTACCCTGCCCTTGAGCTGTCCAGGTCCTACCTTAAGGGTGACCTATGTACTAAAAAGGAATGTTTGGGCCTGGCAAGAAGGTTAACTTACCAGGTCGACATCGCAGTTTAAAACTGCACATGCAGGCTCTGCAATAGCAGGCCTGCATCATGTTGAAAGAGCTACTGAAGTGGGTGACACAATTACTGCTGCAGGCCCAGTGGCATAACAAAACTTGAGGGCCCCCCGGGCTCACACATGAGCTCTGAGATCAGAGTACTGTGCTGAATGGGAGCCTAGGAGCTCGGGCCAACCCCCGCTGACCCCCCCCACCCCTCCACAGGAGCTGCAGGGGCCTTTGTTACGCCAATGTGCAGGCCCACCAGAGGCATTTAATTTACAGACCCTGGGCAGATGTTGTTCACTCTACTAGGGACCCATAAGTAAACTAAATATGCCAATTGCGGATAAGCCACTGTTACCATGTTTTAAGCACTGAACACATGCACTTTAGCACTGGTTACCTGTCCTAAAGCTGACAAGAACGAACTCAGCAAAAAGAGAAGGAAGAAGGCAAAACGTTTGAGAATGACCCTGAAGAATGGGCCTTTTCCAACATGAATGTTGTGCTATTACAGTGTGAAAGTAGGCATATTGTACTACGTGTTTTAAAGGAAAAATATATCATTCAAAAATAGTGTTTTATCTTAAGTGGTTAGTACTAGAAGAATGCAAATTACAATTGTTTGAAAGTTGTAAAAACTGCTAAGTTTCCGTGCTTGGATATCTAATGAACTGGCTTTTATAAATGAGTTCTATCTGCACCAATGGTAGCGTGTGACGTTTGGTATTAGCACCCTCCATTACATACATATATATATATATATATATATATATATATATATATATATATATATATAAAATAAATAGTATATCAATTTATGTCTAATGAACTGGCTTTTATAAATGAGTTCTATCTGCACCAATGGTAGCGTGTGACGTTTGGTATTAGCACCCTCCATTACATATATATATATATATATATATATATATATATATATATATATATATATAAAATAAATAGTATATCAATTTATGTCACACAGCATGGATATGCAGCCTGAAATTTCCTACTACTACCTCTGTAACATTTGCCCTAAGCAGTTGAGCTTAGGACTTTGAGTTGTTAGAGACGTACAAGAATAGCTCAGGATCCTGATTAGGTGCACTGGTAAAGCTGCAAGTGGGTCTCAGTAGTAGAACAGCTGGGGTGATGTAGAGCAGTGAGTGGTTCTGAGAATTCTGAGGGTCTGGACTGAGGTGCACAGGCTGAGCTGTCAGTGGGCCTCACTATTGGAATAGCTGGGACGTTGCAAATTGGGACTTGAGTGTACTCGGAAATGTGACAGTGGGCCCCAGTACATGAAAAGAAGGGACATTTATGGGTCAGGACTGAGCAGCGTTGGCAGAGCTACAAGAGGGTCCTATTCCATGAAAAGCAGCAGGGCTGCATATGGGGTACTCTCAGAGGTGGGTCCTACTACATAAAAACAACGTAGTGTTGCAGGACAGGATGAAGGTGCACTGGGAAAGTTGTGAGTGACTTCCAGTACATGAATGGAAGAGGGGGACATCAGGACCGAGAGGTACTGACAGTGCTATGCTACAGTCTAGTACCAGGCTAGCTGGAGGTATTGCAAGTCACGACTGCGGTCACTGCTAACGAGCTCCCGTAGAGGAATATCAGTGACTGGTGCTAGTTGGGGATGAAGAATGACAGCTGGCCCCCACCAAACGTCTTGGGTTTTCTCTGAGCCCAAACAGCCTTTGCTGGGCTATATTTCATGTCCATTTGCATGTTTTATCATAAAACATAAATGTATCTTTTTTAACTGTTGATTTTTAAGAACAGGTTCACTTTAAAACGAACTGCAGCTGTTGCTGCCCCTGTCCTCAAATGCTCCTTGGACTTAAATTAAAATTCAGGAAAAATAAATAGCAGAGTGTAAGCTGTCATGTGTGGTACTCTCAGGAAGTTTGGCTTCGTAGTCAAGACTCCGTGAAAAAATGAAAACATACAAGTCCCAGAATGCAACGTGCTCTGGTCAACAACAAAAAAACATAGGGGCACTTTTCTAGCACCTCCTGGCTCCCCCTTAACGCCACCATTTGTGCGACGTATCTAAGATATGGCACACCATGGCAGTAGTTAGTAAACTAGCATCCAAATTTTTGAAGCTAGTTCAGAGCTTTGCAGGATTAGCATAAAAAATGTTGACGCTGATCCTGCAAAGCACATTTAGGCCCATTTTAAACAATGGTGTGCCTCCTTTTAATGCCTACTCTGAACAGGCTTTAAAAGTGCTGAAAAAAATGACGCAAAGAAATCTCTAAGATTTCTTTGCGTCATTTTTTTTCCCCCCCCCCAACACAAAGGGAACGCCCCCTTTTCATACATTATGCCTGGCGCAGGCGTAACATAGCACAAAAGGTTACAAAGTGGCGCAATGCATGCATTAGGCACACTGTTTTTGGCCTCCTTGGACCACATTAGCATAAGAAAAATGGCGCTTATGTGACGCAAGGAGTTGCTAGGGGCTCTTAATTCTGCCCCATAATTGGCTGAAGGTGTCACACAAGAAGGTATTCGTTTTTGAAAATGTTCATGACAACAGGTCACCTGCTTGTCATTACAATGCCAATAGACAGAGGCCAAAATCACAGAAAGTTAACTTGTGCTGATATCGTGTTAAGAATAGAGCACTAAATTGACAGGACCATGATACATTGCAATTTACAGGTCCCAAAAGACCTGGCACAAACAGAATTAAATTCATAGCAAAAAAACACGCTTTGAAATTCCTTTTATCTGAGGGCGAAGAACATCTTTTCTTCGGAATATTTGTTTAGAAATTATGCATTGTCTTTGGGGGTGGGGAGCTGTTGTTATAAACCTATGGAATGGCTGCCAAGTGTCTGTGTCTTCTGTGACTGAAACATTTGGCCAGCCCCGCTTTATTAATGAAGATCAATTTGCATTCTCCCAGTTGCTTGCACCGTTTTAGTTCAATCTCGACGTTTGCCTTTTCTAAAACAGGCATTGACAAAGCCAGTAGGTCTGGCGTTGGCTGACAACTTATAGCATTGTCAAAATTTGTTTTGTTTTTTACAGGTTTTGTTAATTGTTATTGTTGGTTAAGCTCCAAGGCCGTCGCTAATATTTAATAAAACACTAGTGTAAAGCAAAACAATGTACTTGTCTCAAAAAGCACACATTGCCCTTGGCATTAAATGAAGGCTCTTTGTGTGTGAATGTGCTCTTTATGAAAGGGCAGAATGTTGTCACTCACTGTGAAGGTAGCCAATGACTATAGAGAGCTGAATCACTGCCCCATATCCTACACTGTAGTGGCTGGAAGAAAAGTGTGCATGACATACTAACAGCCAGTGGATAAAGATGGACGGATGGCAGCCCCTATAAGAGTGTTATATAAATAATTTTAGTAAAATCAAAAGGTCTTGGCTAACGCCAGACTTAAAAAATGAGCTAAAAAAGTCCCAGAATGTAAGAGAGATGATCTTTTTATTAACGGGGAGTAGTTAACTGACTTAGTATAAGTACTCCAGGAGCACTGCCACGATTTTACTGCAGATGAGATGGTAATTTCTGAAATGCCTCTCATTACTTGGACATCACTGCTTTGTTGAACTGTGACAAATTGTCATAATAAGTGTCACACAAAGGCATTTAATTGTCACATGTAGAAACACTGAAAAGATGGAAATGGCACACATAAGCAAACTAAAAATTAAACTTTTATAAATCTTCCGAAGTGTCAGCGCATTGGTTTTTGCCAATTATTCAGTCGCTGAACATCACATGCCCTTTTTGGGTTTTCACAGGTAGGAAATGAATTACTGCGTACTCCAAGTGAAAGTGCCTTGAGAGTGTTCTGACATGGTACTCTTGGCATGAGTGGGTTAGAAATGTACCCATATTTGGACTTACCTATGTCCCCACTGCCCCACCCTCTCTTGAGCCCTCTCCCATCTGGAGTCCCTCTAGGTGGCGGCGAGCTTTCAGACCAGATGCGATCAAACCCTGGCTCACTCTGAGGTTGCGTACAGCTAGCCCTCGCTCGCTCTACCACTTACTGGTCTGTGCTCTCCAGGAGCAGGACTTCATGCTCTTTTGTGAGCATCTGAAGGCGAGGATGCTTCTCTCCGCTTGTGGTTCCTCTCATCTTCTTCAGGATGTTTGCTCCAGCGGTTTGGACGTTGCTACCCATTAAATTTGGCTTGATCAAAAATTCCTTTACATGGTATTGCTTCCTTGTACGTCTTCGTGAAAATTAGGGGTGCGTTGCTTGGCTCATTTAGAAAGTTTTTACCAACCTTTTGACATCTGTCGACCCCAACTTTATCATTACTGGAACCCGGGACCCCCAACTGAGTCATGGAATCCGGGGACCCCCTACTGAGTCATTATTGAAAACTGGGTACCCAATCTGTTAATAAAATGTATGTTCTAAGCAGCCGCAGACCCCCTGAGGAGGCTTTGTGGACCCCCAGGGCTCCCTGGACCACAGGTTGGGAGCCACTGATTTAGAATATTTATACACATCTTTAGCCACAATGTTCTGTGGGACTGGGAAATACTAAAGCTCAACCCCAGCATTCCTACAAAGTGTTTCTGTGACATTCACGGTGCCTGTTTCACCCCTTTGCAAGTAGGCAAGCAGCACACACTGCACAAGCTTTCGTTGGATCTTTCTAAGCAACGGCAACTGACTGCTCCTTGCTGTTCTATTTAGTACTTGCACGAAACTAAGGAAACAACACCTGTTGATTCAAAACTGGCTTCCAAATGACAACAGTATGGCCTAAGGGTGCTTGGAGCACACTGCACAATGCCTACTTCACCTGTACTGGCTCAAGCGTCTCCATAAAGCGATAGACAGCTTTGGGGATTTACATTTCCAAAGGGTCTCACGGCCTGGTGACTCCCACAAACTTCACACACCGTGTAGGCTTCCTCAAGTCTTGCATGCAGTGGCTCAGGTGACCTTTTACCCCACAGCTCAAAATCTCTTGGCATGGCCCTTGGCACAGGATCGATCATGTGCTCCAGGACTGCAGTTAAGGGAGTTCTCCCGCAGCAGTCAGCATTGGTTGGCTATTTCGGGGCATCTCATCACAGCGTACACTGCTTTCAACTGCTTTTAATAGCGTATAATGCAGAATAAACAACCAGGGATTTTCAGCATGTTTTCATAAAAATATTTCTTAAGCCGTAAACAAAGATATATTGAGTTGTATTTATCCATTGTTAAGTTGGCCATGGGAACACAGAGAGAATTCATAGTATTGCTGGGGCCCTCATGACACCACACAGATATTATTCTTGCATTTTAGATTATATTTATGGTATAGAATACTACATTCTTCTTATCTCTGCTGAAGAATGTACAATTTACAATGCTTCTTGATGCCTCTAACCCAATGGTTCCCAACCTGTTGTCCGGGGTCCGTGACTGCTTAGAAAATTAAATATTATTAACAGCTTAATAAAGTGCATATAAATAAAGTGTCTAAACGTACAACTGAAACATTTGAAACATTGTAAATGTAAAGGAATCTGAAAATGGACGATGTGTGGCGTCCATTGGATTTAGAAAAGCTCTAACCTTCGTACTAAAAATTGTTTTTTTATTTTTTTGTATTTATATTTGTTTGCAACTTAAATAAAATGTGTTATCATTTGTGTATGTGTTTGATGAATGCTTGTTTCTGTGTTTTTTTGTGTATTGTTTTGAGATTCAGAACATCAACAATGTATAATCTACAATGTATAGGCCGGGGTCCCCAGCTTCCAGTAAGGACTCGGTGGGGGGTCCCTGAATACCAATAATGATTTAGTGGAGGGTCCCCGGGGTCCAGTAATGAACAAGTAGGGGTCCACAAAAGTCAAAAGTCAAAAGTTTGGGAACCACTGCTCCAACCGATAATGGGGCAAATAAATTCAGACACCAAAGACTCGGTGCTTTCAAGCAATAACGAAAACACATTAGCACACCTTAACATAAATCTAGACTTTGCCTCCTAACTTCGGCTATGGCCGTAAATAAACTCGGATCGTGTTTAGGTGCCAGACATCTGCTGGAACTGTGATGCACGAGCAGCTCATGGGGCCTCCGGGAATGAAATTCGCGCGCTGAGCAGACTCATTAATGACACTGAAGAGGGGCCAATGAAGGCGGTGTGGGAGCAGCCGCGGCCAGCGACTGGTGCAAGGTAAGGAAATGACTGGAGATCCCAGGGAGCCAAGCCAAGGACTTGGAAGATACAGAAAAGGAAATAAAAAGGAACGTTTCATGAAGAAGTTTCGCAATTCTGAAAATGAATTGGTTTTCTGTAGCACTTGTTCGGTTTTCTGCTGACAGAGCCCTGCAGAGCCGCTAGAGAGAACATTCCTCACGTTTAAAGCAAAGGGGTTACTTTGGCTTCAAGTTGATAGTCCAAAAGAGGATTAATATTAAAATCTGTTTAACTGTTCAGTAAAGACTGGCTATAAAAAACAGGCTTGCGTTGGCTTCCTTTGAAAGACAATCATTTGTGGATTTAATAAACTGCACTGGCCCCAGTTATGAGCACAATGTTTCATGCAGAACGGGAGAAGAAACTGAAACAGCCCATCCAATGTAGACAAAAACTGTTCTCTTTACTCAGTCCTGCATTGCTCCTAATGACAAACAATGTGTATTTCAGATTATTCCTTTGATGATGTCTTATTAGGCCTTGAGACTTATTTTTTAGCGCCGTTTTTGAGTCGTTTTTTGACGCAAAAGAGGCGCAAATTTACAAAATACAATTGTATTTTGTAAGTTAGCGCCGTTTTTGCGTCAAAAAGCGGCGCAAATGCGGCGCTAAAAAAGTATAAATATGGGCCTTAGTGTGACATAGTTTATGGAATAGAACTCTTGACTTGATCATGTTATCCCTGGGTAGCATCTCAAAGGTTCCTCTTTATGACAATCCTCTCCAGGGTCTATAGCTGTGGGGCAAAAATACTGCAGATTCCGCGTTGTTTACTCACCTAATTAAAGCAAACTACTCCCCTAATAGAAGCAAACTACCTCTCTCTGACTGCACATCACTACCAAACCAAATCAGACTTCTGTCTGTGATGGAAACTTTGACTCCACAAGGAAACGTATCAAAGGTGCTTCAAAGCCATATTTAATACAGATCATCCCTATACAAAAGATGAATGAACAGGAAGCCCAACACAATTCAACATGGTCTGTATCATCTGTGAACGGAAAGAAGTCTCATTTCACCTATGACACGGCATTATAAAACAAGGCATGACAGTGGGTAGAATCACTGACAGAATGTATTTCTGCTGCAAAGGAGAGAAAACTATTTTGAGAATAACTCGCATGGAAACTTACAACAAAAAGGAAATATATGTCACCATGGATTAATGATGAAAAAAAAAGATAAAAACATACTTGTATACACTTTAACTCCAATGTTACCAACTAAAGAGCAAAAAAGACAAAGAAAAACACCTTCAAATGTACAACAGGATTAATAAATACTTCATCGAAAAACCAAAAGAGCCCACTACTTAAACAGGATTTCTGACACTAAGGACTTGATTTAAGAAAAGTGGCGCTCTACTGAGTGCACTCACTGAAGCACGAGGACCAGAAGAGGCAAGACAGTGAAAGCAGTGGGCAAGTGCATTTTTATTTTTTATGGATAACACACTGACAAGAACTGTAAGAAACTCGCACTGTCTTTAGCCTCAACGCCAGAGCTCTCAGTTCTGTTAACACTGTGTATAACAAGCCATGAATGACAGCTTTGGTGTCGGCCTGGTATTGCTAGTAAGTGGTTGCTCCACCAAATATTTAGGGTACCAGCCACCACTGAACTACACAAAATGCTGATAGAATTTTGCAGTCCAGAACGCACATCTGTTTCATCACCTTCTGTAGGAGGCTGGCCTGGCTTGTAGTGGGTACCAGAGGTACTTACACCTTGTGCCAGGTCCAGTTATCCCTTATTAGTGTAGAAGAGGTGTTTCTAGCAGCTTAGGAGGATAGAAGGTAGCTATGGCAAAGCAGCTTAGGCTGAACTAGGAGACATGTAAAGCTCCTACTATACCACTGGTGTCATATGCACAATATCATAAGAAAACAGAATACACAGAAGTACTAAAAATAAAGGTACTTTATTTTTATGACAATATGCCAAAAGTATCTCAGTGAGTACCCTCAGTATGAGGATAAGATATATACACAAGATATATGTACACAAACCAAAATTATGCAGGTAATAGCAAGAAAAGTAATGCAAGCAGTGTAAAATTACAGTAGATTGCAATAGGAGCACATAGGTATAGGGGCAACACAAACCATATACTCCAAAAGTGGAATGCGAACCACGAATGGACCCCAAACCTATGTGAGCTTGTAGAGGGTCGCTGGGACTGTAAGAAAACAGTGAGGGTTAGAAAAATAGCCCACCCCTAGACCCTGAAAGGTAGGTGTAAAGTGCACCTACTACCCCCAGAGAGCACAGAAGTCGTGATAGGGGGATTCTGCAGGAAGAACAAACACCAGCAATTCAACAACAGTGGATTTCCGGACCTGAGTACCTGTAAGACAAGGGGACCAAGTCCAATAGTCGCGACAGTGTCGAGAGTGGGTAGGAGCCCAGGAAATGCTAGCTGAGGGTGCAAGGAAGCTGCCACCTGTTGGAAGAAGCTTGGAGTTCTGCAAGAACGAAGAGGACTAAGAACTTCCCCTTTGGAGGATGGATGTCCCACGTCGCGATGAAGCTTGCAGAGGTGTTCCCACGCAGAAAGACTGCAAACAAGCCTTGCTAGCTGCAAGGGTTGCGGTAGAGGTTTTTGGGTGCTGCTGTGGCCCAGGAGGGACCAGGATGTCGCCACTTGGAGAAGGAGGCAGAGGGGGCGCCCAGCAAGTCAGGGAGCCCTCAAAGAAGCAGGCAGCACCTGCAGAAGTACCTGAACAGGCACTTAGAAGAAAAGTGAACCGGAGTCCACCCGAAGTCACAAAAGGGAGTCCCACGACGCCGGAGGACAACTCGGAAGGTTGTGCACTGCAGGTTAGAGTGTCGGGGACCCAGGCTTGGCTGTGCACGAAGGAAATCCTGGAAGAGTGCACAGGAGCCGGAGCAGCTGCAAATCACGTGGTACCCAGCAATGCAGTCTAGCGTGGGAAGGCAAGGACTTACCTCACCAAACTTGGACTGGAGAGTCACTGGACTGTGGAAGTCACTTGGACAGAGTTGCTGAGTTCTAGAGACCACGCTCGTCGTGCTGAGAGGGGACCCAGAGGACCGGTGATGCAGTCTTTTGTTGCCTGCGGTTGCAGTGGGAAGATTCCGTCGACCCACGGGAGATTTCTTCAGAGCTCCTGGTGCAGGGAGGAGGCAGGCTACCCCCAGAGCACGCACCACCTGGAAACAGTCGAGAAAGCCAGCAGGATGAAGCGATACAAGGTTGCTAGTAGTCGTCTTGCTACTTTGTTGCGGTTTTGCAGGCATCCTGAGCAGTCAGCGGTCGATCCTTTGGCAGAAGGTGAAGAGGGAGATGCAGAGGAACTCTGGTGAGCTCTTGCAATCGTTATCTGGTGAGATCCCCAAAGCAGAGACCCTAAATAGCCAGAAAATGAGGTTTGGCTACCTAGGAAGGAGGATTGGCTACCAAGAGAGGTAAGAGCCTATCAGAAGGAGCCTCTGACGTCACCTGCTGGCACTGGCGACTGAGAGCAGTCCAGTGTGCCACAAACACCTCTGTTTCCAAGATGGCAGAGGTCTGGGACACACTGGAGGAGCTCTGGGCACCTCCCCAGGGAGGTGCAAGTCAGGGGAGTGGTCACTCCACTTTCCTTTGTCCAGTTTCGTGCCAGAGCAGGGCTGGGGGATCCCTGAACCGGTGTAGACTGGCTTATGCAGAGATGGGCACCATCTGTGCCCATCAAAGCATTTCCAGAGGCTGGGGGAGGCAACTCCTCCCCAGCCCTCACACCTATTTCCAAAGGGAGAGGGTGTTACACCCTCTCTCAGAGGAAGTCCTTTGTTCTGCCTTTGTGGGCCAGGGCTGCCTGGACCCCAGGAGGGCAGAAACCTGTCTGAGGGGTTGGCAGCAGCAGCAGCTGCAGTGGAGACCCCGGAAAGGCAGTTTGGCAGTACCCGGGTTCTGTACTAGAGACCCGGGGGATCATGGAATTGTCCCCCCAATGCCAGAATGGCATTGGGGTGACAATTCCATGATCTTAGACATGTTACATGGCCATGTTCGGAGTTACCATTGTGACGCTGTACATAGGTAGTGACCTATGTACAGTGCACGCGTGTAATGGTGTCCCCGCACTCACAAAGTCCGTGGAATTTGCCCTGAACGATGTGGGGGCCCCTTGGCTAGTGCCAGAGTGCCCACACACTAAGTAACTTTGCATCCAACTTTCACCAGGTGAAGGTTAGACATATAGGTGACTTATAAGTTACTTAAGTGCAGTGGTAAATGGCTGTGAAATAACGTGGACGCTATTTCACTCAGGCTACACTGGCAGGCCTGTGTAAGAATTGTCAGAGCTCCCTATGGATGGCAAAAGAAATGCTGCAGCCCGTAGGGATCTCTTGGAACCCCAATACCCTGGGTACCTCAGTACCATATACTAGGGAATTATATGGGTGTACCAGTATGCCAATGTGAATTGGTAAAATTAGTCACTAGCCTGTTAGTGACAAATTTGGAAAGCAGAGAGAGCATAACCACTGAGGTTCTGGTTAGCAGAGCTCAGTGAGACAGTTAGGCATCACACAGGGAACACATACAGGGCACATACTTATGAGCACTGGGGCCATGCCTGGCAGGGTCCCAGTGACACATAGACTAAAACAACATATATACAGTGAAATATGGGGGTAACATGCCAGGCAGGATGGTACTTTCCTACACCTTCATCACAGAATTTCTGTAACATATTGGCTGATCATTTCATTACCAAAGCAAAAACAACAAAATAATACCTACTAAACAAACCAACAAGCTCCCAAATGGAAATCCAGGATACTGAGAACACTACAAAAAGAAAGACCCTTAGTCTAAATTCTTTTCAGGAACTGACTGGCAGGAAATTCCATTATATGAGTGAAGCTGTTGGCTTGCCATCACACTCTTTCCTTACTCACCGTTTAAATAAAATACTAATATTAACTCTGGCTCTAGTTCCAAAAAACAACATAATCAACAACTCCTTAAGCACAAGTACATTTACAGTAGAACTTAAAATATTTTATATACAACCATTCATTAAGAAACATACCCTGGGCACTACAATTTAATTCTCAAACAATCTGAAAACTGATCATAAAATAGACAGGGGCTTAGCTTCAGGGGGATTACTCCCCAATAATAAATGTATTTTCTGATGAATAGCTGGGTACAGGTGTTCTCAGTAAGGTAAGGTGCAGTGTCTTTTCAGATGTCACAGGTTTTTTTTACATACAAACACACACAAAAACACACACACACTCTCTACCTCTCTGCTTTGAAAGACTTCAAAAATGTTTGTTATTTTAGAAAATATTATGTTTTCTCTCACTTAGTAACCCTGCCAATCCGCATTTGTCTCCCTTTCCACTGCCCTTTTACCCCCTCTCATGTGCCTTCCTTGTTGTATAATGTATTTTGACAGTATATCAGCCGGGGCCCGTCATTTGGGGCTGATGAGCCACACCCCCCCCCACCTTTTGTCCCTCAAGAAGAGTGTCTGTCAGAATGAGCAAAGGTCAGCCTTACAGACACTCTTCATTTTCAGATCAGGCAGCCAGGAGCTAGACATGAGCTATTTGCACAGGCTTCTGGCGGCCTAAGCTTAACTTTGCTGGGCTGAAGAAGTTACAGCCCTGTGGCTATGACCTCTTCAGTCTAGCAAAGGTGCCTCAAGCCTCCCCCTCATGACAAGGGGGAATGTCACTGATTGCCTCAAACCGAGGTGCTTCACTTTTGAGCCCTGAAGCACCCAGGGCCGACTGTCAATCAGTGACACATCGTCACAGAGTGGGGTGGGGTCAGCATTGTCACTGACCCCATCCCACTCTGTGACGAGTTGGGACTGCTGACTTCCCTCATTGGCTGACCTTCGGTTAGCCAGTGAGGGAAGGCAGGAGTCCCAACCCTACTGAGAACTCCGAGGCAGAGCTGAAGGTAAGTGTGTGTGTGTTTTTTTTTTTTAAATGAATGTTTGGTGCGTAACTATGTGTATGTTTGAATATTTGATAATGATTGTTGTGAATGGATGTGTGTGCGCATGTGTGTGAATGAGTGTAAGTGTGCCTGTGTATCCCGCTCGCCCCCTCCCTCTTAAAGTTACCGGCCGCCACTGCATTATATGCCAGCTTGATAGTTGGAAAATCTGAACCTAACACCCTCCCCCCAATTTTACCAAGCAAACTACGCCCCTGAAGGTAGAGCTCTTGCTGCTCCCACACCCTGAAGCAAATTTCCTACCTTTTGACCAACAAACCGGCTTCTATCCAGGCACACATACTGAATCTGCCTTGATCAGAGATGGTCTGAAAATATGGCAAATATTAATAGGGTAGCAGCACTACGACTCCTCAACCTATCAGGAACCTTTGACATTATACAGGAATTTGAGGGACAGGGAGCATTTGGACAGGTCCAGTGTACAGCCTCCTTCAATGATTAGTACAAATCATAAAGTACACTGTTCCTCAGAGGTTACAGAGGCACTTCTATGTTTAGAAGCTAAAACCCTCACACACCCACTGGATGTCATGCTTCATCATCGGGTCTGCTCCTCATCGGACTGGTGCTAAAATGTCCCACGAGCCCCACAAGAGGGCTCTGTGCCAGAGATCTTTTGAAGTGTGTGGCAAGAAAATGAGTAGGAAAAAAATCAGACCTACTATAGAGAACAAAGAGCTGGAAGAAATAGATTAAAATTGGCTTGATGACCACACTGCACCAGATTTATTGTACGTGATGGGTCTCGGTCAAGTTTAAAAATGAGGGGGAGTAGGGAGGAAATGATGTTCCTCTACTCTATTCAACTAAGTATAGGGCAAAAGAACACTATCTGTAACCCTAACTTATGACTTATGAATTGATATCTCTGTGTCCAGTCACATTTGGCAGTATATTTCTATTGCTATTGATTCTATTAAAAGTGACGACAGTCTCTCGGCCTGCACTTTGCCCATGATGCCCTTCCCTTAATATAGGAGGGTAAGCTTTTATACTATTTTGTTCAACTTTAGAGGTAATCAATGGGCTATGACAGTTTCACGACATGCCATAGAAATTGTCACAAAAGCATGTAAGCATGTAAGCATGCCATCACTGAGTATTATCACATTAGGGTGGCTTTCTTTTTTATGTATATTTGACTTTATGCTGTATGTTTTTTTTTTGTTTTCCTCTTTATAGGTCTACACTTATTATGGCCATTTTTTGCATAGCTTTCTATGTAAGTTACAGTTTTTCTATTTGTTTACTCTCATTTAGGTATTTTTATGGGTAGCTAAGGATTTTTTTGTGGTCCTGATGAAACACCATTTGATCCATAGGGACACTCAAGGTGTGAAACATGTTGACCTGTAGTTTTGGCTAGAGATAGTGTCCTTTGCCCTGCACTTAGTTGGATAGAGTAGAGGAACATTATTTCCTCCATACTCCCCTTTTTAACCTTGACCGAGACCCATCACGTAAATAAATCTGTTGCAGTGTGGTTCTCAAGCCAATTTTAATCTATTTTTTCCATCTCCCTGTTCTCTATAATGGGTCTGAATTTTTCCTACTCATTTTCTTGGCACGCACTTCTCTGGCACAGAGCCCCCTCGTGGGGCCCATCAGACATTGCAGCGCCAGTCCGACGAGCAGACCCGGTGATGAAGCATGACATCCAGTGGGTGTGTGAAGGTTTTAGCTTCTAAACTTAGAAGTGCCTCTGTAACCTCTGAGGAACAGTGTACTTTATAATCATGAAACATTTTCAGATAGACGTTAAAAAATTGGCACTGAAGAAAACATCACTGGTTCTCCTCCTTCCCTTTTGGGCACAACAAGCATCATTTCTATACCTCGTTTACCTATACACCATTCAACATTGAAGAGGATGTACCTCTACGATCAATAATTTCACCATTCTTTTTCAACATTTACATTGGCCCACTACTTGAACTCATGAAATCCTTTCGCCTCACATTCTATAATTACGCTGATGATACCTAGTGAATCTCACATTGCCTAACCTCTTGAATCCTTGAATTTTTAAAATATTTTATTGCCTGACTGCTGTTTACCAATGGAGGATAAAGGCTGACCTTAAGCTTAACGCATCAAAGACTGAGGTTCTAATGTGAAGTCTGGTCCAAAGAATCAGAAAAACCACTCACATCAAAAGTAGTAAGAAACCTATGAGTTATCATGAACGCAGCCCTAACTATAAACCTTCAAGTTAATGAAGTAACAAAATCTCAATTTCATACCATGTGGATACTACAACACATTTTGCTGCATCTGGGGTTCCCTCAGAAGATGCAAGCAATTACATCCCTCATCATATAGAGACCTGATTATGCAAATGGTTTGTTCATCATAATACCACCTTAACTTTTGAGATGCCTCCAAATAATCCATAATGCAGTGGCAAAACAGTTTCTACGTGTAAAGCTACAATACCACATCTCGCCTGTGTTAAAGACCCTTCACTAGCACTCTGTTGCTAGAGGAATTACTTTAAAAATACTTCATTACAAATATGGCATAATATGGCAAGGTGCCTGTTTTCATACTCATGAAGCTATATCGATACTGTCAGAAAAGACATTACATTGCTCTCCAAATATTTCCAACCTACAAGTACAATTGGTGGCGCATGCTTTTCCACCCAAGCTGCTAAATTATGAAACACAAGAGCCATTAATAATGACCTAGAATTTTCGCCACTTGAACTTATTGAGGCAAAAGATCGGTACTAATCTTCTATCTGAATGATAGAAAATGTAGAATCCAATTTAGAACAAGGCAAATACCAAACAGACCCAACTAAGTCAAAATGACATCCCCTCAGCCTAAATGAAAAGAGATGGAAAGTTGATAAGAAACTCATTCTCAACTGCAACATCAACATAAACAAAAACAAAATAACTCTAATCATTCAATAGGCACAAGTAAATATCAAAATTATATCAAATCCAGATTCCTGAGCATACTACTGTTTGATACCAACAGCAATTTCTTAAAGCAATCAGAGAAATTAAAAAAATATTATTACATAATTCGATACCTTGTGTGATTCCTCTGTCAGTAATAAATGAGGTTCTTCTCTATTGTGCCTAAACTACAAATGTGATTTTGCTGTACATTCAAACACAATTCTATATTTCTGCTTTAAGCTTTCATACTCAGACCAAGCAACACCTTATTTCACTCCATAATAACATAGTAAAATTATGTAATCAAATGGCATAACTATGTATTATTATTCAGGTGTGACAAACTTTATCCACATCCATGACATTTGTTACTAATAGTGTGAACCTGCACAATCTCATACTAATCTGCATGAGAATAAACAAACTGTGTATCATGACATGAAAGTGCACAACTAACCACAACCCGTAAAATTGTCTAATCACAAACATTTGGCTACCACAGACCTGCATGCTACCTATTCTTCAAAGCACTTCACTGCCTCACTAGGAGTAGTAAGTACTATGTAAATACCCATACCACATCTTCCTACAGGTCGTGTAGATCCAAAAATATCTTATGATAACCTCATGGCAAATGTTATGGACATCCAGGTGAACCATACTGGGAGCTTTATATTTTACATAATTGATGTTTGTCAATAAGTGCAAAATCCTGATAATGAGGAGATACATGAGCACAACGGTTGTACGTTACTACATCTACTAAATTGACCAAAATCAACTTTAACGGAACTACATTGAGGAGCAATATATCATCAAGGTAAATTCTTAACCTCAAATTTAAATCTAGCAAGTCACTGTTTATAATGTGCTGCTGAGGCTGTTGAGTTGGAAACACATCATTTGAATTTGTCACAAATGTGATGTGTTGAATTGATCAATAATTTGCCAATTCATGTTTATCCTAGTTATTTTCATTTCCTACAGCAAAGTCGAGGTGCCTTTTTAACACAATGGAAAAGGTTATTTTAAGATTTTATTAGGGCCTGGATAATGCAACAGATAAAAACCATTTAAAAAACAAATGGATTTGTTGCACCCAAAAACATATTAGAAAAAAGCCTAGAAAGAAGCATTGGCTTTGATGATGACTGGCAAACATAATTGACTATTACCGCCTAAAAATGTAAGGTTTTTTGTAATATCAATTTGAATGCCAATTTGATGGCAAAATACATACACAGTTTTAAATTGTTCTTACACATTATTTGGAACAGGGATTGAGCCACACAACCAATGTGAATTAAGAACAGGGAGCTCTGTTTACAGACAGTATCATGTAGTGCTGTAACAGGAATCAGAGTGCACCCTTCCTCTCTGACAAGTCTGCAAGTCATGTCTGTAATGACTGAGAAAAGGGACAACATTGCAGATGTTGATCAACTTGAGCAAATGTCAGCATCAAAGCATCTCTCTAAGTGAAAGGGGTTCATTGTTTCCAAAGATGGTCAGAACTTAACAGTTGCGCCCCTGCACTTTAAAAAGCTTTTCAATGATTAAACCGACAACATCTGGGTATGACTAAGCAAGAGACTAGATAGCATCAAATCTTTCTAATTTGTAATGAATGCATCCCTTGAATGGTAAATCAATACAGAACTGTGTCTAGCAGACTTCGGCCCTCTTTAGGAGGCTGGCGGTCTTAGGACTGCCAGCCACGCGATGGCGGTCGGACCTCCGCAGACAGGGTGGTCCGTCTGCCCCATTATGACCCTGGCTGATCCGCCGAGGTCATACCGCCGACATCTCCAGGCTGCAGCCAGCCTGCAGCCTGGCAGTCCCGGCAGCTGTAATCCACCAGGGCAGCACTGCCCTGGGGATTACGAGTCCCCATCCGCCAGCCTTCCCATGGTGGTAAACACTGCCATGAAAGGCTGGCAGAACGGAGGCCCCCATGCACAGCCCCATTGCACATTTGTGCGACAGGTGGTGCTGCACCAGACCCACCTCAACATTGCCGCCAGCTTGATTACGAGCCGGCTTCAATGTTGTAGTGAGTTTTCCACTGGGCCAGCGAGCGGAAACACTGTTTTCGTCCTCTAGCCCAGCGGAAAAATCCTTATCACCAGCACTGGCGGTATGATGGCGCCTATGGCTTCGGCGGTCTTTGAAAAACACTGGCAAAGTTTTAATGAGGGCCTTCTTGTCTGAACCACTGCGTATTAATTAATACTACATTAGAGCCATAAATGTCCAACCCTGGGAACATCCTTATTTCAAATTCCAAAAAGCAACTGACATTTATCATTATCATTCTGAAGGAATACCTGTCCACCGATTTTAGAGATGTCTGTCAGTCAGGCAGACATCTCTTGCATTGACAGTAATCACAGTCACTGCAGTTCCTGTCAATACATTGAAAGTTTAGCAGATGACTCTGATAGTGGAGAAGTGTGGCTCAATGGTTAGAGCGGCAGACCCTGAAGCAGAGATCTGGCTCAAGACCAGGGTTCAAGTCCCGCTTCGGCAGGTCTTGGGCTCAATTCCCCATGACCAGATAATTCTCGCCTCGGTGCCTAATCTAATTCATGGGTCCCACTCTGCAACTCTGGGCAATAGCTTGCTTAATCTCCACAACGGCCCCAACAGCGCTTGGATGCCTGGCTTCACCCTGTGGGTGCCTCACAGGGAAAAGCCAGGAGGGGTTCCATAGCGGTATGAGTACAGCGCCTTGAGACCCTAACGGGTGAGTAGTGCGCTATACAAGTGCTAATTTATATTTTTTTTTTACATTTACTCTGTCAACATGATGTAGTCATTTGGCAAACCTTCAATATTTCGTTTATTATCAAAAACAAAATTAAAAATACAATGATCCCCCTCACCATTGGGAATTTCTCCCATGCGTTACGTCTAATTTACATGTTTAAACTACCCCTCACCACCAGGTTTTACCAATCAGTGACAGGCAGTGAAAACTAGCCATTTGACAACCCACTCTAATTCGGGGGAGGTCAGATGGCCAAACCTTTGACAGCCCACCTCATTTGGCCATTGGAGGGGTAGGTCAGAGGCAGAGACTGCGTAGTCTCTGCTGCTGGTATACTGAAGATCCAAATTAGGCAACTGGATCTTGAGTATGGTGGAAAGGATACTCCATAGTCTTTGCATCTGAGTATCCATTCCGTTGTACTCAAAATCAGGCACTATGTCAAAAGGTAAAAACTTTGACCAGGATGATACTTGGTGTATCCGACCGCCTCACCATCACAGTCAGCCTTAAATTGCACCTAGGTCCCAGTCAATCACTAACAGTGATTTCTGATTGCTCTTTACGTTTTCTTGGAGCTTTTTGAATTCAGTCTTTAAACATTCATGCCTATACTCTGCTCCCTTTATTGACTTTTAGCCATTTCAGTGTCATTGTTCTGAATAGTTTTTAATTAACAGTTTCTTAATTTTTATAAATTGGTTGTGGGTTTTTATTGACTTCTGGGCTGTTTGTATGTTGCTAAATACTTAGCACATGTTCCTAGATTAAGGCTGTCTGTTCTGTCCTATAAGCTACCAGGCACTCAGCCCTGGTTTAAATTATTGGCACTGCGTGTTTGACCCGGCAATATTATGTGACTTCTTACTTTGGTAGTACTCACATCCTCCCCACCTAATAACACATGACCCTTTTCCTAGAGTAGCAGAACAATCTGACACATAACTTTTTTACTCTCCAGAATATAAATCACTTGAGGCTTTAACTCATGCGATGCCACTTTAATCATGTTGAGCACATTCACACCAATGCAGCTCAAATTCCAAAGTAATTTATACATTTTAGTTTACAATTTCTCTTTAAGAATAGGTAAAATGCACTTCTGCAAAATAAATCACAGTTTGGAATGTCCTCAGGTAAGCAATAGGGTTATTAGTTGAGGGAGGTGAGAGTCCCACTCAGGTAATAAACACAGAATTTGTCAGGATGAACCACAAAAGTCACTAAATAAACCTGTGTTTACAGCACTCACCCAGTAATAAAATAAAATCCAGACACAAAGAAAATCCTAAACAGTGGTAGAAACAAAGAGTAAAACGTAATAACTAAAATGATGCCAAAATGACAATCATCCAGGCCCACATTTATGGGCATTTGGGGCAGGGCAGCGCAGCAAGTCAGCTTGCTGCGCTGCGTCAAAGTGAAAAGGCAGGAATGCTCCTTTTCTATGGAATACGGGGCATTCTTCTTATTTCCCCCTGCGTTGGCGCCGCTTCAGCAGCCTAGTGCCAACACAGGCACCCTTGCACCAGGGGGCAAGTGTGTCTGCATTGTAGGTAGGTAGGCAAGATTGTTTTTGTGCAAGAAGGGGTAGCTTCCTGTACAAAAACAATCCTGGGAGACTTTTTCCTCTTTCTATGTGTGCTGCAGAAGGAGAGAAAAATAACGAGGAGAAATAAAGATATTTCTCATCATTGCGCCTCCACGGAAGAGGCATAAGGTGTTGGGGCATCCCCAGATTTATAGACTCTTGAGGAAAAACCCACTACAACATCCATGGAACGTCTCCCTGGCACAGAGTAAGGCAATTCAGCAATTTGCGCTGCTTTGCCTTACTCCATATCTATGAGGCCAGTCAAAGCCACACAAAGTGGCTTTGTGTAGCCTCATAGATATAGTTGAGAGGCTTGGGCTGCTGCTGCGTCAATAAAGGTGAAGCAACAGAGGCACAAACCTCTCATAAATATACCCCCAATTGATAGAACTGAAATTATGATTTTTTAAGGTTTCAGGTAAAAAAGCACCAAGAAGCACAAAATGGCACTCGCACTTATCTGGTCGAGTTGGACCGGGTCAAGGTCACAAATTCAGGAAGAGCGCGATGGAGCATGGGTCAGATACTGGGACCAGGTTCATCCTGCTATGTAGTGTACTGTCTCAAAGTCCAAGTCCATGCAAAGAGCCTTGACTGCAGCTTCACTCTGGGGGGGAGAGGGGTTGAGAGGTCATGGGTGTAAAGAGAGGTTGCCGTTAGAGCTTTGCCTTGGTGGTTGACGTAGGCGGTCTCTGTTTCACACGAAGAGCAGGTCACAGTCTGAACTTCTCGTTGGTGGCAACGTGGTGACCGTTGCTAATGCAAGGAACCTGCTTGTGGTTGTAAAGATCCCAAACTTCTGGATTTTTACCCAGGGTGTAGATTTCTGTAGATTTGAGGGCAGAGGAATACACTCTGATGCCAGCTAAGGGCCCAGGACCTGGGGGGCACCTCTTGAGAATCAAGACTCACACCAGCAGAGGCCAGTGGCAGGGCTTAGGCAAGTTCAGTTGGTGCTGGTTAGCTGGGCAGTTGCAGAAAGGCCTCTGGAAGCTTGTTGTGTCCCTGTATCTAAAACAGGTCAGCCAACTGTCCCTTGGAGTCACTTCCGGGGATCCTAGGTTCAAGGCAAACAGGTCCAGCCTTCCTTCTTCAGACAGCAAGGAAGTCCTTCTTCTGAATCTTCCACAGGCCCAGGTGTTCAGGAGTGTTCTGGTGAGTGGTTCTGAAGGTGCCACATTTGTACCTAGTGACAGTCTATGTGTGTGTGTGTTGGGGGGGGGGATCGCTGGCATGCCCCTAAAAATAGTTCTGGACAGTTCCTTCCCTTTCCCTAGGGTTGGGTATGAGAAAGGCAAAGTGCCAGGTTCCTTCATGTGTGCTGCAGGCAGGGTCCTTTGAAGTTTAATCAAAGCAGGGCATAACTCCTCCCACGCCAGCCTGTCAGGAAGGCCCACTCCCTCTACACTCAGCCACCCCTTTGTCCCCATGTCAGGATGAAATACACAACACACCTCAGGAGAGCCAATGATAGTCACTTGGCAGAAAAGCACATTTGGTTTAGGCACAAAATGCCAATTTTCTAAAAGTGGTATTTTCAGAATAGTAATTTAAAATCCGATTTTACCATTAAAGAGGATTTTAAACTACAGTTCAAATGAATGGAAGACGCATTTCTCCATCTGTTCTTAAACTGAAGTTATCACTTTATAAGTGTAATGAGATAACCCAGTGTTAGTCTATGGGAGTGATAGCCTTTCCACAGTGAAAAAATGTCTTTATGAGTCAGAACATGATAAACTTAAGTGAACATGTCCTACTTTTTAAATATCATGCACCTTGCCCTCTGAGCTGTACCAGACTACCTTAGGGGTGACTTGTCAGTATTATAAAGGAAGGCTTAGGCGTGGCAAAATGTTAGTTTTGCTACATCAAAATGGCTGTTTAAAACTGCAATAATGGGTGGAGTAGCAAGCCAGAAACATGTTTTATACTGATACTTTAGTGGGTAGAACAATTGGTGCTGCAGCCCACTTTTAGCATTTAATTTACAGGCCTTGGGTACATGTTGCACCATTTACTAGGGACTTTAAAGTATATGTGCAAATTAAGTGTATACCAATTTTACCATGTTTAAGGGAGGAAGTAGAAGCACTTTACTCCTGGGCAGCAGGGGTAAAGTGCCCAGAGTCCTAATGCACACAAAAAAACTAAATCAGCAAATACAAGGGAGTGAAGGCAAAAGGTCTTGGGGAATACAATTCCACGATGTCAGGTCAAACAACTCATGGACAGAAAAATTATGGAGGTTATAACAGTCACTCAAATTAATCTACATAGGAGTGTTCATACTTACTGGAATTCTGAATCCATTCTGTATCTTCAGGATAACAACTGACTCTGTAAATGAGATCCGTGTAAATGCATTGCATGTACGTTTATCGAAGTTGAACATACAAAAATTCTGGTATGTACCTAGCCAATTTCTCACTGATTGGTTTGCTCATCAAGAATAGACCCCATAAACTCTAGTGGGTATGTGCAGGAAAAATGTAGACAATTAATTTTACATCCACTGCAGAGCTGGCATGTGCAACGAAGTTCTGGTGGTTCTGACTGCTGTTCCTTTACAATCCATTAGTGAATTGAACCAGACCAGCAATGGGTTTGGCTGAGTTTTGGTTAGTAAATCAGTTTATTAAAAGTACAATTGATGACCTGGAATCATAATACTAGTCATACAAACCTTCTTAAACACGGATCTAAAATTTGAAAGTAATATACACAAGAATTAGACCTCCAGTGATCACATAAAATGCCATATTTTTAGATCTTAATCAATTCCTTCCACAATATATCATAGTCTAATTTACCTAAATACACATGTGCCCCCTCTATGCCATTATTTTAGTTAGTGCTACCTACATTCCTCAAACCTACGTTAGAACATTGGAGGCTCATGTTAACTCTGTGCATGTAGTCAAAGAAATATCAGGCTCAACAGCGGCAACCTGTAACAGAACTTCAAAAACAGAATGCACTTGGCTTTCTGACTGCAACAAATTCAGTTTATTTAAGCCTCTGGTAATGATAGGTGATAACCATCTCTTTATTACCAATGAGGGTAATGCGTAACATTTTGGCATGTCACAGAAAAGATGCAGGAGTTGGGGGTCACTAAAAAGGAACTGCATCATTTTTATTTTACTTCAAAGTCATAAAATGTAATGGATGTTTAGAATTTGTTTGTATAAATTAACTAGATACATGTACTACCTATACAACATAGGTGTATCATATTTTTTATGCAATGCAATGTGCATAAACAATTTTGATCCATGTTAAGGCTCTGTGTATTTCACATTATTTTTTTAGTCAGTGAGGCATCATACTGTACATTTTGATGAAATTACAAATCAAAGAAAACTCCAGATTTGTTAATATCCTTCCCTGGTATACCAAAGCACGGTGATCAAACAGCTTATGAAACACACAAAACACAATGGGAGCAATGTGTGCAAAAGTCTAAGCACTAACAATCACTTGAGTAGCATTCTAACCCATTGTTCTCTTGCCCACAATGCCACCTCAATTTTAACCCAGCCATATGCATATCAGTATTAATCCTGCTCCAGGAACAGCCAAGTCCAAATTGGCAGGCCAGGTCCTTCCTGTACCAGAACACAGGCAACCCAAGATCAGTTTCACCCTGATTGGAACTTATCAGTTGGTTCTAGTGGCACAGTGAGCATGGGAGCTACGTCTGAGCATACCCTTGTCACCTAGAGTGGTACATCAAGCATTCCGTTCACCCCCTTGTTAGGGTTCGCCCTTTACGCTCTAAGTGTGATGGGTATGTTTAAATGTGGGTTCCATGCACACTGTGCCGTAGAAATTGAGTCATACATCACTGATGGTACCTATGTAGTGCGAAACCATTCTGGGGTTGCTTGTGGGCCCTTCTGGAGGGTCCTTGTCTGGCAGTTCGGGATGGACTGTTCTTAAGAGGAGCAGGATCAGTATTGATTTGCAAAAGGTGGCCATTTGTCTAGAGTAGCATAGTGGGAGAAAAACAATGGACTGGAATGCAGCCCAAAGTGACTGCCAGTGAATGAGATTAATTCAAGCATTCCATTCACCACAATGTTGTTTATGGAACAGCTTATACACATGGAATTTAGTTACTTCAAATATTAGTATTGACTGTATTCTATATGATTTCAGGTGTTATAAATCAATACTCCAAAATTAGGCAACTGTTTCATCAAACCATTTTAAAAAGTAATAAATCTCTATATCACTTGAGTAGGTTTCTGGATATTGGTTTTTACAAACACTACGAATGGAAATATAGTGCTGCAGACTAAGTTTTGAATAACTTTACAGTAACACAATTTTTCATCACTGCAGAAACTTTTCTCGGTGTCTAAATCTTTTTCTCTTTTAACCTCTTTTCATCCTTGGCGTGGTCTCCCTTAACTTTTTGCCTCTGTTCCCCAGGTTGTTGATGTGTGCTGGACTCTGATTTTGCTGTTTTTGTTACTCTGGGCACTTTACCGCTGCTAACCAGTGCTAAAGTGCAAGTGCTCCTTTACAAAATGTGTATGTAATTGGCTTATCCATGATTGGCATATTTGGTTTACTAGTACGTCCCTAGTAAAGTGCTCTAGAGGTACCAGGGCCTGTAAATCAAATGCTACTAGTGGGCCTGTAGCACTGGTTGTGCCACCCACATGAGTAGCTCTGTAATCATGTCTCAGACCTGCCACTGCAGTGTCTGTGTGTGCAGTTTTAACTGTAAATTCGACTTGGCATGTGTACCCACTGGCCAGGCCCAAACCTTCCCTTTTCTTACATGTAAAGCACCCGTAAGGTAGGCCCTAGGTAGCCCCAAGGGCAGGGTGCAGTGTATGGTTAAGGTAGGACATATAGTAATGTGTTTTATATGTCCTGACAGTGAAATATTGCTTAATTCGTTTTTCACTGTTGCAAGGCCTGTCCCTCTCAGAGGTTAACATGGGGGCTACCTTTAAATCTGATTAAAGTGTAGATTCCCTTTGGGGGCGAATGGGCATGTGGAGTTGGGGGTCTCTGAGCTCACAATTTAAAAATACATCTTTTAGTAAAGTTGATTTTAAGACTGTGTTTGAAAATGGCACTTTTAGAAAGTGAGCATTTTCCTGCTTATACCATATCTGTGACTCTGCCTGTTTGTGGATTCCCTGTCTGGGTCAGTTTGACAGTTGGGCTGGTTGCACCTCACACTAGCAGTGACATAAAGGGAGCTGGGGTGTAGTCTGCATTTCCTGATGAGCCATCTGTGCTCGGAGGGGGGGGAGGAGTGGTCACTTACACCTGAAAGGGTCTGTGCCTGTCCTCACAAAATGCAGTCTCCGACCCCCTAGTGAGTGTCTGGGGCCTGGCCTGGGCAAGGCAGGATTTCACATTCAAAGGAGACTTTGCTTTGAAGTAGGCCTACTTCAAAGGAGAAATCGGGTATAAGATGGGCACCCAAAACCACAGACTTTAGAACACTTCTGGAAACAAGAGGAACCTCTGCCTGGAGAAGAGCTGAGGAAAAGTGCTGCCCTGTCTGTGACTGCTTTGTGGAGCTATCCTTCAGTTGCTGCTTCTGCCAGAGTAAGAGGGTAAAGACTGGACTTTGTGTGCCTTCCATCTTGTGAAGAAATCTCCAAGGGCTTGATTTAGAGCTAGCCTCCTGTTGTTTGAAGTCTCAGGGACAGCAAAGACTTCTCTCTGCCAGCACCTGGAGTCTCTGGAGAGACTCCTGCTCTGACAAGCGGTGCCCTATCCAGTCCCTGGGCCCTTGAAAGGAAAGCTGGTGGAAATCCAACGAAATCGACTTCGGACCGACGCCGCTGTTGAATCTGGTGACACCGCCTGCAACCGACTCCGTGATCTTTGCTGGAACACGACGACCTTCGCAGGCCTGACGCTGCAGCAGCCCCGCTGAAGTCTGCTACTCCGTGGAAGTCGCCGAACCACGTCGTGACCGACGACGCTCGAAGTGCGCGGATTCAGCATTTCACACAGACGCTGGATCCCTGACTTCGCGCATCAACTTGTTTTCACTCTTCACCAAAGGTACTGTACTTGGGGGGTCTAAGCGACTCCGTGTCCAGCGCCGCTGGTGTCGTCTTGTTGGGAACAACTCCTTCACGACGCCATGTTAACACCTCATCGAAGCATTTTGTGTTTCTAAGCGCTATTTTTTAGCTTAATCTTTAAAAATTCATAACTTGACTTAGGTATTTCGGATTTTTGTTGTTTTGGTCTTGTTTTGTTTAGATAAATATTTCCTATTTTTCTGAACTGGTGTTGTGTCATTTTGTAGTGTGTTCATTAAGTTACTGTGTGTGTTGGTACAAATACTTTACACCTAGCACTCTGAAGTTAAGCTTACTGCTCTGCCAAGCTACCAAGGGGGTAAGCAGGGGTTAGCTGATGGTGATTCTCTTTTACCCTGACTAGAGTGAGGATCCTTGCTTGAACAGGGGGTAACCTGACTGTCAACCAAAGACCCCAATTCTAACAACCTCTTTCACATATGATTGCTTGGTGAATTTTTCCACCCCAATGGTACAGCCATACCAACTCTTTTTTGTAGTAAACTCAGAGGCATATTTACAACAGATTGGCATAGGGCAGTGCCACAAATCTTTTTGCTGAGCTACCTTACACCAATGTAAAAGGGCAGGATTGCACTTTATTTATGAACTAATGTGCATTCCTGTCCTTTCATCTCACGCCAGCACACAATTTGTTGCCTAGCTCCAACGCAGGCACCTATGCACCATGGTGCAAGTGTGTCTGCTTTGCAGGCAGGATTGTTTTTGCGCAGGAAGGGCAGATTCAGAGAGGAGTTTTCCTTTTTCTAGGTGTGCTGCAGGGGAGGTGTAAGGTTTTGGCGCTGTCCCAGGTTTACGCAATTTAGTAAATCTGGGGCAGCGTCAAAATCCATGGGTGTTGCTTGGGAAAACCCACCGCAATGCACCCTGACGCAGATTAAGGCAACCCAGCGACTTGCGCTGGCTTGGCTCAACCCCTATCTATGAGGCCATGAAAAGCCATGCAAAGTGGCTTTATGTGGCCTGAAAGACATGGTCCTGCAGTCTGCGCTGCCAGAGTGTAAAACAAAATGACACTCTGGCGGCTCAAGGGGCTTGTAAATATGCCCCTCAGTTTGTAAGTGTGGCGAAGAAAAGTATTGGGAAACTCGGTGACTGCCCACTAGCTACCCAATGGATACTACTACCACTTCTCTGGGAATGTTCATGTACCCACGCCGAAATTTAGGACTGCAGAAACCTCCCACACTCGCATATTTTCTAAGCTACTAAGATGCAGTGAGAATCCTGGACTTAGGCCCCCAAGTGGCATTTTTATCACCCCAATGTTGAACTTAGATGCACAAATAAATTGTAAATCGAACGGTTGTTTAAGTGGCATCTATATTGAGCACGACAATAAAAAAATGCTCTCACTTTGGAAATAAAAAGAAGCATAGAATATGCTACATAGCCACCCTGCGTAGATTCCAACCTTGCAACTACATTCCAGTGTTATCTATATAAGGAATCCAGTGGGCATCACAACCAATGTCAGCCATTCCTAATACAGTATTCTTCCTTTTACACAAGGTCATGCTGTGAAGATATGAACATTTGTGCAAAAAATTACAATGCTGGCCTCTACACAATGAATGATTCATGTTGGATCCAGCCCAAACATTTTGACAAAGGTAGAAACGACAGCCGGAATCAACTGATTACAGCAAACAATTGGTTGCTGCAGATTTGTACCCTACCTTCCTGGGGGACGTCTCGCTCCGGCGAGAGGCACTGGTGTCCCTGGACCAGCCCCAGCAGACACTCCTTGCAGAACGAGTGAAGGCAGGGCAGCAGTCTTGGTTCCCTACCTCTCAGCATCTGGCTGCAAATGAAGCACTTTTGCAAAAAGTCAAAATGCTCTCCGCTAAGCGCTGGAAACATCTTCAGCGAGGCGCTAACTGGTGCCTTGCACCCTGGACTGAGATGTTCGTGCTGCATTAGCACTTGGTTTCTCCTGTCCTTCGACTGTGACAAGAGCAATGGAGTATCCTCATGAAGAGAGAGGTAAGGCGAAACTGAGAGTCACCGCTTTCAGAAGCGACGGCGTTTGGTCAGCCAAATTGTGGCAACACAATACGCCTACATAGCAGTGAGATGTGTAAATGAAAAAAATCCGGAAACAGTACTGTACTTTATTTTTTTAGCTCATATTTGGAGCATCCGCACACTTTGGACGTAGCAACACGATGCCTTTTAAGTTAGCAGCTGCATTCTGACACTTGCTAACACCACTTCCTTTCAGTGGAAGTAAATAAGTAAATTTGCATATTCGAGGGAAAGCACCTCTGAAGAGATTAAACATTACTCTGGTGAAAAAGCACCTCTGTGTATTAGTGTCACATTTTCTGCTCACATTACGAACCTATATCTAGAAAGGTATACTTCTGGGAGAATCCAAAATAACTTTCCAGTTAAGGCTACCATGTAAATCCAACCTCAAGGCCTCTTTAGAGGTTTGTAATGCAACACCACTAAACTATTTCTCACAATATTTGGGGCACAAATTGGTTTGCTAACTGAGCATTTCCTTACAGTAGAGCAGGCGATCATAAATATGAAAGCCCAAAAGATTTGCTGAAGGAAACCAACCCGACTCCGATGATCAGATACATTCTAATATGGCAATGTAGACCACTTCAGAGGAATGTACTGTTTAATAAAGGTCTTCTACCTGAGTTACAGGCCAGTACAGCAGACTCCTGGGTAGACAATGGAGTGACCAAGTGCCATTAATGGCTAGTATATAACTTCTGCTCCGATGTTTCAAAGTTTAATTTAGAAAAAGATTACTTTCAGTAGGTGGGGTATCCTAGTAGCAGTATCTTTAGCCTAAGGCAACAGCAGCTGCTAAAGGCTCTCTAACTCATTATAAGACCATTGCACGCAGTTTGGGCCTTCTGACGAGGGTAGAGGAATTTTAATGGACCATGTAGCCCTCAACAGCTGGCTACAATGGCAAATGTGTGCTTTTGTCAGAAGGTAGCCATGACCACCTTTCCAACTGGTCTTCCACCCACAAAGAGGTCCAGGCAAACATACATATACCGTGCAGATACATCTTGACCGATTGATTCAGCAGGAGTCTACCTCCATAGAATGACAGATTGACATTTGAAGTTCTTATCCTGATTTCCTGGGGTAATGAGAAATATTGTCTGACATCCACTTAAAAAGAACTGAATCAGACAAAGGTGTGGAAGAAATAACCAAACGTTCGTGCATTACTTTTGTGTTACTATTGTCTGTGGACTTGCAAATGTGCACAAGTTTCTGCGATTTAGTAGAAGCATATCTCACATAAGTTTTTGTAATTTCAAAACACTTTTGAAGTCCTTTGATATTCTGTCCACCCCTTGCTACTTTGAAAAAACTTCAGAGGTGTCTATTTTGCTGGCTTTAGGAGGAGAAAATGTTACTTTGCCAGTAACTGACTTAACATACTAGTTGTGCAGGTTTATAAAATGTTAGTAGGATGCTGGAGATTAGTGTTCCAAATCAGCTATTTCGAAATCAAATATGCTATTTCTAAATCACTTGTGCATCATTCGGACTCAAAAACATCATGTTCTCCAAAACAAATGGAATACTCAAAATTTCAGTGTGCTTAATACATGTTACATGCACTGTGAAGCACCAATAACTTAACAAGTTAAATCCATAATACAAACTATAAACTGAGCAGGTGAACATACCCAGTTGTGGGCCAGATGGCCAGATGTGGATGTTGTACTGGACTGGTACGCTTTTGGCTCAGCTTCCTCTACATTGAGCATCAAATCAGAACTGGGTCAGTTGGCAGGCCAACTTGGCATACACTGACCACATGCTTTTGCGGTCTTGAGCTTAGGGACTGGTCTATTAAAAGTGAACAGCACACTTGCCAACTTTCTGCTAGGCATGCCCACTGTAGGAAAGTACCATCTTGCCTGGCATGTTACCCCCATATTTCACTGTATATATGTTGTTTTAGTTGTATGTGTCACTGGGACCCTGCCAGCCAGGGCCCCAGTGCTCATAAGTGTGCCCTGTATGTGTTACCTGTGTTATGACTTACTGTCTCACTGAGGCTCTGCTAATCAGAACTTCAGTGGTTATGCTCTCTAATTTCTTTCCAAATTGTCACTAACAGGCTAGTGACCAATTTTACCAATTTACATTGGCATACTGGAACACCCTTATAATTCCCTAGTATATGGTACTGAGGTACCCAGGGTATTGGGGTTCCAGGAGATCCCTATGGGCTGCAGCATTTCTTTTGCCACCCATAGGGAGCTCTGACAATTCTTACACAGGCCTGCCACTGTAGCCTGAGTGAAATAACGTCCACATTATTTCACAGCCATTTACCACTGCACTTAAGTAACTTATAAGTCACCTATATGTCTAACCTTTACCTGGTAAAGGTTGGGTGCTAAGTTACTTAGTGTGTGGGCACCCTGGCACTAGCCAAGGTGCCCCCACATTGTTCAGGGCAAATTCCCCGGACTTTGTGAGTGTGGGGACACCATTACACGCGTGCACTATACATAGGTCACTACCTATGTATAGCTTCACAATGGTAACTCCGAACATGGCCATGCAACATGTCTAAGATCATGGAATTGCCCCCCCCCAATGCCATCCTGGCATTGGTGAGACAATCCCATGATCCCCTGGGTTTCTAGCACAGACCCGGGTACTGCCAAACTGCCTTTCCCGGGGTTTCACTGCAGCTGCTGCTGCTGCCAACCCCTCAGACAGGTTTCTGCCCTCCTGGGGTCCAGCCAGGCTTGGCCCAGGAAGGCAGAACAAAGGACTTCCTCAGAGAGAGGGTGTTACACCCTCTCCCTTTGGAAAAAGGTGTCAGGGCTGGGGAGGAGTAGCCTCCCCCAGCCTCTGGAAATGCTTTGATGGGCACAGATGGTGCCCATCTCTGCATAAGCCAGTCTACACCGGTTCAGGGATCCCCCAGCCCTGCTCTGGCGCGAAACTGGACAAAGGAAAGGGGAGTGACCACTCCCCTGACCTGCACCTCCCCTGGGAGGTGCCCAGAGCTCCTCCACTGTTCTCCAAACCTCTGCCATCTTGGAAACAGAGGTGCTGCTGGCACACTGGACTGCTCTGAGTGGCCAGGGCCAGCAGGTGACGTCAGAGACTCCTTCTGATAGGCTCCTCCAGGTGTTGCTAGCCTATCCTCTCTCCTAAGTAGCCAAACCTCCTTTTCTGGCTATTTAGGGTCTCTGCTTTGGGGAATTCTTTAGATAACGAATGCAAGAGCTCATCAGAGTTCCTCTGCATCTCTCTCTTCACCTTCTGCCAAGGAATCGACTGCTGACCGCGCTGGAAGCCTGCAAAACTGCAACAAAGTAGCAAAGACGACTACTGCGACCTTGTAACGCTGATCCTGCCGCCTTCTCGACTGTTTTCCTGGTGGTGCATGCTGTGGGGGTAGTCTGCCTCCTCTCTGCACTAGAAGCTCCAAAGAAATCTCCCGTGGGTCGACTGAATCATCCCCCTGCAACCGCAGGCAACAAAGAACTGCATCACCGGCCCTCTGGGCCTCCTCTCAGCACGACGAGCGAGGTCCCTTGAACTCAGCAACTCTGTCCAAGTGACTCCCACAGTCCAGTGACTCTTCAGTCCAAGTTTGGTGGAGGTAAGTCCTTGCCTCCCCACGCTAGACTGAATTGCTGGGTACCGCGTGATTTGCAGCTGCTCCGGCTCCTGTGCACTCTTCCAGGATTTCCTTTGTGCACAGCCAAGCCTGGGTCCCCGGCACTCTAACCTGCAGTGCACGACCTCCTGAGTTGTCCTCCGGCATCGTGGGACCTTCCTTTGTGACTTCGGGTGAGCTCCGGTTCACTCCACTTTGTAGTGCCTGTTCTGGCACTTCTGCGGCCTGCTTCTGAGTGGGCTCTTTGTCTTGCTGGACGCCCCTTCTGTCTCCTCACGCAATTGGCGACATCCTGGTCCCCCCTGGGCCACAGCAGCATCCAAAAACCCTAACCGCAACCCATGCAGCTAGCAAGGCTTGTTTGCGGTCTTTCTGCACGAAAACACCTCTGCAAGCTTCTTCACGACGTGGGACATCCATCCTCCAAAGGGGAAGTTTCTAGCCCTCTTCGTTCTTGCAGAATCCACAGCTTCTACCATCCAGTGGCAGCTTCTTTGCACCCACAGCTGGAATTTCCTGGGCATCTGCCCACTCCCGACTTGATCGTAACTTTTGGACTTGGGCCCCTTGTTCCACAGGTACTCTCGTCTGGAAATCCATCGTTGTTGCATTGCTGGTGTTGGTCTTTCTTGCAGAATTCCCCTATCACGACTTCTGTGCTCTCTGGGGAACTTAGGTGCACTTTGCACCCACTTTTCAGGGTATTGGGGTGGGCTATTTTTCTAACCCTCACTGTTTTCTTACAGTCCCAGCGACCCTCTACGAGCTCACATAGGTTTGGGGTCCATTCGTGGTTCGCATTCCACTTCTAGAGTATATGGTTTGTGTTGCCCCTATCCCTATGTGGTTCCATTGCATTCTATTGTTACTATACATTGTTTGCACTGTTTTCTATTGCTATTACTGCATATTTTGGTATTGTGTACATATATCTTGTGTATATTTGCTATCCTCATACTGAGGGTACTCACTGAGATACTTTGGCATATTGTCATAAAAATAAAGTACCTTTATTTTTAGTATATCTGTGTATTGTGTTTTCTTATGATATTGTGCATATGACACCAGTGGTATAGTGGGAGCTTTGCATGTCTCCTAGTTCAGCCTAAGCTGCTCTGCTAAGCTACCATTTTCTATCAGCCTAAGCTGCTAGACACCTCTTCTACACTAATAAGGGATAACTGGACCTGGTGCAGAGTGTAAGTACCCCTTGGTACCACTACAAACCAGGCCAGCCTCCTACACTGGTCGTGCAGCGGTGGGATAAGTACTTGCAACTACTTACCACTTTGTCATTTTGTACCTTTCATAAGAGAAAAATATACAAAACAAGTTCAGTGTATGTACACCTAACCAAAAAGTTTTGCTTTTCTTCTCTTACTCCTTTGCTAAGTGCTGAAAAGTACCTCTAAAACTTTCAAAAAGTTTCTAAAAAGTTAAAAAAGTTTTTTTCTGTTCCTTAAAAAGTTCTGAAACTTTTTTCTTTCTTTTTCTGTCCCTTAAACCTTTTCTATCATGTCTGGTACAGGTCAAACAGTTGATCTGACCAGAATTACTTATGATCACCTTAGCTGGAAAGGAGCAAGGAGTCTCTGCATTGAAAGAGGTTTAGGGGTAGGGAAGAATCCCTCTAGAGAACTGTTAGTTAATATGCTCATTGAACAGGATAAGACCATAGTTGGCACATCTGGTGAGAAATTAGCTGATGGTTCACACTCTGATTCTGGGGTAGCCCCAGTAAAAGTGTTAGAAGGGAACCTTCCCAACCTGCCCCTTAGCAGGCCACCTAGCATGGCTGGTACTAATGTGAGTTCTCATCACAGTAGGAGTGTTACTTCTGTAGGCCAGAGTGTTAGAGTGCCATCTGTTAGGGACAGGTCTCCCTCTGTCCATTCACACCATTCTTCTGTGTCAAGGCATGCCCAACCCACCCTCCCTGAAGACAGAATGTTAGAAAGGGAACTCAATAGATTGAGAGTGGAAGAGTCCAGGCTGAAGCTTAAAAAGCAACAGCTAGATCTAGACAGGGAAGCATTTGACTTAGAAAAAGAAAGACAGAGGTTGGGGTTTGGACCCCATGGTGGCAGCAGCAGTTTTACAGATAGTAATCCTGTGAAAGAGCATGATTATAGGAATCTGCACAAGATAGTTCCCCCTTATAAGGAGGGGGATGACATTAACAAGTGGTTTTCTGCACTTGAGAGGGCCTGTGTTGTACAGGGGGTCCCTCAAAGGCAGTGGGCTGCTATCCTATGGCTATCTTTCAGTGGAAAGGGTAGGGATAGGCTCCTTACTGTGAAGGAAAGTGATGCCAATACTTTTACAGTTCTTAAGAATGCACTCCTAGATGGTTATGGCTTAACCACTGAACAGTACAGGATCAAGTTCAGAGAAACCAAAAAGGAGTCTTCACAAGACTGGGTAGACTTTTTTGACCATTCAGTGAAGGCCTTGGAGGGGTGGTTACATGGCAGTAAAGTTTCTGACTATGAAAGCCTGTATAACTTAATCCTGAGAGAGCATATTCTTAATAATTGTGTGTCTGATTTGTTGCACCAGTACCTAGTGGACTCTGATCTGACCTCTCCCCAAGAATTGGGAAAGAAGGCAGACAAATGGGTCAGAACAAGGGTGAACAGAAAAGTTCATACAGGGGGTGACAAGGATGGCAAGAAGAAGGATGGTAAGTCTTCTGACAAGGGTGGGGACAAATCTAAAAATGAGTCTTCATCAGGCCCACAAAAGCACTCTGGTGGGGGTGGTGGGCCCAAATCCTCTTCAAATCAAAATAAAGAAAAGAAACCATGGTGCTATTTATGTAAAATAAAAGGCCATTGGACAACTGATCCCAGTTGTCCAAAGAAAAGCACCAAGCCTCCCACTACCACAACCCCTACTGCTACACCTAGTGCCCCTAGTAATAGCAGTGGTGGTGGGAGCAAACCTACTAATAGCCAATCCAAGGGAGTAGCTGGGCTCACTATTGGTAATTTAGTTGGGGTTGGTCTTGTTAGGGAGACCACAGAGGCTGTGCTAGTCTCTGAAGGTGCCATTGATTTGGCCACCTTGGTTGCTTGTCCCCTTAATATGGATAAGTACAAGCAACTGCCCCGAGTAAATGGTGTTGAGGTTCAGGCCTACATGGACACAGGTGCCAGTGTTACCATGGTAATAGAGAAACTGGTCCACCCTGAACAACACCTACTTGGTCACCAGTACCAAGTGACTGATGCTCATAACAACACACTTAGCCACCCCATGGCTGTTGTGAATCTCAACTGGGGGGGGGGGTTACTTGTCCAAAGAAAGTTGTGGTTGCCTCAGATTTACCTGTAGACTGTCTACTAGGGAACGATTTAGAGACATCAGCTTGGTCAGAAGTGGAGTTGGAGGCTCATGCAGCAATGCTGGGCATTCCTGGGCATATTTTTGCTTTGACAAGGGCTCAGGCCAAAAAGCAAAAAGGACAGGGTGACTTGGATCCTGGAAGAATGGACCAAGTGCTCCCTAAAGCTAGGGTTAGTAAAGGTAAAACACTACCTACTATCCCTCCCTCTACAGTGGATTCAACTTCTGAGGAAGAAGAATTTCCACCCTGTGCAGAACCTACACCAGAGGAGCTGGAAGCAGACACTGCTGAGCTTTTGGGTGGAGGGGGCCTGCCAGGGAGGAGCTGAGTCTGGCACAGCAGACCTGTCCCACACTAGAGGGTCTAAGACAGCAAGCTGTCAAACAAGCAAATGGGGATGTCAGTGACTCTCACAGAGTTTACTGGGAGGACAACCTCTTGTATACTGAAGCAAGGGATCCAAAACCTGGAGCTGCCAGGAGATTGGTGATTCCTCAGCAATACAGAGAGTTCCTCCTAACTCTAGCCCACGACATTCCCTTGGCTGGACATTTAGGGCAAATGAAAACTTGGGACAGGCTTGTCCCCTTGTTTCATTGGCCTAGAATGTCAGAGGACACAAAGGAATTTTGTAAGTCCTGTGAAACCTGTCAAGCCAGTGGCAAAACAGGTGGCACTCCAAAGGCTCCCCTTATTCAACTACCTGTGGTTGGGGTCCCCTTTGAAAGGGTAGGGGTTGACATAGTTGGCCCCCTTGACCCTCCAACTGCTTCAGGCAATAGGTTTATTTTGTTGGTAGTGGACCATGCCACCAGGTATCCTGAAGCAATTCCTCTAAGGACCACTACAGCTCCTGCAGTGGCAAAGGCCCTCCTGGGAATCTTTTCCAGGGTGGGCTTCCCAAAAGAGGTGGTATCAGACAGGGGAAGCAATTTCATGTCTGCTTACTTAAAGGCCATGTGGAAGGAATGTGGTGTTACATACAAGTTCACCACTCCCTATCATCCACAAACAAATGGACTGGTTGAGAGGTTTAATAAAACTCTCAAAGGAATGATAAAGCGACTCCCTGAAAAACTCCGCAGGAGATGGGATGTCCTGTTACCTTGCCTCCTTTTTGCTTACAGGGAGGTACCCCAAAAAGGAGTGGGCTTCAGCCCCTTTGAACTCCTATTTAGACACCCTGTAAGAGGTCCCCTAACACTTGTTAAGGAGGGTTGGGAACAACCTTTAAAAGCTCCTAATCAAGACATAGTGGACTGTGTACTTGGCCTAAGATCCAGAATGGCTGAGTATATGAAAAAGGCCAGTAAAAACCTTCAGGCCAGCCAAGAGCTCCAAAAGCAATGGCATGACCAGAAGGCTGTTCTGATTCAGTACCAACCAGGGCAGAAAGTGTGGGTCTTGGAGCCTGTGGCCCCAAGAGCACTCCAAGACAACATTATTGTTGAGAAAAAGGGAGAAGTCACCTACTTGGTTGACTTGGGCACTGCCAGGAGTCCCTTTAGGGTGCTCCATGTCAATCGCCTGAAACCCTACTATGACAGGGCTGATCTCACCCTCCTCATGGCAACAGATGAAGGACAGGAAGAAGAGAGTGACCCTCTCCCTGATCTCTTCTCTTCCACAGAACAAGATGCTCTAGTGGAAGGTGTAGTTCTGGCAGATTGTCTTACTGCTGAGCAGAAAGACCACTGCATAAATCTCCTGGGTCAGTTTTCTGAACTCTTTTCTACTGTGCCAGGTACCACTTCTTGGTGTGAGCACACTATAGATACTGGAGACAGCTTGCCTGTCAAAAGTAAGATCTATAGGCAGCCTGACCATGTCAGAGACTGCATAAAACAAGAGGTTCAGAAAATGCTTGAACTGGGAGTGGTTGAGCACTCTGAAAGTCCATGGGCCTCTCCTGTGGTACTTGTACCAAAACCTCATTCCAAAGATGGAAAGAAGGAAATGCGGTTTTGTGTAGATTATAGAGGTCTCAACCAAGTAACTAAAACTGATGCTCACCCTATACCCAGGGCAGATGAGCTAATAGATACACTGGCATCTGCCAAGTATCTAAGCACCTTTGATTTGACTGCAGGGTACTGGCAGATCAAGTTATCAGAGGATGCTAAAGCAAAAACTGCATTTTCAACCATTGGAGGGCACTACCAATTCACAGTAATGCCTTTTGGGTTGAAAAATGCACCTGCCACTTTTCAGAGGTTGGTGAATACAGTCCTGCAAGGATTGGAGGCTTTTAGTGCAGCATATCTAGATGATATAGCTGTCTTTAGCTCCACCTGGGATGATCACCTGGTCCACCTGTGGAAAGTTTTGGAGGCCCTGCAAAAGGCAGGTCTCACTATTAAGGCTTCAAAGTGCCAGATAGGGCAGGGCAAAGTGGTTTATCTGGGACACCTGGTAGGTGGAGAACAAATTGCACCACTTCAGGGGAAAATCCAAACTATTATAGATTGGGTTCCCCCTTCAACCCAGACCCAGGTGAGAGCCTTTTTAGGCCTCACTGGGTATTACAGGAGGTTCACAAAGAACTGTGGCTCCATTGCAGCCCCTCGTAATTACCTCACATCTAAGAAAATGCCTAAAAAGGTATTGTGGACAGCTAGCTGTCAGAAAGCCTTTGAGGAGCTGAAGCAGGCCATGTGCTCTCCACCTGTCCTGAAAAGCCCCTGTTACTCCAAAAATTCATTGTCCAAACTGATGCATCTGAATTAGGGGTAGGGGCGGTCTTATCACAACTTAATTCTGAGGGCCAGGATCAACCTGTTGCTTTTATCAGCCGGAGGTTGACCCCTAGAGAAAAGCGTTGGTCTGCCATAGAGAGGGAGGCCTTTGCTGTGGTCTGGGCACTGAAGAAGTTGAGGCCATACCTGTTTGGCACTCACTTCATTGTTCAGACAGACCACAAACCTCTACTTTGGCTAAAACAAATGAAAGGTGAAAATCCTAAATTGTTGAGGTGGTCCATATCCCTACAGGGAATGGACTATACAGTGGAACATAGACCTGGGAGTACCCACTCCAATGCAGATGGACTCTCCAGATATTTCCACTTAGACAATGAAGACTCATCAGGTCATGGCTAGTCTTATTGTCCTTCGTTCGGGGGGGGAGGGGTTGTGTAGGAAAGTACCATCTTGCCTGGCATGTCACCCCCATATTTCACTGTATATATGTTGTTTTAGTTGTATGTGTCACTGGTACCCTGCCAGCCAGGGCCCCAGTGCTCATAAGTGTGCCCTGTATGTGTTACCTGTGTTATGACTAACTGTCTCACTGAGGCTCTGCTAATCAGAACCTCAGTGGTTATGCTCTCTCATTTCTTTCCAAATTGTCACTAACAGGCTAGTGACCAATTTTACCAATTTACATTGGCATACTGGAACACCCTTATAATTTCCTAGTATATGGTACTGAGGTACCCAGGGTATTGGGGTTCCAGGAGATCCCTATGGGCTGCAGCATTTCTTTTGCCACCCATAGGGAGCTCTGACAATTCTTACACAGGCCTGCCACTGCAGCCTGAGTGAAATAACGTCCACGTTATTTCACAGCCATTTACCACTGCACTTAAGTAACCTATAAGTCACCTATATGTCTAACCTTTACCTGGTAAAGGTTGGGTGCTAAGTTACTTAGTGTGTGGGCACCCTGGCACTAACCAAGGTGCCCCCACATTGTTCAGGGCAAATTCCCCAGACTTTGTGAGTGCGGGGACACCATTACACGCATGCACTATACATAGGTTCACCTATGTATAGCTTCACAATGGTAACTCCGAACATGGCCATGTAACATGTTTAAGATCATGGAATTGCCCCCCCAATGCCATCCTGGCATTGGTGAGACAATCCCATGATCCCCCGGGTCTCTAGCACAGACCAGGGTACTGCCAAACTGCCTTTCCTGGGGTTTCACTGCAGCTGCTGCTGCTGCCAACCCCTCAGACAGGTTTCTGCCCTCCTGGGGTCCAGCCAGGCTTGGCCCAGGAAGGCAGAACAAAGGACTTCCTCAGAGAGAGGGTGTTACACCCTCTCCCTTTGGAAAAAGGTGTCAGGGCTGGGGAGGAGTAGCCTCCCCCAGCCTCTGGAAATGCTTTGATGGGCACAGATGGTGCCCATCTCTGCATAAGCCAGTCTACACCGGTTCAGGGATCCCCCAGCCCTGCTCTGGCGCGAAACTGGACAAAGGAAAGGGGAGTGACCACTCCCCTGGCCTGCACCTCCCCTGGGAGGTGCCCAGAGCTCCTCCAGTGTGCTCCAGACCTCTGCCATCTTGGAAACAGAGGTGCTGCTGGCACACTGGACTTCTCTGAGTGGCCAGGGCCAGCAGGTGACGTCAGAGACTCCTTCTGATAGGCTCCTCCAGGTGTTGCTAGCCTATCCTCTCTCCTAAGTAGCCAAACCTCCTTTTCTGGCTATTTAGGGTCTCTGCTTTGGGGAATTCTTTAGATAACGAATGCAAGAGCTCATCAGAGTTCCTCTGCATCTCTCTCTTCACCTTCTGCCAAGGAATCGACTGCTGACCGCGCTGGAAGCCTGCAAAACTGCAACAAAGTAGCAAAGACGACTACTGCGACCTTGTAACGCTGACCCTGCCGCCTTCTCGACTGTTTTCCTGGTGGTGCATGCTGTGGGAGTAGTCTGCCTCCTCTCTGCACTAGAAGCTCAGAAGAAATCTCCCGTGGGTCGACGGAATCTTCCCCCTGCAACCGCAGGCAACAAAGAACTGCATCACCGGTCCTCTGGGCCTCCTCTCAGCACGACGAGCGAGGTCCCTTCAACTCAGCAACTCTGTCCAAGTGACTCCCACAGTCCAGTGACTCTTCAGTCCAAGTTTGGTGGAGGTAAGTCCTTGCCTCCCTACGCTAGACTGCATTGCTGGGTACCGCGTGATTTGCAGCTGCTCCGGCTCCTGTGCACTCTTCCAGGATTTCCTTTGTGCACAGCCAAGCCTGGGTCCCCGGCACTCTAAGCTGCAGTGCACGACCTCCTGAGTTGTCCTCCGGCATCGTGGGACCTTCCTTTGTGAGTTCGGGTGAGCTCTGGTTCACTCCACTTTGTAGTGCCTGTTCTGGCACTTCTGCGGGTGCTGCCTGCTTCTGAGTGGGCTCCTTGTCTTGCTGGACGCCCCCTCTGTCTTCTCACGTAATTGGCGACATCCTGGTCCCTCCTGGGCCACAGCAGCATCCAAAAACCCTAACCGCAACCCTTGCAGCTAGCAAGGCTTGTTTGCAGTCTTTCTGCACGATAACACCCCTGCAAGCTTCTTCACGACGTGGGACATCCATCTTCCAAAGGGGAAGTTTCTAGCCTTCTTCGTTCTTGCAGAATCCACAGCTTCTACCATCCAGTGGCAGCTTCTTTGCACCCACAGCTGGAATTTCCTGGGCATCTGCCCACTCCTGACTTGATCGTAACTTTTGGACTTGGGCCCCTTGTTCCACAGGTACTCTCGTCTGGAAATCCATCGTTGTTGCATTGCTGGTGTTGGTCTTTCTTGCAGAATTCCCCTATCACGACTTCTGTGCTCTCTGGGGAACTTAGGTGCACTTTGCACCCACTTTTCAGGGTCTTGGGGTGGGCTATTTTTCTAACCCTCACTGTTTTCTTACAGTCCCAGCGACCCTCTACGAGCTCACATAGGTTTGGGGTCCATTCGTGGTTCGCATTCCACTTCTAGAGTATATGGTTTGTGTTGCCCCTATCCCTATGTGGTTCCATTGCATTCTATTGTTACTATACATTGTTTGCACTGTTTTCTATTGCTATTACTGCATATTTTGGTATTGTGTACATATATCTTGTGTATATTTGCTATCCTCATACTGAGGGTACTCACTGAGATACTTTGGCATATTGTCATAAAAATAAAGTACCTTTATTTTTAGTATATATGTGTATTGTGTTTTCTTATGATATTGTGCATATGACACCAGTGGTATAGTGGGAGCTTTGCATGTCTCCTAGTTCAGCCTAAGCTGCTCTGCTAAGCTACCATTTTCTATCAGCCTAAGCTGCTAGACACCTCTTCTACACTAATAAGGGATAACTGGACCTGGTGCAGAGTGTAAGTACCCCTTGGTACCACTACAAACCAGGCCAGCCTCCTACACCCACCTCTAAACACGTCGGTAAAGGAGATAAATGATATTCTATGCAAGCAATTTAATTGAGAAACATATGTACCTCACATTAGTTTGCTCAACTGTCACCTCCTTCTGAGAAGCTTCCAAAACAGTCCTCTTCATGAGCCTTGAGATTATCGCCTGTTAAAAAGTCTTGCAATAATTATATTATCCTTAATGTTCACAAAAAGCAGACACATACGACCATTGATCTTGGAGAACATGGTCACTTCCTAGAAGTGCAAAAAACCAATGTAAACAAATTACACTATGGCCCTCATTACGAGTGTGGCTGGGTGAGGTCCGACCACCACATAACAACCATGGCGTTCCGACCACCAGCTCTGCCAGGATCTTGGATCCCAGCGGTCTGGCGGTGGCAGAGATCCTAATCCACCAGGGCAGAGCTGCAAGCAGCTCTGCCTGTGGATTACAACCTCGTTCTCCGCCAGCCTTTTCATGGTGGTGACACCACCATGAAAAGGCTGGAGGAGAACAGGTGCAGGGGACCACAGATGGGCCCCGGCAGTGCACGGGCCTCCCTGCCCAGCAATGTCACAATGTTCACTGTCTGCTTTGCAGACAGTGAACATTGCAAGGGTGTTGGTGCACCCTGCTGTATACAGCATTGCTGCAGGCTTGATTACGAGACAGAAACAATGCTGTAGTCTGTTTCCAACTAGGCCAGCAGGCGGAAACTCAAGTTTCCGCCTCTTAATGACTCCGGCATGGAAGTTGCCCATAGGCAGCGGTCACGCTGTCAGGAGTTTGGCGGATGGAGTTTTCTGTCTGCCAAAACTCTTAGTGAGGCCCAATGTCTCAAGCAATCAACTTAACAAAGTAGCAGGATGTAGAAAATGGTAACAATGTAATGTTCTAACAAAAGAGCATCCAGCTAAAAATTAGTTTGATGTAACAAACAAGCCTGATTTAACAGAAAAGAACAAAAAGGCATGGTATAAACACTGAACAATGTTCCGGGTCATGTTAAATTTGTAGTGTAAATGTTCACTTTGTGTTTTATGTGTTCTATGTGGCATGAATTAAAAGTTCCTCTTTAAGCTTTTCTACTTCACATCTGGTTTTATTCCTAAACTCCTCTGTGCAATCACATTTCAAACACATACACCATCATCGTAAGGCATCCTGTGGATTAATCGGGTTTCTGAAGTAAGTATGTAGTGACAATAGTTAAATAGTCTACAAATTATGGCCTGTCAGAAACTGGGCTATTAATCTGGATGAGTGCTACCTCTACCCACTTAAAAAGATAGGACCTGATTTAGATTCCGGCAGATGGGTTACTCCATCTCAACGGTGACGGATATCCCGTCTGCCGACATATAATTCCCATAGGAAATAATGTGATTCATATTTCGGTGTACGGGATACCCGTCACCGTTGTGACGGAGTAACCATCTGCTGAAATCAAAATCAGGCCCATAATCTGGATAGGCTAAAACGCAATTCATAGATATCCTCTTCTCAACACCCTGGTAGCTATAGCACAGGCAGCAGGCAATTACCCAGAGAAACATGTAGGTTCAAGCAGTATCAACAATTTTAAAGTCAAGGAAAAAAAGACAATCTAGTTCCAAACCAATATAGGAAAATAGGGGAACATTAATAAGCATATAGACACCAAAACAATTTAAATGGGATAAGGGGAAGTGGAGATATGCATTTTAAAATTGCTAAATCAAACAGGAAAAGAAAAGGTAATGCATAATTTAAAAACATCAGTTTTGGATTGACTGACACCTTGATGAATAGTTGCCCAACAGAATTTGAAGTATGCCTGTTGACTTGGGGTAATGGGTACAGGATCACAGAGGCCTCTAAAAATATTTGTAAGCAGATCAACAGTAACCTCGTAGTCACAGATAGACAAGGCTATTCCAGGGGGGAGAGGTGGTTTGACCCCCGTTGTACAAAGGCACTCCATATCCTGAAGGTGGCCTTAAAAGAGGACCCCAGAGATAGAGATAAAATTGTGAGGAAGAGCAAGGAGTATAAGGCTGCTGTCCAAGTTTGGAAAAAGATGGTCAGGGAACAAGACTGGTCAGGGCTCAAACCCTTTGAAATTACACAGCAGTGCTAATTTTTGAGAAATCGTTAATCGGCCTTGTTTCTCATGGGAAAATAACAGGTTTATAGACTGTGTTATCCCTGCTGAAGGGTGTGTAAGACATTTCTGAGTAAAGTATGAATCCCCTGAAGAAAGGGAGATACATGGGGGGGTGTTTGAAAGAGTAGAGGAGGCTAACTTTACAGAACATGAGATAGGACTAGCTATTGCAGCTATGTCTAAGTATAAGGCTCCGGTCCCTGATGGGATGCCTGTCAATTTGTTTTGCTACAACATCAGGCTTTGCTCTAAGATACTGGCACGAGTATTTAATGCAGTGTGGAGACTGGGTCCATTGTCGGTTGTCATTCCAGTCTACAAGAAAGGAGCGAGATTGGAGCCTGGTTGTTATGGACCGATCTCGCTCATTGACCCTTCAGTGAAGAGCACGGTTATTCTGGCCAGGCTATTGGTGATTTCCACATTCCAGTACAGGTTTAGGCAGGGAAGGAAAACTTTGGACGAGCCCTTGAACTTGCATTTGAATATGGATAAATATACAATGGCCAAATCTATGCTGTTAAATATAGGTATAAATCAGAGTATTGTAAGTTTCTTGCACGATCCACATCAGGACCTAACAGCGTCTGTTAGGTACAATCATGAAGGTTCACTGTCATCGCCTTTTGGAATTCAGAAAGGGGTCATACAAGGTTGTATTCAGGTCCCATTACTGTTCACCTTACATATCAGAAACCTGTGTCCAACTTTATGCTTAGGTACCCATGATATTCTCCAATTTTGGGAGTGGCAAATTTCAGCCCTAGCATATACGGTGACATGGCTCTAGGACTCCTTCATTACCTTCATGGCCTTACTCGACTTAGATACCAACTATACAAAAATCCCAAACAATGGTGATAGGGAATCATCATCATCCCAAGTCACACAAGCATATCTTCGGGGAGGACAGGAGGTAATTAGGTTCTCTACCTTTCCATATCTAGGGGTCACTTTCCATGATAAAGGGACATAGGCTCCACAAAGAAAGATGAAAACAAATCTTTTTGCAAGGTCAGTGGCAGCCCCTTTTGAGTTTGCAACTTGGTTGGGGGCTAGATCACCGCAGGCTATGATGGAAGTTTATAAGTCTAAGGCCCATACTTATACTTTTTAACGCCGCATTTGCGTCACTTTTTGACGCAAATGCGGCGCTAAAAAAGTATAAATATGGGCCTAAATGATTAGCGATAGCGAGTTATGGAGTTATGAGGATTGTGGTGATTTACAGAGAGTAGAAAATGCTTATGTTAAAAGATTATTGTGTCTCCCAGAATGGGCGACTAGATTTGCTGCACATGAAGAACTGGGCTTGAGTTATATCATAGATAAGTTAGCTCCCTCCTTGGTAGTAAGTTGGTTTTAAGTGTGGGTTATTCCTGAATTAAAATTAAACCAGGCTATTATTAAGGACTGCCTTGCCCTTCAAAGAATTCCTTGGCTGTGATATATCAAAGAGACTCTGAAAACTTGGGGCTACCCAGTGTTTTTGGAGGTCCGGGAGCAGATTAAAAAGCAGGAATTTTCCAGCCAGGACACAATGCACTTTAATTTTTTTTGTGATTACTATAGCACTTTAAGGAAACAATATATTTGGCCCTTGCCTGGAGGGATTTTTTTTGCAGGTAAACCCCGTTGCTTTTACAACTGTTGTAAGCCTCTGCAATTTGTAACAGAGTGGCTTGTTTTCCATTGGGTGCCTTAAAACTCAGGCCGATTTGCCTCAATGGTTAAAGGGTGAGTATTTATTGGTAATGTGCCTCTATAGTCAAGGTAAAATAACTTAGGGCCAGATGTATCAAAATATTTTGCACTCGCAAACGGCGAAATCGGCCGTTTGCAAGTGCAAAATCGTGGTCTGCAATGCATCAAAGGCATTCGTAGACCACAAAATGAAAATCGCAAAAATTGCGATTTTCTGCGTTGGGACCTGGATTTTGCGAATCGCAATTTGCGATTCGCAAAATCCAGGTCGCAAGGCAATTCTGCAAAAAATCGCAAATTGCGATTTTTCGCAGAATGGTATTTTGCAAATGCAAAATACCATTGTCTGCAACCAGGTGGTAACCTGGTGAAAAATAAAGAAAATGCAGTAAAACTGCATTTTTAAATTTAATATGTAAAGCACACATGCCCTTTTGGCATGTGTGTACTTTACATGGTAAAAAAAAAAAAAAGGGGTGCAGGAGAGGGGGCCTTAGGCCCCCAGCACCCTGGCCTTTTGCATTTCCCCAAATTGCGATTTCTGGTTCAGAAATCGCAATTTAGGAAATGCAAAAAATTTGCATCTATGGGCCAACAGGCCCATAGCTGCGAATGGGGCCAGTATCGCAATTTGCGATTCGGTAATTGTATTTGCGATTTTTAAGAAATCGCAATTACCGAATCGCAAATGTGATACATGGCCCTTTGCGAGTCAGTAATTGCGATTTCTTAAAAATCGCAATTACCGAATCGCAATGGGCCAGAATCATACATCTGGCCCTTAGTGTAGAAAACCTATAATATCACCCAGTGGATAAAGTGTAGCTTCTCTTTTTGTGGCTGTGAGATGTATATAGAACTTTGGAGGCTGTTTTAATTTTAATGCAAACTTCATGGGCATTTTTTTTTCCACATAATATATCTTGTGGAATCCTGTTTTAAAAGATGTATTTTATGCTGTTTTATTATTTGGATTTACAATTGTATGTGTTTTATGGATAAAATGTATCTAAAATAAACTAAATAAATGTAAACTACTGAGACCTAGAGGTGATTTGAGGCTGACCGCAATGGAACAGGGGTCCGATCACCAAGTGGGAGCAATTCAAACTTGGGGTCTAATTTATAGTTTGATGGATGGCCAATTGTCCATCAGGGTGGTGGAGGACATTTCTTCCACACCTGAATGAACCTTCACCTGCCATACCTAGAGATTACTATTGGCCCTACAATGATCTCTAACCCTTTGACTCACTGCTCTGACTGTTCCCCTGGAGGTACTGCATATTTAATGTGTGGTCGTCATCTCCCAGGTGGCCACACACCAAACATTTTCCAGGATGTCTTTCTTCTTCTTCCATCAAAAGACTTTCTGCTTTCCCTTAGCTGTTTTTTTATTTAGGTGAGGTGCCTTCCCTGCAGAGAGGGCCAAAAACAGTTTTTCCTAGTGCTGGGAACGGAGCCAAAAAGCAGGCCTTGTCAGCCCCATTTGTATTCTACTACTCCTTTATTTTGCCATCTGTTCCTGTAACCCCTTCCCGGATGGCTAATCCCCACTAAGGCAGAAATGGGGAATAAACATTTTAATCAAATCTATAGCTTTTCATGGAAACCCCAGTCTAACCTACAGAGTTATATAGTATGTTAATGGAGTTTTATGAAATGCAGTGCTCACAAGAGGGTTTCTTTGCATTGGGGTGAAAAGTACAATTACAGTAAAGTTTGACTATAGAAGATAAAAAAATGTTCTGCATTCCAGTGTAGCGGTCATGTTTTTTAGATACAGGGGGAAGGCATTCCAGTTATCCAGCCAAGATATGAAATGGAATGACCACCCAATGTGCATTTATAGATTCTTGGTACTTTTAGTAAAAGCTGATTTGCAGATTAGAGGGTTATGGTGCGTGTGTGAAGCTGGATTAAACAAGATAAAACATGAGGGATGGTCTGTAGACCAGTGGATAAAACTATGGGCCTTGAACCGGAATCTGGAATACATAGGAAACTAGTGAAACTGCTGAAGAAGGGAGAGGTTTTGGTACAGTTGTTAAGGGGCAGAAGATATCTCTTGGCTTGGGCCTCAATGCAATTGACTTTTGCCTAGACCAAGGTAAACTGATTAGCAGTAATCCAACCTACAGCCAATTGCGTCAGTGAAAGTGGCTTGCCATCCTTCCTGAGAGTTGAGCAGGGTGTTTTTTGTAACTTAAATAGTTAAAGATTACAGACAGATGCCACTGCAGGCACTAGAGCAGGAGTAATACATTTTTTCATCTAATGTGACAACTAAGTTTTTTACATGGAGGAACTGGTAGGAACTACGTCAGGTTCAGTCAGGGAAATGTGGGTGGTCCAGAGTATAGGAGTGCCACCTACCACCAAAGTTTCCATCTTTTGGGAGTTCAGTTTCAGCTAGTTTTAGGATAATGATAATTCAATCTCACTGAGACAGCGTTGAAGATCATGTTCTGCTTGAGGGGCACATTTAGACATCAGAGCAGCTGTGCCCCCACTTCATAGGTATAGAATTTCAGTCTAAAGGATCAAATCAAGCAAGCTAGTGGTTGAATGTAAACATTGAACAAGAAAGGGGACATAGCAGAGCCATTTCAGGCCCCATAGTCAGTATTGTAGATTTTAGAAGTGTAATTGCCAAACAGAACTAGGAAGAAGATATCCCAGGAGAGTACTTGCTCACTTATGCTGTTAAATACAATTATTTGAATAAGGTGTCAAATGCCGCTGATAGATCAAACAAGTGAATATAGCTTTCGGGTATGTATTCACCACCATGTGAGAACACTATCTCCAATAAGTAGTGTTCCACTTATTCACATATTAAACACCTACCCCTTTGGGCTTTGAAGGCATAATTTAGTTGAGACTTATTATATAACATAGGTTTTCTTACATGGAAAAGGTACTTTTCCTTTTTATGGGTCATTGCCGTGCTCTTAACAAGTGGTACTCTCGGCAGCCATATATTTTTCTCATTTATGTGGTGGTGTAAAAACACATGTAGCTCATATATGATATATACCTTCCATGCTAATGCTACATTTTCTTTGCCATCGACCAAGGCCTTATAAGAAAATTAAACTTGTATGCCTGTGGTATTTCTATAAATCAAACCCACCCAGAAGGCAGCAGAGTGCTGTTCAGGGTTGAAGACAAGCATGAAGTCAAGTAGTGATGGGAGATGTAGCTTGTTTGGGGACTGTTTATGTAGTGTGATGCAGTGTTATATAACGAGGTGCATCTGCAACTCTTTCCTAGTTTGGAGAGTCATTAGGAACATTCCATGCATATTACATGTTTATGGAAAAAATACTGGTGCTATACCACTGATTGGCACAGGCATACCACATGGAGCCTTAAATACAGAAAAAACAGAAACAGACAGGAAAAATGGGGGACCACAATACAAATAATATTGTTTCTTACAGTGAATATTTTATGTACATCAAATATCAATCAGCAAATTAATTCTTTCTCAATCTATTGTTCTTTAGTAACAAGGCTAGTATAAAATCTTCACCTGTGTATAAGAATATATTCCTTGATCATTGTTTGAGAATTTATGTGGTAGGGAAATGGAACTGAGCCTCAGCATAGAAGGGAGAGTTATTCCAGACTCAGGGGGTCATTCTGAGCTTGGCGGGCGGCAGGAGCCGCCCGCCAAGCGGGAACCGCCAGAATACCGCTGCGCGGTCAAAAGACCGCTGCGGTTATTCTGAGTTTCCCGCTGGGCTGGCAGGCGACCGCCAGAAGGCCGCCCGCCAGCCCAGCGGGAAACCCCCTTCCATGAGGATGCCGGCTCCGAATGGAGCCGGCGGAGTGGAAGGTGTGCGACGGGTGCAGTTGCACCCGTCACGATTTTCAGTGTCTGCTTGGCAGACACTGAAAATCTTGGTGGGGCCCTGTTAGGGGGCCCCTGCAGTGCCCATGCCAGTGGCATGGGCACTGCAGGGGCCCCCAGGGGCCCCGCGACACCCGTTACCGCCAGCCAGGTTCTGGCGAGCAAAACCGCCAGAGCCAGGCTGGCGGTAAGGGGGTCGGAATCCCCATGGCGGCGCTGCCTGCAGCGCCGCCATGGAGGATTCCCCAGGGCAGCGGGACCGTTTCTGACCGCGGCGGTACCGCCGCGGTCAGAATGCCCATGGATGCACCGCCAGCCTGTTGGCGGTGCATCCGCGGTCGTTGGCCCTGGCGGTAGTCTACCGCCAGGGTCAGTATGACCCCCTCAGTCATTCAGAAACTATGAGCAAGCAATCTGCAGGAAAATTAAACAGGATCCACTGCCAGTGTACGGTTCAGGATGGCTTGAGAAGAAACAGTGTTGTTGTAGTGGGATAGCAGAGTAAAATTATGTGGTTGTACAGATTTATAGTGCTTTATCACCCGGGAATGTATCCTGGCACTGCGTTGATGTGAAGTTAGCCAGACCTAGGGGCTAGTGAGACTACTCGAAATCCCTAATTCTATTTAGGGTACTATCAGAAAACCCTGCTTTAGGTAAACATGCAGTTCTCCTTGTTAACTAAGCAATCACTGTTGGGAGAAAAGTATTCTGAGGGAATGGAAGGATAAACAGAAACTGAATATAGAGGTTTGGCTCACTGGGATGTCCAAGCTAAGAACATTATAGTGGTCATTCTGACCTCGGCGGTAAAAGTCGCTTACCGCCGGCCAGAAGGCCGCCATAACACCGCCGCGGCCGCGGTAAACCGCCACGGTCATTCTGACCCGCAACAGGCAAACCGCCAAAAACCCGACATCCACAAAAGTCCGCCACACCAAAGGTCAGCGGGAAACTGGCGATGACCAAACCTCCACCGTCACGCCAACAGAAATACGCCCATACCATTCCGACCCACAAATCCCTGCAGCGGTCTTTCAACCGCGGTATTCCATTAGCGGTACACACCACCGCGGTCAAAATACACACACCTTTACAAAACACTACCACATTGGATAATTCAAAATACACACACCTGAGACACATACACACACCACTCCCACACACCCAATTAAATATAAAACACACACCCACATCACCCACAAACCCCTACGACCACAATTGCGAGTGAACGACAGAGAGAGAGAGCACAGCATAGAGTACACCATCACACAGAGGTAAATCACAACATCACCCACACAATTTCCACGCACAAAACACCATACACCACCACACTCACCACACTCTACAACACATACACCACCCCTCACCTCATCCACACCACCCCATGGCACCCCAAAGACACCCCAGGTTCTCTGACGCAGAACTCAGGGTCATGGTGGAGGAAATAGTTTGTGTAGAGCCCCAGCTCTTCGGGGCACGGGTGCAGCACACCACCATTGCCAGGAAGATGGAGCTATGGAGCAGAATAGTGGACAGGGTCAATGCAGTGGGACAGCATCCACGCAATCGGGACGACATCAGGAAGCGGTGGAACGACCTACGGGGGAAGGTGCGTTCCATGGTATCAAGGCACAACATTGCGGTGCTGAAGACTGGCGGCGGACCCCCACCTACTCCCCCAGAATTCACAGCATGGGAGGAGGAAGTCTTGCACATCCTGCATCCTGAGGGCCTCGCAGGAGTAGGCGGAGGAATGGACTCTGGTAAGTCAAATCTTCACTACTCCATTCCCCCCACCCCACCTGCATGCCAAATCATACCCCCACCCTCACCCCCATCACACCAACTCCTTGCAAATGGCTCACCATCACATCCCACCCATCCCAAAACCTAGCCCTGCGTGCGTCCCCAAAGCATGGACACCCATCCCCAAAGCATGCCCACTGCACACACCCATCACCCCCACAAGCCACCGTCACAAAAGCCCCCACAAGGGAATGCCAGCACTGGGGGACACGGCCACCCACCCATTACACGAAATGCCACACACAGAAGCAATAACCATACTCTTATACCCCTGCAGGACCCGAACGCCACCACACCGCCACAGAGGGTCCAGAGATGTCCATCCCACCCCCAGAAGAGGCCCCCAGTGATGACAGCAGCTCTGTCTCCCTGGACCCTGATGACCAGCCCGGCCCATCGGGGACCTCGGGACAGTCGGTTCCCCACAGACAGCCACAGGCTACACCAGACCTAACCCCCTCTGGGAACACCAGCACAGCTCCCACCCAGCGGGCCCATGCCTCTGTCTCCAGGACACGTCAATCAGCGGTGTGTCCACCACTACAGGGCACCCAGGTTGACCCACCACCCCAACAACAACAGGGACCTGGGGGCAGTGGTAGTGGGCACACCGTCCAGGGGACAGAGGCCCAGGGAAACAGGGGAACTGGGAGGGCTGCTGTGCGACAGGGGGGGGACAGGCCCAGGGAACCGACTCTCCAAGAGGCCCACTCCTCCATCATGGGAGCATACCACCACTCCCAGGAGACGATGGCTACGGTACTGGCCAGGTTCCAGGAGATCCAGGTCATGCAGGAGCAACAGTACATGGGGTTCAGAGAGGAACTGAGGAACATTAGTTCCGCAATGGGGACCATCGTCGTGGCCCTAACCCAGATAGTCACGACATTGCGGGACCATGTGGCACCACAAAGGGCCCCTGTCACTAGCCTGGACCAGGAACAGCCTACCACCTCCGCCGGCGCTAGTGGACAGGAGGCCCCCACACAACGACAGGCCACCAGAACCCCACCTTCTGCAGAAGAAGAACCACCCCGCAAGCGGAACCTGAGATCTCACAAGAAGACAGAGTAGGATTGCAAGACCCACGCCATCAAACGATACCCCCTGATGTCATCCCACTGTCCCACATTGTCACCCTGTCCAACCTTGAACTGCCCCTGCTCCATCCTTCCACAGGCATATGGACAATGCTCCTGTGCGACTGAGAACTGGACTCTGCCATGGACATTACTCCACCATCACCCATCCCCGTTTTACAATCATGTTCCTAAAATTTAGCACTTGAATTAAATCACTTCTTGCACTAAAAAAATCTGGAGTCTGCTTGTATTTTGAACAAATGTATTAGACATAACGGTGCCAAAATGTGCAGTTACATTGTGATGACAACATACCACTGTCACACAGCTGTAGTCCATGGGCAAACAAAGCAGAGGTCACGCAGTGGGGCCCACAGCTCTGAAAACGGAAGGGAAAGCCACAACTCACTTAACAGGAACTGGGGGGGAACTCAGACAGTAGAGAGGCAGGAGACTTTAAGTAAATGTAAAATGGCGTGGTTGATTCGTACCTGTATGCTACTGAAAATACTGTTGTATCACTGTGTCCCTGTTGTCTGTGTCGTCCCCGTCGTCCTCCTCCTCTTCACTCTCCACAGGCTCCACAGCTGCTACAACACCACCATCTGGACCATCCTCCTGCAGGAAAGGCACCTGGCGTCGCAAAGCCAGGTTGTGAAGCATACTGCAGGCCACGATGATATGGCACACCTTCTTTGGTGAGTACATTAGGGATCCCCCTGTCATATGCAGGCACCTAAACCTGGCCTTCAGGAGGCCGAAGGTTCTTTCTATAATCCTCCTAGTTCGCCCATGGGCCTCATTGTAGCGTTCCTCTGCCCTTGTCCTGGGATTCCTCACTGGGGTCAGTAGCCACGACAGGTTGGGGTAACCAGAGTCACCTATTAGCCACACACGGTGTCTCTGTAGCTGTTCCATCACATAAGGGATGCTGCTATTTCGCATGATGTACGCGTCATGCACTGACCCAGGGAACTTGGCATTTACATGGGAGATGTACTGGTCAGCCAAACAGACCACCTGGACATTCATAGAATGATAACTTTTTCTGTTCCTGTACACCTGCTCACTTCCACTGGGGGGAACCAACCACATGGGTCCCATCAATGGCACCAATGATGTTGGGGATATGTCCAAGGGCATAGAAATCACCCTTCACTGTAGGCAAATCGGCCACCTCAGGGAAAACAATGTAGCTCCGCATGTATTTCATTAGGGCAGACAACACTCTGGACAAAACCTTAGAAAACATAGGCTGAGACATCCCTGATGATATGGCCACTGTTGTTTGGAATGATCCACTTGCCAAAAAATGGAGTACTGACAGAACCTGCACCAGAGGGGGAATCCCTGTGGGTTGGCGAATGGTCTGGCTCCAGCTGGGCACACAGTTCCTGTATAGTGGCTCGGTCAAGTCTGTATGTAAGTATGACATGTCTTTCTTCCATTGTCGACAGGTCCACCAGCGGTCTGTACACGGGAGGATTCCTCCATCTCCTCGCAAGTCCCAGTGGACGGTGCCTAGGAAGGACAACATGGAGCACAGAGTCAAGCAACCCACAGGTACGTAACCACAGCTTGCACATTACACGATTTGCTATGCATTGAATGGCTTGTATGAGTGGCAATGCAAGGCCTAGGCCTGTGTGACGCCGTAGAAATTCAGCCATGTGGTCCCTTGAAATGGCGGCTGCCTGACCTGTGAAGTGTGACAATGGGATGTGAGGTCAATGCGCTGGCGTGGCACACCGTGGCGGTAGGCGGTCGAAGTCCGCGGCGCAAAGCAGCATTGGTTAACATTGAACCCTATGGGTCTCAGCAGCCAATGACGATGTGCGCCGGAGGTCGCGGTACGCACCGCCGCGGGCGTGACCGCCATTTTCTACTTGCTTAATCACTCGAGACCTGATCATCCACAGGAGAGGACCTATACTGCAAGTGCTGCTGTGAACTCGGTCTGGAAGAGACAATGGCTGCTGCGACTGGGGAAAGGGCCCCTGCCTTCACATCTGAGGAATTGGATAAACTTGTTGATGGGGTCCTCCCCCAGTATGCGCTACTCTACGGTCCTCCAGACCAACAGGTAAGTACACTGGGAGCACATAGTATGGGCTATGCCTGTGTTGAGTGGGGTGGATGTAAGATGGTGGGGAGGGGAGCGAATGAGGAGTGCAACGCACGACAGATGAGAGCATGTGCCACATGGCAAGGTTGGGGAGGGGGGGCCGCGCACATCGACCATGCAGAAAAGTGATGATATTTATTTTTCAACCCTGTACATGTCAGATAGGTCAGCGCCCATCAGAAGATCGACATTTGGCGTGCCATCGCCAAGGACGTCCGGGCCCTGGGGGTCCACAACAGACGGGGCACCCACTGCCGCAAGAGGTGGGAGGACATCCGCCGCGGGAGCAGAAAGACCGCCGAGGCTATGCTGGGGATGGCCTCCCAACGTAGGAGGGGTGCCAATCGTCAATTGACCCCCCTGATGTCCCGGATCCTGGTGGTGGCCTACCCCTATTTGGATGGGCGCGTGAGGACATCACAGCAGACACAAGGGGGTGAGTATCAGCACATTCCGCTATATTAGCGCACAGTGGAGGCGTCTGGGTGGGGGAGGAGGGCTGTGGCTATCTCTAGGCCAGGGCGGTTTCTGTAGGCTAGGCCCCTCCGTTAGACATGGCCCTGTGCCCCCGCCCCCCACCTCTGTAGGGTGCTAAGTACAGCTATCCATGGCCCGAGCTCACCTATGTGTGCATTTGTCGTCCATAGACTTGTAGGCCAAGTCACTAGAATTGAGTAGTGTACCCCGAGTGCGCGGCGTAGTGCAGGGGGCTTCTGTGTCTGTCCTCTCCGCCAACGGTGCCGCCAATGCATGCACTCAACATGTCTTTCTTTCTTCTCCCCCCCCTTTTTTTTGGTTTTCCTGTTCATGTGTGCATTAGCATCATCAGGCGGAGGAGAAGTGGCATCGGCGCACAAGGGAGCTGCATCTCACATGGCCCCGGAGGGCCCTGCAACAGACTCGGACTTAACCAGTGAGACGGAGGGCGAGGGGGGCTCCACAACGGGGACCCATGGAGACGTCAGCGACACCGACACGTCCTCAGAAGGGAGCTCCCTTGTGGTGGCGGCAACATCCGTGCCCACCGCAACAACAGGTACAGCCGCCACCCAGCGCACCAGCTCCGCCCTCCCAGCAGCCCCTCAGCTTTCGCCCCATGCCCACTCGGCCAGGAAGCCGGACATCTCCTTCGCCCCTGGCACCTCAGGTCCTGCCCCAGTTACCCCTGCTGCCCTCAGTGCGGAGATCATTGACCTCCTCCAGACGCTCATTGTTGGGCAGTCTACCCTTTTGAATGCCATCCAGGGGGTGGAAAAGGGAGGTGCATCGGAGCAATGCATACCTGGAGGGCATTCATTCGGGTCAGGCTGCCCATCAGCGATCGTTCAACGCTCTGGCCTCAGCACTGACGGCAGCAATTGTCCCTGTGTCTAGCCTCCCCCCTCCAACTTCCTCAACCCAGTCCCACTCCCCTGTTCCTCTGCCTATCCCAGACACACCTACAGACCAGCCTGCACACACCTCAACACCCAAGGGAAGCTCATCCAGACATAAGCACCACAGATCACACAAGCATTCACCCAAGCAACATCCACATGCAGACACACCAACACCCACTGCCTCCACTGTGTCCCCCTCCTCCTCGTCTCCCTCCTCCCTCCCTGTGACGTCTCAACTCACACCTGCATGCACACCACCATCAGCCAGTACGTCCATCACCACCACACCCACCAGAACAGTCCGCACACGTGCAGTCACCACCCCCACTACCATTTACACATCCCCTGTGTCCTCTCCCAGTGTGTCTGTCACCTCCTCTTCCAAACCACACAAACGCAGGCAGCCACCCACCCAACAGCCATCCACCTCACGACAGCCTCCGACACAAGCACCTGCACCCAAAGACAGCACACTTGACTCTCCTACAACCACATCCTCTTCCTCCACTCCCATACCCACTACAACTACCCGTCCCTGTCTTTCTAAATTGATTTTCCTTTCCAACCTTGACCTCTTTCCAACAACTGACCCACCCCCTCCATCTCGTAAGACTCCAACCAGCACCTCAGCCACCACAAGCCCTGCACCTACTAGGACCATCGTTCAGGGCTATTGGAGTCCACCAGCTCCTAGGGCAGGAACATCGGCCAGCAGCAAGGGGACAGCCAGCCCACCCCCTGGGAAAAGAAGCAAAAAAGGCAAGGGCCGGTGCCACAGGCCTGAGACGGCTGCCCCCAAGGACACCAGCCTTGCACCGTCACCTGGTCCATCCACCAAGGGAGGCAAGGCCCCAGAGATTCGTCCAAGGAGGGCAAGGGCCCCAGAGATTCATCCAAGGGAGGCAAGGGCCCCAGAGATTCTTCAAAGGGAGGCAAGGGCCCCAGAGATTCTTCCAAGGAGGGCAAGGGCAGGAGGGCGAAGAAGTCCGGCACTAGGCGAGCTGCCCAGGAGGGCCCCACCAGCCCCATTTGGGGTGTGACGGAGGACACCCCTGGGCCCAGGAATCCAGCACAGGAGGGCCCCGCAAGCGATAGGTCGGTTGGCGACTGAGCGGGAATGATTGCCCAGATTTGGTTCCCTAGGAACACAAGACAAGCACCGCTGAACAGGGCCCCGCCGTGAGAAGCACCGCTGAACAGGGCCCTGCCGTGAGAAGCACCGCTGAACAGGGCCCCGCCGTGAGAAGCACCGCTGAACAGGGCCCCGCCGTGAGAAGCACCGCTGAACAGGGCCCCGCCGTGAGAAGCACCGCTGAACAGGGCCCCCGCCGTGAGAAGCACCGCTGAACAGGGCCCCCGCCGTGAGAAGCACCGCTGAACAGGGCCCCGCCGAGAGAAGCACCGCTGAACAGGGCCCCGCCGTGAAAAGCACCGCTGAACAGGGCCCCGCCGTGAAAAGCACCGCTGAACAGGGCCCCGCCGTGAAAAGCACCGCTGAACAGGGCCCCGCAGTGAAAAGCACCGCTGAACAGGGCCCCGCCGTCTCTGCACCGCTCCCCTGGGCCCTTCCTGTCAAGCACCGCTCCGCTGGGCCCTTCCTGTCAAGCACTGCTCCGCTGGGCCCTTCATCTCAAGCACCGCTCCGCTGGGCCCTTCCTGTCAAGCACCGCTCCGCTGGGCCCTTCCTGTCAAGCACCGCTCCGCTGGGCCCCGCCGTCTCTGCACCGCTCCGCTGGGCCCTTCCTGTCAAGCACCGCTCCGCTGGGCCCTTCCTGTCAAGCACCGCTCCGCTGGGCCCCGCCGTCTCTGCACCGCTCCGCTGGGCCCCGCCGTCTCTGCACCGCTCCGCTGGGCCCTTCCTGTCAAGCACCGCTCCGCTGGGCCCTTCATCTCAAGCACCGCTCCGCTGGGCCCCGCCGTCTCTGCACCGCTCCGCTGGGCCCTTCCTGTCAAGCACCGCTCCGCTGGGCCCTTCCTGTCAAGCACCGCTCTGCTGGGCCCCGCCGTCTCTGCACCGCTCCGCTGGGCCCTTCCTGTCAAGCACCGCTCCGCTGGGCCCTTCCTGTCAAGCACCGCTCCGCTGGGCCCTTCCTGTCAAGCACCGCTCCGCTGGGCCCCGCCGTCTCTGCACCGCTCCGCTGGGCCCTTCCTGTCAAGCCCCACTCCGCTGGGCCCTTCATCTCAAGCACCGCTCCACTGGGCCCCGTCGTCTCTGCACCGCTCCGCTGGGCCCTTCCTGTCAAGCACCGCTCCGCTGGGCCCCGCCGTCTCTGCACAGCTCCGCTGGGCCCTTCCTGTCAAGCACCGCTCCGCTGGGCCCTTCCTCTCAAGCACCGCTCCGCTGGGCCCTTCATCTCAAGCACCGCTGGCCCATTGGCAGGGTCGGATCTGTGTCGGGCAGGGCATCACGAAGCACCCTGGGCACCATGCCTCCTCCATAACCAGTGGAGTCTGTAATCCACCAGATGGACTGTGGCTTTGCACTCCCCAGGATGGTACAGTGGGCAATCCACCCACTGAAAAGACTTGAGACTGTGGCTTTGCACTCCCCAGGATGGTACAGTGGGCAATCCACCCACTGAAAAGACTTGAGACTGTGGCTTTGCACTCCCCAGGATGGTACAGTGGGCATGGAGGCCCCTCGTGGATCTGGCGTCGTGGACTCATGTGGCTGAGGTGCCCCCCCTTCCCTTCCCCCCGAGGTGCCTGTGGTTTTATTATCTGATGCCCCAGCAGTGTTCTCTCCAATGGAATCGGGTCTCGTGTGTGGGCTTTGCCCATGTGTTTATGCACATTGGCCCACGAACAATGGCATGTAGCCAATATGTGCTGGACTTTTGGACTATGTATACATTGTTCATGTTGTGATTTATTTGTTTTAAAAATCTCATATTTCACTTAAGTTCAAATATGCTTTAATATACTTCTATTTTAATGATCATTTTATTTTGTCTTTGAATTATTCCAGGGGGCTTGGGGGGGTGTAACTCTGACTTGTTGCTCTGCATTGGTGTGTGGGGATTTGGGGGGGGGGGGTCGCGTATGTGTGTGCCCGTAATCTTTTCTCCTCCCCCCTCCCCTGTGTCGTAGGTGCAGTACTCAACGTTGTCTCCTGCGGCGGCGTTCGTGCTCCTGGTAGAGGAGCAGGAAGACAATCGCTGGTAGGATGTTTAATTCGGGTTCCATGCTGTCCAGATTCCTCGTGGAGTGTATAGAGGTGAGCGTTTTCCCGTTCGTGGTCTGTTTCCGCCATGTTTTTATCGGCGGGGCTCCCGCCCCGGAAAAGGTGGCAGATTGGTGGGTCGTGATAGGGTGGGCGGTACATTGTCTGCCGCCTGTCTGTTGGCGGTGACCGCCGCGCTGTTTGTTTGACCCGCCGTGGCGGTCGGAGTGTTAAAGTGGCGGGCTGTGTTGGTTCCCGCCAGGGTCAGAATTCCATTTTTTTTACCGCCTGCCTGTTGGCGGGTTGGCCGCCGCTTTAACACCGACCGCCGAGGTCAGAATGACCCCCTATATGCTGTGACATTCAATACATGTGCTAAGTCAGAGATCAATTTTTATATCTCTGGAAATTGTCTACCTTTAGGCAAACTGTGAATCTGTGTTATTTTTAGTACATATTACACAAAATTGATGTTGCTATGGACGTTGATTTGCCAAAATGCCGTAGGTAACAGAAGTGGCAACACGCAGCCTTTGACCTCTATGACTACACAGAAAGTGACATCACATGACCTTTGATGCTGAATCCCACAAAGTCATCCCACAAGACCTTGATCCTGAAAGCACAATACTTGGCATTATGGAAGCCTAGTTTATCACTGAAAGAGAAAATGTATTAATAAATCACAAGTAGACAGACAAAGAAGAGAGTTAAAAAAACAAGAGACCACATGTATTACTTCACATGGGTCATATACTGAAAATGAATTATGTTATTGGCTTAAATTATCCCTTTCCAATGTTAGATTTGGTTGTATGGCACTATCACTCATGGTAATCAAAGAGGTGTCAGTTGTAATCAAGCATCATTTTTCATGGATTTACAGTAATGAAACGTGGAGACAATTGAAATGTGTATATATTTCAAAACTCATTCCATTTAATGATGTATTCTAAAAAGTATGCATTTCACTGCTGTTTTATAGAACTGAAAGTGTAATTTGCCAATAAGTGCTGCATTGCAGAAAGTGAACAGTGCTCCTAAGGACAATGTCTACTTTCTGCTCTTGGCACTGCTCTTGCCACCTGAGGCCAGGGATGGCAAGAGCAGTGCCGGGTAGGAAGGAGCAATACTGGTGTCGCAGCTGCCACCAATGGTGCCCCATAAATGACATTCGTGGGCATTGCTTATTATGATGTCATGAATTTTAAAATGATGCATGCTTTCTTGCTATAGTTTCTCTTATTGATTTGGGTGTACAGTTTTAAGACATGAAATTACATTTTAAAATAGAAAATAAAAATATTGATGTCAATGTGCATATCATATAAACTTCTATTTCATGCTTTATCTGTGGACTTTAGACCGAGACTATTCCTTTGCTTTCTTTTAATTATAGCGTCATAAAGGACAGTACCATACTTCAAGTAAGTTTTAAAAATTTACATATCTTCTTTTTTGTTTGTTTTTAATTAAATGTTCTAAATGGACTATATACTTTCAATCATCTGTGAGGTAATTCATTAAAATTGACTCACAACGATTAAAAAGTATTACCAAAATCATGTCTGCATAATACTGCAGTGATTGGATCACTTCCTGAATATCTGCCTCAGCTATAAATGTTTATAGTCTTCTGAGAGGTAACTGAAATTGTTTTATCTCAATTCACATTCTTGAAGTCAAAATTCTTTAAGTCAAAATGTAAGTGCAGCTGGCTATCCAACATGAAACCAGTAACTGTAATATCCCTATTGTTATGAAGGTCTCTACCAAGATCTAGGTGGAATGGGAATAACAAGATGCGTGGAATTTCCATTTTCAATTAGATACGTTTTGGAAGATTTATGCCCGCATATCTGGCTCCCTATTATGACTTTTCTGCTGGGCCAGCAGATGGAAACATCGTTTCCATCCGCTGGCCCAGCAGAAAAGTCACATCAACATTGCAGACGGCTCATAATAGAGCAGGCGGCAATGCTGATGTGCAGCAGGTGCAACTGCACCCGTCACGCATTTCACTGCCCAAAATTTGGGCAGTGAAATGCGCGATGGGGCTGTGCCTGGGGGACCCTGCACTGCCCATGCTAAGTGCATGGGCAGTGCAGGGGCCCCCAGGGGCACCCGAGTCCCCCTTACCGCCAGCCTTTCCATGGCGGTGTTTACTGTCGTGGACAGGCTGGCGGTTGGGGACTCATAATCCCCAGGGCAGCTGTGCTTGTTGGCGGTATGTTGGAGGGGCCGGCGGTATGGCCATGGCTAATGCGCCACGGTCATAATACGCTGGCAGTACACCGCCAGCCTGTTGGCGGTGTGACCACCAGCTTACCGCCGGTGACATATGCATATTAGTGTCTGTACAATACACATGATGGGCCTGTTACTTAAAATGTATTCACTGTAATCATTTATATTGTGAGGGTGTCCAGTACATACTGAAGACTTTAGAAATTCATGTGTGTGCTTATATTCTTAGTATAATGTTCTGTAATATCTTCATCTACAGCGGATGTGCAACTACTTGTTTGTACCACAACTAATTCAATGAGTCGGTGTAAACAGTTCCAGGACCAAGCCATAACCACACATATTACTTCACTGCAATCCAGAATAGGTTTCAGTTTGGGAAAGCATAAACTTGCGGATACCACATAGGTCAATTTTTGCATTGTACAAATGTCTTTCATTTCATGAATAAAACAACAGACTTCTAACAAAATACTTCCATAAGTCTCAAAGGGAGTCATCAGCTCTGCCTTGTTAAGGTCTGTACTGTATACTTCTACAAGTGTAGGGTATTTAATAATACCTACTAATATAACATATACCCATGTAATATGCATGTACATTATGTAATAGTTGAAATATATTAACAGAGCCCTTCCATTTAAATTGAATGTATCATGTATATTAATGAAGCATTATTAATGTTGACTTCACACATTTGCATATAAAATGTATTTATTTAAAACATATTAATTAAATGTACGGCTATAATTCACTTGTCTTAGCCTAAGTGAGGTCTGCTAGTCTTATATTTCATGACTGTGCAGGAGATGCTGATTCATTTTCATAACATGAGCTTTCTTTCAGACTTTAGTCCCATGAGTTGACTAGCTTTGGCAATAGACCCTTATTATTTCAGACACAGAGAAAAGTGCAGCAATGTCCCTGAGTATGGAACATCCAGAACTATGGACTGATAATAAATACAATTGTTTCAATCCTGTGTGGTGCTACATAGATGGAAGATGTTCCCTTGACAGACCTGGGAAGATATATTGATGTTTCAGCTCGGAGCAGTGGGATCAATTTTTATTGGATGATGCCCCTTCAATGTAATGTGGACTGCCACCTTCGGTGAATCAGATTGCTTTATGAACTTTATTATACTGATGAACAGCTGGACTTTGGTCAGATTGAGGTCAGATCTCCGGATGCCCAGAAAGCTTGCTGATGAAGAACCCTGAATGCTGAGCTTCTTGGAGAGGTATCTTCCTCTTGGCTTTGCCCCTTTCAGAAGCCCCTTTGAGACTTAGAGATTGTCTTCCTATTACCTGTAGAAGATTCTTGATCAACCTTTTGACATGCTGACATTTTCTCTTTTTTCACCTTAGTTAGTAACTTGTTGCCCGAGATTACCTATTTCCAAACTCTTTTTGCCCTCTTTGTCTGTTGCCCACAAGTTTCTCCCCGCACATTTTAATCCTTAATTTGGAAATGGTAGGGTTTACCCTTTGCTCAGCTAAAATTTTAACTTTGTTGATTTGAAATTGACTGATGCTTGTTAAATCTGAGCAACGCTTGTTTTCTGTTCATCAGATACTTTTACTGATGTTCTATGTCTTCTTTATTGAATACCTTGTTCTTTTAATGTTAGTCCTCCTTAGCCTATTTTGTTGCCTGGGGCCACTTTTGGTGATTCTGTATCTTTATAACTTTGTCTTGAGAGCTGTCTACATGATTTTGAGCTTGAGTTTGTAATAAATGCCCTTAACTTTATTCCTGTCTAGAGTTTTCTTTGAATGGCCAAAAGGGTCATAGTGTACAATTTTTTGGGTTTGGATTGTAAATGGTGTTAGTGTTTCTACC